>NW_027361738.1:52135000-52597500 GCF_039654945.1 Dendrobates tinctorius | reverse complement strand
AGTGCTCAGTCAGAAAGCTAACATACAAATGACAGAAAAAACTGACGGCACATCTAGAACTAGTCTGAATAGGTGCATACCAAAAAACAGCTTACATATCAAATAAGGAAATGGTTGCACTCAATTGCATTAAGGCATATCAAATATGAAATACGTGAAATACGAATAGCATAATGGCTTTTGTAATCTAGAAAAAACATATGACATGCTTAGCACAAAATTTGTCCAAAAGATGTGAGCCCATTCACCAGCGTCAAGGTCATCTCATTGAATGGGTCCCTATACTAGCTAAGTATCTCATATGTTTTTCTAGATTACAAAAGCCATTATGCTATTCGTATTTCACGTATTTCATATTTGATATGCCTTAATGCAATTGAGTGCAACCATTTCCTTATTTGATATGTAAGCTGTTTTTTGGTCTGCACCTATTCAGACTAGGTCTAGATGTGCCGTCAGTTTTTTCTGTCATATGACTGGCACTGCCACCACTGTGGCCATTGGGTGGTATATGACTGGCGCTGTCACCACTGTGGCCATTGGATGGCATAAGGCTGTGATACCAAGCAGGAAGAGAAAGCAAACACTCAGTCTCTTCTAGCCTGGATGGCTTATGAACGCTTCTGCTACCACTGTGGCCATTGGATGGTATATGACTGGCGCTACCACCACTGCAGGCATTGGATGGCGTATCTCTGGTGCTGCCACCACTGTGGCCATTGACTGATGCTGCCACCACTACAGATATTGGATGGCACTTGACTAGTGTAGCCACCGCTGCGTCCAATGATTTGCTGTAATGGTTACATGAAGTCTCCATTAGAAGAGGAAGTGAAGAGACTGGTATGGGACATGAACAGCAGTATCAAGAAAAAGAAAGGGTTTGGGGGGGCAACTCATTTTTTTTTAATTATTTTCAGAGCATCATGGGCCCATATTTTCAATTAAAAATTAGTAATGGACAAGCTCTTTTACCTTTGCCAACAATTTCAGCCTATATGTTTTTCCAAAAGGAAAGATAAGTCAATAGTCAATGGAAAATATGAAAAATATAAAAATAAACCAATAAAACCTATTTTTGGTATAGTTTGTTCCAATTTTGTATTTATATTCATTAGTGGGAAATAAAAGCTGCATTTACACTGAAAGATAATTGTGAACAAGCGTTATTAAAAGCACTCGTTAATGTTTCAGTATAAAAAGGCTGATAACCCAGTGAAAGAACAAAACGCTCCTTAGTTCATCATCCTCATCATCCTGTGTAAACAGGTCTCGTGCTCTCGCATGAGAGGATCGCAGCACAACTGCGGAGGAGACGGGTAAATTCATTTCTGCGTCTCCTCTACTGCCGACATCTGTGGGAATCGCACTGCACTTGGTTGATATCCGACTGCAGTGTGATGTTTCACACACACCCATAGACTTATATAGGTAGGTGAAATCAAGTGCCTCATTTTCTACTGTGTGAATGGAAGCACAATTGGAGGGTGCTGTGCCTGATATTGCATATTGCATACTACTCTATCTGAACTATCCAGTAAAGTGAACTTTGTTGAAACGAACCAAGTGTGTAATATGTGTAACTGATCCTGGACCCATGAACACGGATGCAGCAGCGGCCTCTGGCCTAAATGTACACAGCACAGTGCGGACGGAAAAGGACAGTGTCTAGATGTGGGGGGCCTGGGCATGAATGAGCAGCAGCTGGCCCACAGCATCGGCCCTGGGCCCCACTTCAGCTCACTAATATATTTAATTAACTAAATCACATTCTTAAAGGTGTGTTCTCTAGGATTAGAAAGAAAAATCAATATCTAAAATAAATTATAAATACATTTATAAATACTGTTATTTAACTAATGACACTTGTCTAGGGAGGTAATAACTATAAAATTAAAATATCTACCACCTAGTTATACTGATAGAAACCAGTCATAGAATGTTAATAGATCAGATGCCTATGAGCATGTGTAGAAGAAAACTCCACCCCCTCCCTTTCTTTGCAGGAGTATGTGCTCCAATGGATATATTGATCGATATATTGGTGCAGAGGCAAGAAGAGGCTTCCCACACTGCTGTCCACCCTGTCTATCTCATCTAATACTGGAGATACTAGGGCTATTGAGGTAAGAAGAAGCTGCTCACACTGCTGTACACCCTGTCTATCTCATCTAATACTGGAAATACTAGGGCTATTGAATTAAGAAGAGGCTGCTCACACTGCTGTCCACCCTGTCTATCTGATACAATATTGGAAATACCAGTTGTCATGATCCAGGACGGGGTTTCGCTTTGGCCCGTCCTGATCAGACTGGGGATTAATTGTTCCGCCTCTCTCTGGCAGAGGGCGGCTATTTAATGCTCACTGGACCTAGGTCCGGTGTCAGTTATACTCCTGCCCTCGGCTGAGTTAGTTGACCTTGTGCGTACGTGTGCCTTGTGCCTGATATCTTGCTTGCTTGTTTGGTTTTGATCCGGTTCTGTCCCTGTTACGAGTTCTGCCTGCCCCTCTTGTACTGCGCTACCTCTCGTGTATGACTCTCTGCTTGTGACCCGACTTCTCTCTGCTCGTCCCCTTTGTACCACATCGCCCTCTTGTGTATGACCTTTGGCTTTGTCTGACCACCCTTCTGTTTGTCCCTCCTGTGCCTCGTTTCCCCGTACTGTTGTGACCTCCGTTTTGCCTGACTCTGAGTTGTTGTATGGTGTTCTGTCATATCTGAAAGCAGGACGCTAAGCCCCGCCCCCTTGCAGTCACCTGACCATAGGTCCTGTGCCAGCTTGCTAATTTCAGTGTCCGCAGGTCCTGTGCCTCTTTACTTTCCGGTCCTGACTGGACCCTGACACCAATAGTTTGAAGCACACATTGTCACCTCTGCTGCCCTGCTCCACAGGTATCTTTTAGCACTGTTTCTGTACTCAGGACACACGCACTGGCTCTGTGAGCAAGTGTAGTGCGATGTTCCTGACATTATAACTAACCTATACCATTTTTTTTTCTCTGCTCCCATTCTCCTGTCTATGTGATGGATCCTATGCACGCTCTTTCTGAGCAGGTGAGACACCTGACTCAGATGTCTCTGAAACTCCTTGAAGAACAACGAGTCCTGGCTCAGTCTCAGCAGCTGATCGCTGACACTGTGCAGGGGGTATTCTCATCGGGGGCTCGGGATGTTACATTAGTTTCCCCTGAGTCTCCGGTTAAGTTACCAGATACCTTTTCTGGAGATAAAAGGAAATTCAGAGTTTTCAAGGAGGGCTGTAAGCTTTTTTTCTCAATGAGACCACACTCTTCTGGGGATGAAGGTCAGAGAGTGGGGGTCATTATGTCTCTGTTAAGGGGAGCCCCCAAGCTTGGGCTTTCTCCCTTCTGACCATGGCCCCTGAGCGTATGAATGTGGATGCATTTTTTGAAGCCCTGGGGCATATTTATGATGAGCCTGATCGAATACGTATGGCTGAGGACATGGTGATGCGTGTGTGCCAGGGAAAGCACTCAGCCGAGTGGTTTTACTCAGAGTTCAGACGCTGGACTGCTGGAATGATTCCGCCCTCCGGGGTTTGTTCTGTAGAGGCCAGTCTGAACATCTGAAAGATGTCTTGGCTCTCCACCCTCCACCTGGTTCCCTGGAAGAGGTTATGACACAGGCCGTCCGAATGGATCGCAGGCTACGGGCGAGGGGAGTGGTGCAAATTGAGAGACCGCTATTCTCCCAAGGAAGGGGAGCCAGTCATACATTGGAAGTCACAGAGATGGGAACCATCGACCTCAAAGAAAATGAAAGGAGACAACAGCGCATGGGAAAATGCTGTTTTCACTGTGGCGATTCTGGACATTGGAAAAAGGATTGCCCCTCCGGTCCACTGACCAACAAGCGACTGAGCCCGGGTGATTGTCGTGGAGGTCACCCAGGCTCTCAGGTACCCTTTTCTGCCTTCTCTAAAATGTTGTTGCAAGTGGAACTTTGCTGTGGGAGTGTCTCCACATTCACGTCTGCCTTCGTGGATTGCGGATCGTCATTAAACTTTATTGACTCTGACTTGGTATCCAGGTGTAAGTTAGGGACAGTTAGGTTGGAGACTCCTATTCACATTGTTGCCATTGACAAAACACCACTGGTTAAGAATAACATTATGTTTCGCACTGAAGAGTTTCTCCTTAAAGTGAGTTACTTACACCAGGAACATATTTCATGTTCTGTTATGGACAACCTGCCTGCGGGACTGGTGTTAGGGTTACCCTGGTTACAATTGCATAATCCTGTAATTAATTGGGAATATCGGGACATTGTTAAATGGGGTCCCTGTTGTTCTGAAAAATGTCTTGTTACGGTGTCTGTGTCTTCCGTGGGTCTGGATGGTATTCCGGAGTGCCTGAAAGACTATACGGACGTTTTCTCCGAAAAAGAGGCTGAGGTTTTACCACCACACCGCCCATTTGATTGTACCATTGACCTGGTTCCAGGTGCTAAATTGCTCAAAGCCCACTTGTATAACCTTTCGGGTCCAGAACGAGCCGTGATGAAAGAATATATTTCCGAGAGTCTCCGTAAGGGACACATTCATCCTTCTGTTTCTCCCGTAGCGGCAGGGTTCATTTTTGTAAAGAAAAAAAGACGGTGGTTTACGCCCATGCCTCGATTTTCGTGAGTTAAATAAGATAACTGTGAGGAATACGTATCCCCTTCCACTTATTCCTGATTTATACAATCAGTTGTCCGGAGCTAAGTGGTTTTCAAAGTTAGATCTACGGGGAGCGTATAACCTTATCCGAGTCCGGGACGGAGATGAGTGGAAAACCGCTTTTCTCACTACTGATGGGTTGTTTGAAAACTTGGTCATGCCTTTCAGCTTGACCAATGCTCCAGCGGTTTTCCAAAATTTTATTAATCATGTGTTCTCTGATTTCATTGGATGTTTTATGGTGGTTAGAGTTGAGCGATACCAGCCGATACTTGAAAATATCGGATCGGAATGGATCGGCCGATCTTTAAAAAAAAGTATCGGTTTCGACGATTCCGATACCGGAAGTCCCATTCAAGTCTATGGGACTTCCGGTATCGGAATTAGAAATACCCTTTTTTTCCCACGTACAGCCTTTCGAGGGTCTGTACGGGCCTTCTGGGGGTCGGTGCCGGCCTGCCGGGGGGCTGTGCCGGTCTGCCGGGGGGCTGTGCAGGCTCAGGGGGTCTGTGCAGGCATCGTCCGATGGGAGTACAAGTCCCATCGGGCGATGCCTGCTACCATGATGGTGATTGACACATTTGCCAATGATGGGACAGTAGTAGTCCCATCATCCGGCTAATGTGTTGAATGTAAAAAAAAAAAAAATTACATACATACTACATACATACATGCTACATACATGCTACATACATGCTACATACATGCTACATACTACATACATGCTACATGCTACATACATGCTATATACATACTACATACATGCTACATACTACATGCATACTACATACATGCTACATACATGCTACATACATACTACATACATGCTACATGCTACATACATGCTACATACATACTACATACATGCTACATACATACTACATACATGCTACATACATACTACATACATGCTACATACTACATACATGCTACATACTACATACATGCTACATACATGCTACATACTACATACATGCTACATACTACATACATGCTACATACATGCTACATACTACATACATGCTACATACTACATACATGCTACATACATACTACATACATGCTACATACATGCTACATGCTACATACATGCTACATACATACTACATACATGCTACATACTACATACATGCTACATACATACTACATACATGCTACATACATACTACATGCATGCTACATACATGCTACATACATGCTACATACATACTACATACATGCTACATGCTACATACATACTACATACATGCTACATACATACTACATACATGCTACATACATGCTACATACATGCTACATACTACATACATGCTACATACTACATACATGCTACATACTACATACATGCTACATACATGCTACATACATACTACATACATACATACTACATGCATGCAACATACATATATACTACATACAATACATTCATACAATACATACATATAGACATACAGTACATATAACATAGAGTACATACTTACCATCACTTGTCACATTGTTCCCCGAAGCCATTGTCGTCTGAGGATTAAAAATTAAAATAACAAACCACAAATATACTCACCCTTGATCCGCAGAATTCCACGTATGTCCCACGTCCATCTTGCGTGGAGAACAGCAGCATCAGCTGATGCTACCATTCTCTACCAGCTCCAGGAATACAATGACGGAAGGTAGGTATCCTTCCGCACTGTATTCCTCCACCACTTTAAAAAAAAAAGTCCCTAGTCTCACTTTATGCCATTGCTGTGTGGGAAATTCCCACGCAGCAATGGCATAAAGTGAGACTAGGGACTTTTTTTTTTTTAAAGTGGTGGAGGAATACAGTGCGGAAGGATACCTACCTTCCGTCATTGTATTCCTGGAGCTGGTAGAGAACGATAGCATCAGCTGATGCTGCTGTTCTCCACGCAAGATGGACGTGGGACATACGTGGAATTCTGCGGATCAAGGGTGAGTATATTTGTGGTTTGTTATTTTAATTTTTAATCCTCAGACGACAATGGCTTCGGGGAACAATGTGACAAGTGATGGTAAGTATGTACTCTATGTTATATGTACTGTATGTCTATATGTATGTATTGTATGAATGTATTGTATGTAGTATATATGTATGTTGCATGCATGTAGTATGCATGTATGTATGTAGTATGTATGTAGCATGTATGTAGTATGTAGCATGTATGTAGTATGTAGCATGTATGTAGCATGTAGCATGTATGTAGTATGTATGTAGCATGTATGTAGTATGTATGTAGCATGTATGTAGTATGTAGCATGTATGTACTATGTATGTAGCATGTATGTAGTATGTATGTAGCATGTATGTAGTATGTATGTAGCATGTATGTAGCATGTAGCATGTATGTAGTATGTATGTAGTATGTATGTAGCATGTATGTAGTATGTAGCATGTATGTAGTATGTATGTAGCATGCATGTAGCATGCATGTAGTATGTATCCTGCATGTATGTAGTATGTAGCATGTATGTAGTATGTATGTAGCATGTATGTAGCATGTATGTAGCATGTATGTAGTATGTATGTAGCATGTACGTATGTAGTATGTATGTATTTTTTTTTTTTTACATTCAACACATAGGCCGGATGATGGGACTACTACTTTCCCATCATTGGCAAATGTGTCAATCACCGTCATGGTAGCAGGCATCACCCGATGGGACTTGTAGTCCCATCGGACGATGCCTGCACAGACCCCCGGAGCCTGCACAGCCCCCCGGGAGGCCGGCACCGACCCCCCGGAGCCTGCACAGCCCCCCGGCAGGCCGGCACCGACCCCCCAGAACCTGCACAGCCCCCTGGCAGGCCGGTACAGACCACCCGGAAGGCCCGAAGTGACGGCGCATCATGATGCGCACAAACCGCGCATCATGATGACGTCATTTCGGCAGCCAATCAGAGCCACAAAAGTGGCTCTGTTCAATTTGGGACTTCCGATTCCGGTATCCGATATAAAAAAAAATATCGGAATCGGTATTGGATTTCCGATACGGCAAATATCGGCCGATACCTGATACTTGCGGTATCGGAAAGCTCAACACTAAAGGTGGTATATTTGGATGACATATTGATCTACTCTCCTGATAAACAGGCTCACATTGGTCATGTTTGGGCAGTTCTCCAAAGGCTCTGGGAGAACTGTCTCTTTGCTAAATTAGAAAAATGCTTATTTTTTGTCCAGGAACTGTCTTTTCTGGGGTTCATTGTGTCTGCTGAGGGGTATCGCATGGATCCTAATAAGGTGCAGGCCATTGTCGAGTGGGTTCAGCCTTGTGATTTGAAGGCTCTACAGTGTTTCCTAGGATTCGCCAATTATTACCGTAAATTTATAAGGGGGTTCTCACAGGTGGTTAAACCCCCTCACAGACATGACTCAAAAGGGGGCCGATATCAAGAATTGATCAACCACAGCGGTAGCGGCGTTTCAGTTTTTAAAAAAATGTTTCATGGCTGCCCCGGTTCTTATTCAACCAGACCCATTGGAACCATTTATTGTTGAGGTAGACGCCTCAGAGGTGGGGTGGGGGTGGTATTGTCCCAGGGACTGGCCACTTTGACCAATTTGAGACCTTGCACCTTTTTCTCAAAGAAGTTCTCCCCTGCGGAGAGAAGCTATGATGTGGGGATTCGAGAACTTCTGGCCGTAAAGTTGGCCTTTGAAGAATGGAGGCATCTTTTGGAGGGGGCTGTCAATCCTATAACAGTAATTACGGACCACAAAAACCTAGCTTACATTGAGTCAGCTAAAAGGTTGACTCCCAGACAGGCTAGATGGTCACTTTTTTCTTCCCGGTTCAATTTCTCGATCACCTTTCGGCCAGGATCTAAAAATGTCAGAGCGGATGCCTTATCACACAGTCTAGATCCGGTGTCCCCCCCCCGGAACCTCCATCCTCCATTCTTCAGCCTGGGGTGGTGGTGGCAGATATTTCTAATATGTTGGAACGGGAGATTCAGAACGCTCAGTCTCTGGCACCTCCGACTAAGCCGGTGGATAGGCTTTTCGTGCCAGCTCAGTTTTGCCACAAGGTCCTCCGGGAGTTCCATGACTCAGTTCTGGGTGGACATCCAGGGATCTCAGCTACCCGGAAGGCCATTGCTAGAGTATTCTGGTGGTCTGCTTTAGCCTCTGATGTTGGGGAATATGTGTCTGCTTGTGGTGTTTGTGCCCGTGCAAAAACCCCCCCATAACCGGCCGGCCGGGGAATTGGTACCACTGCCAATTCCTGAGAGACCATGGACTCATTTGTCCATGGATTTCATCACCAACCTTCCCGCCTCCAAGGGTAATAGCGTTGTTTGGGTTGTGGTGTACAGGTTTAGTAAGCAGGCACATTTTGTACCTTTGGCAGCTCTACCTAATGCAGAAACGTCCAGATTGTTCATTGAGCATGTGGTGCGGTTGCATGGGGTACCCTTGAATGTGGTGTCTGATAGAGGAGTGCAATTTGTTTCCAGGTTTTAGAGGGCTTTTTGCAAGAGGTTGGGTATTGGTCTGTCCTTTTCATCCGCTTATCATCCTGAGACTAATGGGCAGACCGAGCGGACCAATCAATCTCTGGAGCAAATTTTGCGTTGCTTGACCTCAGCCCGACAGGATGATTGGTGTTCTGTGTTACCGTTGGCCGAGTTTGCATTTAACAACCGCATTAACCAGTCTACGGGTACATCTCCCTTTTTCTGTAATTATGGGTTTCATCCTCATTATGAAGAATTTTCCCGTTTGAATTCTGGGTGTCCTGGGGCGGATGAGACGATCCAGCGGTTGGGGGAGGTATGGCGGGAGGTCCAGAGTAACATTACGAAGGCCCAGGACAAATTTAATTTTTTTGCGGACAAAAAATGATCCGCGGGACCGGTGTTTCAGATTAGGGATAAGGTATGGTTGTCCACCAAGAATATAAGGCTCAAGGTCCCCTCTGCGAAGCTTGGACCCAAGTCTATAGGTCCCTATGTAATTACCGAAGCAGTTAACCCGGTGGCTTTTCGGTTGCGGCTCCCGCCATCTCTGCGGATCTCAAATGTTTTCCATAAGGCCCTTTTGAAACGTGTGAGGTCCGGTGGGGAGGGATCATCAGCTTCCCCACCACCGGTTTTGATAGACAGGCAGTCATAGTATGAGGTGGAACGAATCGTCGACTCTAGGTTGGTCCGTCATGCCCTTCAGTATCTGATACATTGGAAAGGTTACGGTCCTGAAGAACAGTCGTGGGTTCCTGCTCGATCAGTCCATGCGGATCGGTTGGTCTGGGCCTTTCACGTCAAGTACCCTGAGAGACCTGGGGGTCCGGTGCCCCCCATTGAGAGGAGGGTACTGTCATGATCCAGGATGGGGTTTCGCTTTGGCCCGTCCTGATCAGACTGGGGGTTAATTGTTCCGCCTCTCTCTGGCAGAGGGCGGCTATTTAATGCTCAATGCTCGCTGGACCTAGGTCCGGTGTCAGTTATACTCCTGCCCTCGGCTGAGTTAGTTGACCTTGTGCGTACGTGTGCCTTGTGCCTGATATCTTGCTTGCTTGTTTGGTTTTGATCCGGTTCTGTCCCTGTTACGAGTTCTGCCTGCCCCTCTTGTACTGCGCTACCTCTCGTGTATGACTCTCTGCTTGTGACCCGACTTCTCTCTGCTCGTCCCCTTTGTACCACGTCGCCCTCTTGTGTATGACCTTTGGCTTTGTCTGACCACCCGTCTGTTTGTCCCTCCTGTGCCTCGTTTCCCCGTACTGTTGTGACCTCCGTTTTGCCTGACTCTGAGTTGTTGTATGGTGTTCTGTCATATCTGAAAGCAGGACGCTAAGCCCTGCCCCCTTGCAGTCACCTGACCATAGGTCCTGTGCCAGCTTGCTAATTTCAGTGTCCGCAGGTCCTGTGCCTCTTTACTTTCCGGCGCTGACTGGACCCTGACACCAATAGTTTGAAGCATGCATTGTCACCTCTGCTGCCCTGCTCCACAGTTATCTTTTAGCACTGTTTCTGTACTCAGGACACGCGCACTGGCTCTGTGAGTGAGTGTAGTGCGGTGTTCCTGACACCAGTAGTGTTAAAATAAGAATTGGCTGCTCCCACTGCTGCCCATTGTGTCTATGTGATCTAATACTGGAAATACTAGAGGAGATAAGATAAGAAGAGGCTTCTGTCCATCCTCTCTATCAGATCTAATACTTTAGACATGATAGGTGCTGAGGTAAGAAGAGGCTGCTCACACTGCTCTCCACCCTGTCTATCTCATCTAATACTGGAGATACTAGGGCTATTGAGGTAAGAAGAAGCTGTTCACACTGCTGTACACCCTGTCTATCTCATCTAATACTGGAAATACTAGGGCTGTTGAATTAAGAAGAGGCTGCTCACACTGCTGTCAACCCTGTCTATCTGATACAATACTGGAGATAACAGTAGTGCTGAAGAAAGAATTGGCTGCTCCCACTGCTGTCCATTGTGTCTATCTAATATAATACTGGAAATACTAGAGGAGATAAGATACTCTAAGAAGAGGCTTCTGTCCATCCTGTCTATCAGATTTAATACTTTAGACATGATAGGTACTGAGGAAAGAAGAGGCTGTTCACACTGCTCTCAGTCTCCACCCTTTCTTTCTGATATAATGCTAGAGCTATCAGGGTGCTGAAGAAAGACGAGGCTGCTCACACTCCTCTCCACCATGACTATTTTAACTAGTAATGGAGATACCAGAAGATACCAGGAGTGCTAATGTAAAAAAAGGCTCACATTGCTATTCAACATGTCTATATGATATGAGCTAATACTGGACATACCAAGAGATACCAGCAGTGCTAAGGTAAGAGGAGGTTGCTTACATTGCTGTCTACCAGATCTAATACTGGAGACACTAGGGGTGCTGAGGTAAGAAAAGGGCACTCACACTACTGTCCACACTGTCATTATGATCTAATACTAGAGATCAGTATTAGACACGTATGCTCGGCACTGCGGGATAGATATAGATAAATATCTATGTATCTCTATCTCTATCTATTGCTCTATATCTATCTATATGAGATAGAGATAATTATAGATAGATAGTATCTCTCTTTTACCCAGCTGTCAATTACAGGTCTCTAGGAAAAATGCTTCTTCCTAGAGTCCTTCATTGACTTGCATTATGCTTGGTACTAGAGTCGGGCAGATCTGAGCATCTCAACAACTCGATTTGAGTGCTGAGCACTCGAGCAGTTTACTGCTAGACCATCACTACTAGAGATCCCAGTGGTACTGAGGTAAGAAGAGTCTTCTCACACTGCTAACCACCCTGTCTTCCTAGTCTAATTTTAGAAGTAACAGGAGTGCTGAGACAAGAAGAGACTGCTCACACTGCTGTCCAGCCCTATCTGTCTAAATGGTAATTGGCTACTGAAACCTAGAAATAGCTTGACAGTACATTGTATACATCATCTCCAACTTTCGACTACACATTCTCACAGGTTTTTATATATATATAGGGAATACATTAATGGAAAAAAAATAAGGCAAACGGGGTCAAAGTTATAGGGGCTGAGAAGGTAGCACCTGGATCTTAGTGTATACTGTAGCCAAAGTTTTCCTTGGCTACTTAAGCAGACACTAGCATGAGAAATGGCAAATAATGGGCCATGTTATAGATTTTGTTAAGAGGCCTATGATCTGATCTGAAAACACATGGAGCATATCATCACAACAGAAGTGTGTTAAATAAAAATCTCAGTCCTGTACGTAATAGTATAATGAAAATTCCATTTTCTCTTCTATAATGTTAAAGACATCAACACTGCAAGTAGATCAATTTTATGTTGGTTTCTGGCCAAAGCTGCTTTACAAGCACTGATAATACCAGGTCATTATCACATTGTGCCGTATGTAATGCTAACACCTTCCTATCGTACATGTGACAGATTATCTGGTTCATTATTGGAATGCATCTGATCTCTCATGCTTACAAGTTAAAATACAAAGCTTCCCCTTTACAAGAACACTTACAGAGTTAATGACTGTAACGTAGATCTGGAAGAATGATTTTAACAGATTTTCCAACACTTACTGTGCTAAGAGGAAAGCTCAGCTGGAGAATTGGTCTCCTAATTTCCGCACATTTAACAGAATTTAAAGGGACAGTTTAGTTTCTAGATGGCAGACATTAAGGAAATAACAAATGAGCTGTTTAACTTAAAGTATACCTGATGGTTGATACTGTACATGCTTCCCGAATCATGCAGAGCTGCTTCAGAGGAGACAGGTCTCACCTTACATGTGTGTATCGGTAGTGACCTATACAAATTGCCTCTTCAGAGAGGAAGAGGCCTAGAACTCTAATGGAAGTAGCCATTCTAAAAGTCAATATTGACCCTTTAACGAGCCTTGTCGCATGACTTAGGATAAACTTGAATCCTAAGTAGTGACCTGTCCCTCAAAGTGAGCAAAAAGGGAACAAGTCACCTGGAACCAGCCTCTTGGAGTATTCAACTGATCAGCATTGTCCTTGCATCGCAGTTATCTGACCCTTCCATTATGGATGACTTATGAACCATTTTAAGTTTTTAAAAATATAAGAAGTCTGTTGAGTGTTATTAAACAGGCTGTTGGTTTCCACCAGTTGCCATCTGTTTACTCATAGATAAATATGTTGAGGTAACTCGGATATTGGTCAGACCTCTGATGATCTAAAATTTTTCACCTGTTCTCTGGATAAGTGGTAAAGTCTGCCTATTGGAATACCCTTCTGAAGAGTAATCTGCAGGCAAATAGTCTTTAATTCCCAAGTAACCGATTTATTGGAAGTGTGACTACTGGGAGAAAATGAAGTTTTAATTCTCCCAAATACTAATCTCCGTGGGTCAAAGGGGCAGTGCAGGGGAATGATTATATCACCGCTCCCTAGACTGTGAGCACCCTGTAATCACTTCCCGGTGCTTTCATTGACAGCCTGCTCTGCAGTGTGTATTCAATGCAGGCTGTCATTCAAAGTGCCGGGAAGTGATTGATTGTGTTCACAGTATAGTGAGTGGTTAGGTAATCACACGGAGATTAAAGATTAATTTTTTTCCTGTAGCCACACTTCCAGGAAGTCATCTCAACCCAGCAACTTGTCTTTGAAACAATTTTCGGTTGGCAGATTGGTCGTTTGTGAATAATTGGTGTGTTTCAAAGTAGTTATATTCTCCAAAAATTATTTTCAAGTTGCAATAGTCATTCTAGGAGAACTGGGTATTAAATTATATTTACTATGACAGGATAGTAACTGAGAAGCTCATCATCCACAGAAAGTACATGGTGCACTGGTTTCAAATTAGCTTTGATATTGGTTAATGTGCTGCAATTGGCGGTTTTAAGGGATGGCAAGAATTCTCGGTAAAACTAAAAACAAGTGCACATCTTCAATTACCTGTGTAGCTAGAAGCTTGTGATTTTTGTAGTACATAATGAGTCATGCAATAGACAGTACTTACATGTAAAGTGATGTGACTAATTTTATTATTATTATTATTATGATATGATTTCCAGGAAATTTGCTGAAAATTAAGCCAAACTAGCATATAAACAAATAACAAATGCATGGCAAAATGTGCAAAATAGTATTCGTTATGATTGAATATTAGACAAATATGTAAAATTAAATGATTATATATTTTCCCTATAGATTTTGATTTCATATATCCATCTACCTATTGTGAGGCAGTGAGAAGAATCAAATATGAGGGCCGGTATGTGCCCCCCGGGATGTATATAGAGACATTTTGACCCCGCTGGAGCGCACTGTGATTACAGCACCATCTGTGATTACAAGGCAGACTAAAAGTGAGTGTGGATTTGGTGAAAGTAGTTGACCAAGTCAGATTTTAGGAAAACCCGACATGGGCATTTATTTTTGGAGGGATTTTGCAGGTTTGGTAGTGGGTCGAATCTCTCCCTCCACGCCGGGTTTTTGGGAGTGGCATATGTCAACAAAATCCATATAAACTTTCAGTTTTGTCTTGGGTGTGTCAGTGTTTGTTTACAAGCTGCAGAGCAGGAGCTCTATGCAACCCAGGCCCTTGTGAGGTTGGACACAGAGCCTTGGACAACAAAGCTGCTGATGCACCCAAAAGGTGGTGCAGTTTGAACACAGACTGTTTTGGATGACAAATTGCAGGATACTGCTTACCTTGTTTTGTGAGTTTTCTGGATGAAAGATGTTTTGTGTTGAACTTTGTTGGGTCCCTGCCTATCTGTCAAACTGTGTGAACACCGCTGCACTACGCTATCTTTAAATAATAATTAAAAAATAAAATAATAATATTACACATTATTTTCTTTCTTTTTTAATATACATATATGGCAGCAGCTTTCACAACAGTGCAGTAATAAGACAGTTACCCAGATTAGTTCAACTTAAACATCTTTATTTTGTCGACTTAGAAAAATATCTCAAACGTTATCCTCAAGTTCACAGCTGCATCGTCCATAGCAGTCTGTATCAAATCCGCTACCATATGACTCATGAATGCATCAGTGACTTTGCTTTCTCTGGCTCTGGCCTGTGTTTAGTCTCACACAGACCTGTCCTACACAGAGATACAGTACGTGATCTGATGCTTGCAAACTAAAACTAACACACCCAAACCTTAACTGAAAGTTTAAATGGGAATCATGGACAAGGGTCACTCCCAAGACCCGAAGTGGAGGGAGAGATCCATCCCACTACCATCCTACAGATCTTTCCAAAAATAAAAGTCCAAGTCAGGTTTTCTTAAATCTGACTTGGTCAAATAGTTTGACCAAATCCACAATCTTTCATTTTGCATTATAACCACATCTGTGGCTGTAATTACAATGCACTTGTATATGATTCCCCTCAATAAATTATATAATACATAACATATAATACATATAATGCATAACATATAAAATCAGTGGTGATCAAATAAATTATAGTGGAATTGAGGTCATCATCACAAATTTTACAATTTTTCACTTTCCTAACCAGACCAAATTTTACAATCCTGTGCTCATTGCCCTTTCATGTGCCCAAACAGTAGTTTTCTAGCACTTATGGGGTCTCGGTGTACTCAGGAGAAATTGAACAAAGTGTATGGCCAATTTTCTCCTGTCACCCTTGTGAAAATGAAAAAGTGGCGCAAAAGTAACATTTTTCTGGGAAATTTTAAAATGTTCATTTTTCCTTCCACATTGCTTTCATTTGTGTGAAGCATCTAAAAGGTTAATAAACTTCTTGATATTTTCATAAATAAACGCAAAACATATCAATCAAAATTTACCACTAACATAAAGTAAAACTTGTAAGAAAAAAACAAACTCAGAATCACTGGGATATGTTGAAGTGTTCCAGAATAATTACCACATAAAGTGACACCTGGTCAGTTTGACTTTTGGGGCGCAAAATTGGCTGGAATAGACAGAGGACACCATGTCATGTTTGCAGAGCCGCTGACGTTCATAAACAGTGGTGAGCACCTTCAACCCACAGGTGATCCACAGAATTTAATAAACGTTCATGAAGACTAAAAATAAATTTTTCCCAGAAAAATGTTGCTTTTGCTCCAAATTGTTCATTTTCACAAGGCTAACAAGAAAATGGACCATACAATTTGTGTCGCAATATTTCCTAGGTACACCGATAGCTGATATGTGGTAGTAAACTACTGTTTGGATGCACGGCAGAGCTCAGAAGGGAAGGAGCGTTATTTACATTTTGGAGTTTCATTTTGACTGGAATAGAATGCAAATGTCACATTTAAAGAACACTTGACATGCAAAAGCAGCAAAACATAAAAAAAAAAAAAAAAACACAAGTGATGCCATTTTGGAAACTACACCTCTAGAGGAATTCATTTAGGTGTGCAGTAAGCATTTTTAACCCTCGGGCGATTCAGAAAAAGTGTATAACATTGGGCTGAGTAAATGGAAAATTACCATGTCTTCCAGTAAAATGTTGCTTTGGCTCAGTTTTTAATTTTCAAACGAGATAATAGGAAAAACTAAACAGTTAAATTTGTTACGCAATTTCTTCTGGGTACGTCGATGCCATATGTGATCAAAAACTTTTTTTGAGGCACATTGCAAAGTTCACAAGGGAAAGGATGCTATATTGCAAGGCAGATTTTGTTGGAATGGCCTGATGGTGCCATGTCACATTGGCAGAACTCTTTGGGTGCAAGAAAAACATGCCCCCATAAATTATCCCACTTTATGAACTACACTCCTCAATAAATTTATCTAGGGGTACAGTCAGTATATTGACACCACATGTGCTTCACGGAATTTTATACAATTGGGCAGTAAAGAAAGAATAATGAATTTTTACTACTAAAATGTTGTTTTAGCCCTAAGTTTTTAATTTTTAGAAAGATTAACAGAAAAAAATGGACCATAATTTGTTTTGCAATTGTTCCTGAGTGCGCCAATACCCTATCTTAATTATCCAGATATAAATTCTGTAATCCAGTAGGCATAGACTGCTGAATTTCAGATTTATGCATTTGTTCATCAGTTGGTGAAGAACCATACACTATTGTCATATGAGTCTTAATCATTGATTTTTGATATTTTTGAATGGCTGATATTTGCCTTCCATATCAGCTCCTACAGCTTATTGTCTGCTATCTTTGCAAGACAGTGATGCAGAGTTATTAATCAATGGATGTTTGCTTAATATGTTGGTTTCCCATGCCTGGGATCACTTTACAGATTATGGTTCCATCACAAGGGACACATATTTGACATTCTACAGGATGTCAGCTTAAGGGACCGCGGACCTGGCTGAAAGAATACAGAACTGCTCCATTGACCATTACTGAAGCCATGGATACATTTGAGGAAGTCAGTATTTGGACCAAACAGTCACCTGAGTCTCATGGATATGTTTGGGGAAGCCAGGATTGGGACCCAGCAGTCACCTGGCTCCATGGAGATGTTCGGATAAGACAGGTTGTGACCCTCCTGTCACATGGCCTTGTACATCAGTAGACTGCCAGCTTCATATGCTTGTTGTTACCTCCTCTCTGTGCATGCCACAGGTGGGGGTGGGCGTAGTTGGCCCTGAAAGCTCTGAAGTAACAGCTGCTTTTATTCCGGTGAGTCGACTGTAGGGTGAGACTCTGTAATTTTGCAACATCTTAGGTATTTTCCTGGGACTGTTCTATGTATAATTTGCATGTTTTGTGGTTCACTAAATTACTGCCAGGTATTTTTCTGGGACTTTTCTATGTATAATTTGCCTGTTTTGTGGTTCACTAAAGTACTGCCACTCTGTTTTATCCTTTCCCTGTGTTTTCTGAGTAGTATTATGCCCACGGTGAAAGGAGAGCGGGCATTCAATGGGATGATCTCTGGTCCATGGCTAGTGGCCCCTTCCCTGAATATTAACATCAGCCCCAAGCTGTCAGCTTTCCCTCAGCTGGTTATGAAAATAACATGGGACCCCACACTATTTTTATTTATTTTATATACATGATACACAGATGGCGGTGCTGACTTCAAGTCTCATCAGCGTTGCTTGGTCTCATTGATTGTAGGAAAACCAGGCAACAGTGCTGAGAGCTGTATTCAGCACATGACACCTGGGAACAGTGCAAACTGTATTTTTTCCAGGCACCGGTACATATCACATTGATGCAGCACACGGATGCCACAAGAATGTAGGATGTGGACACGGATAGCACCAGTACTAGTTTTTTCAGCAGCAGTAATTTCAGGATGTGTGAAAAAGGCCTTAAATGGATCAATTTAGGCAACCAATAGTTAATTTAAATAGGTTAAAGTAATCTATTTAATTAATTTGTTTTCTAACACAAAGAAAATATTTTATTTTTATCAGATGTGTAGAGTTAGATAGTTATAGTACAAATTAAAAAAAATGTTTTAGGGCCTCTATAAAGTTGATCTAATCTTGAAAAAGATAAATTTGGAAAGCGCATTTCTGTAAAAAAAATCAATGAGTGAAGATGAACTTAAGCTGAAACAATCAATGGAGGAAATAAGAGGACTTCATGGAGGGGATTTCAATTCTTATGTGAAATAACCTATTGACCAAATAATGTCGCAGATATAACTAAAATGGGGATGTAAGTACAAAACATAAAACAGGAAAGAAATTTAAACAGAAGGAAAAAAATAATTTCTGTAAAAATATGTTTTGAAGGTGAAAACAAAATACCTAACAAAAATATGTCATTATACACTATAATATTTAATTTTGTTTGTGCACAAGAAGGAAATATTAAATCTTTCTGAGATACAGCTGTAGTTTTATTGTATGTATTACAAAACTTCTATCTTGATTAAGAAAGTATGATAATGGAAGCAGCAGAATCTATAATAATAAATGCCCTAAGCAACTTCCGGTTGTAACAACTTCCGTCCAGTTGTAACCGGTGACGTCACCGCACACCTCTTTCCATGTTAACCCTCAACACACACACTCCTCTCACCTTTCACCATCTCCACTCACGTCCACTCACTCTTTCACTCTACATACGACCCTTTCTCTCACTCCGTCTCTCATACTCACGCCGTCATCGCCGCTGATCCACGATCCCCGACATCATCTTCCGCCGGCGCCATCCTGGATCCAGACATCCTCCACGCCGGCGACATGTTCTTGCGGCGACGCCATTTTGGATCGGCGAAATCCCACGATAGTCAAGATGGCGTCGCCGCAAGAACATGTCGCCGGCGAGGACGACGTCGGGATCCAAAATGGCGTCTGCGAAAACTCGCAAGATTTCGCCGACGCCATTTTGGATCCCGACGTCGTCCACGCCTGCGACATGTTCTTGCGGCGACGCCATTTTGGATCGGCGAAATCCCGCGATAGTCAAGATGGCGTCGCCGCAAGAACATGTCGCCGGCAAGGACGACGTCGGGATCCAAAATGGCGTCGGCGAAAACTCGCGAGATTTCGTCGACGCCATTTTGGATCCCGATGTCGTCCACACCGGTGACATGTTCTTCCGGCGACGCCATCTTGACTATCGCGGGATTTCACGATACTCAAGATGGCGTCGCCGCAAGAACATGTCGCCGGCGTGGACAACGTCTGGATCCAGGATGGCACCGGTGGAAGAAGATGTCGGGGATCGTGGAGCAGCGGCGATGACGGCGTGAGTATGAGAGACGGAGTGAGAGAAGGGGTCGTATGTGGAGTGAAAGAGTGAGTGGAGATGGTGAAAGGTGAGAGGAGTGTGTGTTGAGGAGTGTGTGTGTTGAGGGTTAACATGGCAAGAGGTGTGATGCTATCGCATCCTCCCGATGCAATAGCATCAGGCCATAATCTAGTAATATATAAAATACAGTTTGCAAGAAAAAATGTACTGTTAATGTTTCTCCATGAAACGTTTTATCTTACAAAACTGTTGTAAAATTTTAGTTGTAAAAATGTGCATGACTTTTACATTTTTTCCCCTTTTTCAGTGTTTTAGGCTACGTTCTCACAATGAGCTTTAGGGGAGTTTTTGATGATGCAGATTTTCTGCTGCATTTCTGCGCCACATTAAGTAAAATAGGTTCCATGCATTTCTTTGTGGTATCTTATTTCTCTGGTTAGCCAATAAAGATATCACACCTTGAATACTTTTCTCAATTTTTTTGGGGACATAAGTATTTACATGCATTTCTTTGAAAATATGCAGCATGAAACACTCTACAAAAGCTCATCGTGGGAGCGTAGCTTTAAAATCTTGATGTAGGTGCATAATTATGCTTTCGTATAATACTTATATCTTCAATTTAAAAAGGATCTGTCTTTTCTTCAAAATTGTAGTTAAATATCTTATAAAAATCCCTGAGTTCCCCTGATTCTGCTACTCTTTTCCGTTTAGCACTGTGTTGATCCATTGCACAGATATGCACACTCGTTTCTTCTGAAATACAGTATGTGAAATTTCAGCTTGCAGCGCAACAGTGTATTTTATCAGAAGGATGCACTTTCAACCTTTCCTCCTAGTCTTACAGAGACGATTAGACTGTTATTGGCAGTGTCTGGAAGGGAGGGATAAAAACGCACACCTCCTGGGAAGCCTCTGAAAAAATACCCAGTTGAACTACAAGAAGAAATTTCACATACTGTGCTCCAGGAGAAACAAATGTGAATATCTCTACAATTAAGTGACACAGTGTGAAATGGAAAAGAACAGTAGAATTAGCGGGGCTCAGGGATTTGTACAAGTTATATTTTCAAGTGACAGGTTTTCTTTAAAGGAATTTTCCTTTATTGGACAACCACATACCAGTGTTCCCAATATGCTAAATAAAATATATAAGTGAGGGGCTGGCCACAGATTAAAGACTACTGGACCAATACATGTAGAGTGGAATCCACAGTTCTAAGGGATGTGGACTTTGTCCAGCATGGAGCACCGGTTATATTGATCTTATTGTTGTGTTTTATTAGAGATTTAATTGCTGGGTTTTCTGAGAGATTTGCTTACTCATCAGTTTAAGTGCATTAATTTCACCTGGAAAGGGTTCAGCTTCAGGAATCAGTGTTTCCACTCAGAGACAGTAAGCAGGCTGGATCGTATATATCCTAAAGGTATTCTGTCTTCTCACACTTTCTCATGGTGTGCAATCTGACATACAGCATAAATCTTCTCTGTCTTCCAAAATAAGCAGACCGTTCTCTGCAGTCTAAGTTGTTTGTCAACAGATGGATGTATAGAAACGAAATGTTTGACTGTGGTAAAACTACAAGAATATAAATAAGAGGTATAAGTATTGAGCTTAGAATATCATATAATTATGACATTTACAATTTCTAGTGAAAGCTCACAGCAAGATGTAGCTTTTACATGTGACCAACCTAGCTAGTAAGAATTATCGTCTGATTTAACAACAGTTTTGAATACACAATACCTTAGAACATAGATAGTTTCCTTACCAGATATACAGTACTTTAACCATGTACTTTTAGCAACATAATGCTGGAGACAGTTTTACACAACTGTTCTGCTAGACTGCTTCTTACAAAATGACTGCTTCAACAGGACCTTCTTACCCAAAATGCATTGGTTTCTCCCACAATGTAATTGACAGTTTAACAGAAAAACAACATGTAACACAATTAAACTTCACCAGATGGTTATATTACCACATTACGCGTCACCTACAAAGTATTACAGCGTATTAAAGTGGCAAAAGTAATTTTAACTTTCTGTTTTGCGCTAATGGGCAGAACATAAGGCCTGGTATGAGATTCGTAACCAGGTAAAGCAATCTTTCCATTACTCTTGTTAGTGTCTCAGAGTCCTCAATGGAGCCATTGTTTCATATGAACCTGTATTTTGACTCTTTTTATATGTTAATTTATGAATGTACTATATGCGTATTATGTATTGTATCAGCCTACTGAAGTTTACTAACCTACACAACTTAGGATAAATATGCCAGTTATTTGACCAATGGAACATTGAAGGATCACTTCCCTCCAGAATGTTCTGAATGGGTGCTGTGGATATAAAAAGTATCTGGCTCCCTCTGCAAAGAGACACACTTCACGAACAGTCTAAATAAGCTATGGCGCCATCTGTTGGAACAAATAACTGCTCCAAAGCCCATCACTGAACTCACAAAGTCTTTTGGAGAACCTAGGTTGCAACAATTGGGTTACCTGGCGATATACATCAATGTGCTCTTTCAGCCTTCAAAGCTTGCCACTACCTCCTTTATGTGGGTGCCTGCCAAAAGTGGGGTGCCATGGGTTGTGGTAGTTGGCCCTGAAAGCTCTGAGGTCACAGATGTTTTATTTCACGGCGAGCCAGCCGAGGAGTGAGACTTTGACATTTGCACCATCTTGTGTACTTGCTGGGACTGTACTATATGTTGTTGCTGGCTGTGGCTGGATACCCAGGCCACAGTCGTGGGATCCATCATCTGGAGCAGCATGGACTGTGATCACAGACTTTACTGGAGAGAGATTTAAATACTATGGTTCAATCAAAAGTTGGGAGACAGAGGGGATTGCTGTAAGATCATAGACATGTGGCATAAAATTAGTTGCATTGTTAACCTGCCTAGGTGATTATTACAGCCCACAAACTTAGATCTTCACAATATATAAAAATATATTAAAAAATACATACCTCCCAGTCCAGCACTTTTCATGCATTCTGAACCCTGTGTCCTCCCCATCTTTTTGTCTTATAAGAGCTGCAGCTTATCAGTGGGTACTGATTGATCAAAGCCTTCAAAGTTCCATCAGATGAGAGGTAAGTATATTATTTCCTTTTAAATGGATTTGCTATTTTTTCTTCCCTTTTTTAATTCTTTGTGCAGATCTTACTGAACTTAAAGAGGCAGTTTACATACTCTTTTTGAGCACATGGACAGGATAAATGGGTTAAGTAAGAATGGCTACAAATTTGGCATGATGAGCACATCTGAGCATTATATGATCAGTTAAGTATTTTAATTGACTGGTGTAGGAGAAATATGTGGCCATCATCAGGTTCAACCTGCTACAATGGGATTTATGGGTCAGCCTGTTGCCTTGACTCAAAAAAGACCCTTTTACAGAAATATATGTTAAAATATTTTAAATCTGACAGGCAGAGTTAAAGCATCAACATTTAGTAAAATCCCAGACTATCATAGTTCCAACGAAATACTGCTGGAGAGATCAGCGCAAATAGGTTCATGTCCGATGCAGAGTGAGATAATATGATCAGATTGTACTCACCAGATAAAGCTATTAATATAGTATGTAAAGATATCCTCTGCAGCAGATCCATGGGTCATCATGTGCCATAATGTAGATAGATGAACGGGTTAATGTGGATATGGTCCGCGTAGCCGAGTAATCGTAGGTCCAAAAGTGTTTCACATAGAGAATGGTGGTTTATTCAACGAGTTTCAAAGTCTGAGTGACTTCTTCATCAGGTAATACCGCACAGAAACATTTGAAAAATAAAGTAGCAGCTCATTGAAATCCTGCAAAGAAAATCTACCATGTAAATTGATCTGCTCTATGGATTTGAAATTGTAGTCACCTGACCATTGCCAAACAGCGATCCGTTGAGCAAAGAGTGGGACATCATTGCTTTTGGAAATGTGCTCATGGGTTACTTTCTAAAGTGGACACCCTCGGTAAGAATACATTTCTCATCACATGAGTGCTTTTGTGCAACAGTATTGTATTTTTGCAAATGTGTGCATTGTGGTGCAGCACAGGGTATAGTGCTGGATGGGAGATACATTTCTCCCAGCAGGATAAAGTTTGGCCGGGATTTTCCCTAAAGTGAAGGACCTGCAATGATGTCACGGTCACGTTATCAGCCCATGTGATGTGTACCTCACCTGTGGGTGGGGTTATGGGCTATGTAATGGAGATTGGTGTTTGGTACATGGTGAGTGTGTGTGGAAGATATTAGGAACTTGGCTGGAGTTAGCCTGAATTTGTTTTTGCTGGACTACCTGTGCTGCAAAGCTTTAGCAGCAAGACTCAAAACAACCCTGGGAATGGCACCTGGCGGATGCCGCTGACCTGGCAGCCACTTAGTTAAGCCCGTCACGTGCAAGGGTGAGTCTGGGACCAGTGGTTCTCCAAGCTGGAGTATATATGTGTTTTTCTTTACTTTCTCTTAACCTGCTGTTTAAAGTGACATTAAACCACTGAAGTTGGACTCTAAGCCTGTGTGTTGCCTCATTACTGCGGCCCTGCCACTACCTACCAGAGCAAATCCCTACAGTATATATTGTAGGAAAGCAGGAAATAAGGTCCTCGATGGCAGGTATGTGTCGCCAAGGAGATTGGTATCGGTAATGTAAAGTCTGCACCAGTAACACTTGGTTATTGAGAGAGTTTTTAGTTCACTGGATTTTGGGTCCTGAATTTAGGAGCAGCCAAAAAAGCCTGGGTGGGAAAGGTTGCTTCCATACTCCAGTCCTAGTCTTACATGCATAATAACAGGCAGCTGGGTTAGCTTAGCAGAGTGTGTTGGGTTGGAGCTGGAGAAAGGCAGTTAATGGTGGACAGTCTAAGCTAGAGTCTGAGAAGTGCCTGCAATACCAAGTTGATGAGGCCATTTTGATTTATTTTGCTCTGCCCAGATAAAGGACGATTTTGTTATTCATTTGTGCTTAAAGCAAACTGGTTACCTGACATACCGCTGTTACCCTGCAGATATGCGGTTAATCTGCAGGTTAACAGCATTATGATGTTGTCTGACACCTGCACGCAGCGGTGAGAAAATTATCTTTATTCAGCATTTAATATTCAGTCTTAAAAACGGGGCGCAGCTGTGAGAAAATTATCTTTATTCAGCATTTAATATTCAGTCTTAAAAACGGGGTGTCGTTGATACATTCCTGCACAAAGCAGAATGTAGAGGGGAGAAAATGCTCTTTATTCTCCATGCCAGCATTCGGACTTCAGTCATAGGGGTGGGGGTGGCGTTGGTTCAGTCACCGCTCTGAGTATACAGAGCTGTTACTGTAACCGCACCCACAGCACTGACTGACACTCGCTCTAGATTGTGACTGGCTGTCAGTCAAGGCAGGGGGCGCAGCTACAGCAGCCGCTCTGTATACTCAGAGCGTGACTGAACCAGCACCTCTTCCGCCCCTATGACTGAAGCCTGAATGCTGGCGGGGAGAATAAAGATCATTTTCTCCCTGCTACATTCGACTGGGTGCAGGAACCAGACAGCATCATAATGCTGTTAACCTGCAGATTAACCCCAAATCTGCAGGTTAACAGCGTTATTTCTTGTGACAGGTTCCCTATAAGGAAGGAGCGTTTTGTTATTCATTTGTGTTGAAGAAAGGCTGTTTTCAATTTGAGCTCTAAAGTTTATGAAGGACAATAAACTTTATTCTGTTTTGATATAAACATCCTGTGCCTGTGTGCATTCAACCAGTTACCTGAAAGTAGAAATCCCTACAATATGTTACCTTATGTGTTAGTACATGTGTGCATATGTGTCCTTGTGTATTAATTTGTATTCTTCGTGGGAATATGTATGTATATATGTTATTGGATGTCTTTTCATTTAAAAATATAATTATAAATGCTTTCATAGAAGTATTCTATTTTCTTTTCTTTTGCATGGCTCTGAGTTATTTCATTCTGACATGCCGAAGATTTTAATGTGGTATTTCATCCCTACCAGACTGCTTCATAACTCTACAATCTGGCATTGCTTGGATGAAAGGATGTTTCTCATAATGTAAACAGACCATTCAGATAATCGGAATTACAAGAATGTGGCATGTCTCTTCATGGCTACTATCACGAAAATTCCTCTTGTTGATGTTAAAGTATTTTATGATATTACTTGGGGATTCCTTTTGAAAACAGTGGTGTAATTTTACATGTTTTCACTCCCATGGGTCAATATTTGACTAGTATGTAAAATAGTTTGTATGGAAGACATAAATCTATAGAAACATTACAGTAGCTTGAGATGCAATCGTCATGGTATGTTCTCTGTGTATACAAGAAGTAATTTTATTTTACCGATATCAGGGGCTTATCTACAGCATTCTGTAATGTTGTAGATAAGCCCCCAATGTAACCTGAAAGATAAGAAAAAAAGAGTTAGATTATACTCACCCTGGCGTTCGGTCCGGTCTGATGGTTGTCGCTGTCCCGTCCGGCGCCTCCCATCTTCTAACGGTGATGTCCTCTTCTTTTCTGCCTGTCATGGCTCCTGCGCAGGCGCACTGCTCTGCCCTGTTGAGGGCAGAGCAGAGTCCTGCAGTGCGCAGGCGCCGGGAGAGGTCCGGCGCCTGCGCACTGCAGTATTCTGCTCTGCCCTCAACAGGAATACAGGAGCCACAACAGGCAGCACCGAAGAAGACGTCACCATTAGAAGGGAGGCGCCGGACCGCTACACCCATCGGAACAAGACCGGACTGCCCCCCGGAGAGTATAATCTAACTCTTTATTCTTATCTTTCAGGTTACATCGGGGGCTTATCTACAGCATTACAGAATGCTGTAGATAAGCCCCTGATGTCGGTGCCGGTAGTTGATAGGCGAAAAATAGGGTGACAGATTCCCTTTAAAGAGGTTTTCTGTAAGCACTTTTTTTTAAAGATTTTGGACTGTTGGGATGCTAATAAAAGAAAGTAACAATATATAATTACCTCAAGAATACGCCAATTTCCCACATGCTGCAGTAATGCTACGCCGATGTTACTGCCAAAGATGGATTTTATCACGTCCCAACCACCAGGCACCTGATGCTTCTGCCAATTTCTATTTTAGGCATCATTACCTTCTAAATGTTACAAAATGAGCAGAAAACTCCTTTACCAATCACTTAAGCCCTTATATTGTGCTTATGTTATGGATTTAATATATACATACATTTACAGAGACCCATCAATTACCTGCATTGGGACAAGATGACTGGGGGGCTGAGCTGGACTAGTCTTGCCTCCGACTATGGTCCCCAGTTGTATTTGTAAGGTATATTGTCCCTGAAACACTTGACGATTTCAGAGAGATATATACCGGCTGCAACTGTGCCGCCAGGCTTTGTGACGCGGTTTGGACAGCATAAATCATGTGACAGGTTCCCTATGTTTAACATGGAAAATACCAGAAAATGTTGCAATGGCTTTAGAGGTTTCTTGACATAATTTGAGTTAATTAGAGGTGTACATGCGCCAGTACATTGAGGTGTACCTTCAAATCCTACTTACTTCTTTACTGGACATCATGGTAAAATCAAAACAAAGATTTCCACAAGTCTATTGGGAGCAATTTCCAAACAGCAGTAAAGTTCAGACATAATCCAGCACTTGAAACATCATCATGAAAACATACTTTTTTATTTAATCCAAAAATGGAAGAGAGGACTAAAATCTAAAAACACCAATGCCTTTCGCATGGTTGAACCACTTTACTTTTGTCATAGCAGTGGCGCAATCTTTTATGTTATGAGTGATATCGGTTTATACACCTGAAACTTGTCGATGTTTTTGGATTTTAAACTTGTCTGTCATGTGACATTGTTGGATTAAATAAAGAAAAAATGTTTTAATGAGGATATTTTGAGTGCTGGATTACTTCTGAACTACTACTACTTGCCCTGGCAAAATGGTCACGCTATTTAATCTGTGCACTAATGACAATAGATAGAGGACTTCAGTAATACGTTCGCAAGTGGAGAGCTGATTGAGTCACAAGTTTTGGGACACAACAGCGATCTCACCAGCAAGATCGCTGTGTGTGACACTTATCAGCGACCACCCCCTGCCAGATATCACTGATCGTGCTCGAATGGCCTGGACATTTTTTGATCATTGGTCTCCCGCTGGCCAGCACGCATCACTGTGTGTGGCAGGTGGGAGACCAGCGATTAGTGAGCTGTAGCCTGGTAACCAAGTTAAACATCGGGTTTCTAAGTGCCGCACGGCGTTTAGAAACCCAATGTGTACGTTAGATACCAGCGCATTGGTGCAGGGAGCTGGTAACCAAGGTAAACATTGGGTTTCTAAGCACCGCTTAGAAACTTGATGTTTACCTTGGTTACCAGCTCCCTGCACCAGCGCGCTGGTATCTTAACATACACTGTGGGTAACTAAGCGACGTGCGTCGCTTATTACCCGCGTGTCACTGTCCTGAT
Organism: Dendrobates tinctorius; assembly: GCF_039654945.1. NCBI lineage: Eukaryota > Metazoa > Chordata > Amphibia > Anura > Dendrobatidae > Dendrobates > Dendrobates tinctorius. The sequence goes on along the minus strand of NW_027361738.1, from coordinate 52,569,241 downwards.
CGCTGCTATGATCTGCCTGTTTGGCAGCACACCAGCGATCATGTAGTGACACACCAGCAATCCTGACAAGTTCATATCGTTGTCGGGATCACTGGTGAGTCGCTATGTGTGATGAGGCCCTAAGAATAAAGTGAAAAAAAAATTTTTTTTTTAAAAAATATAATGATTCAAATCATCCCCTTTTCCATCATTTAAAAAAAAATAAGAAACATTTTGGTGGAACTACACCAACCAAATAAACGTATTATGTTGTTTGAGTGATTCTTATCTTTATGGCTTTTACCATACTAGTTAATTAATTTTATATTTGATAGATTCGAGTTTTACAGAAGCCGTAAGACACATCATGACATTGTGTGACGCCTTGTGACTAAGCCTCATGCATCATCTTGGTGTGTGTTGCCCCGTGATCAAACAGAAGAAGACTACAGGACCAGAGCATAAATGAGAACCGAATGACCATTTTTTAATTTTTTTTTACCCATGTTTATTATGTTCTGGGGTCCAGAGAGAACTCAGAGTATAATAATGAACAAATCTGTCAAATTGGACTTCTGGCAGATTGGTTCATGCTTGATCATAATATATCATTTTTGGTCTCTTCTAACTTCTACTATAGTAATTGTTGATTTTGTGTAGAAATAGCCTAATGGTATCGATAAACGTAATGAAAGATAGTTGTGTTTCTTGCTTTGTTAGAATACCGGGCTCTACATTTCACCTTCAAATAAATGAGATAAGTAACAATTTCAGTTTTTATTCTGTAATCACAGCAACCTATGTTATGACAAGTTCAGAAATGTCTCTGTATCATGTCTGGAGGCACGTTTTATTCCAGTCTCCCAACAAGATAATCACAGATCTGCTGTGGTTGGAAAATTGATGTGACTTTTAGATCCTAAAGAAAGAAGGGAATTAGCTGAGAGCATTCTGTGTATGATGATATTATACACTTAGTTGTAGAAATGCCCTGACAGAGGTCAGATGAGAAAAAGCAGACTGGTTCAAGCTGACTGAAAGGCAGCAGTAAGTCAAACAAATATATACTGTACTACAACATTGCTGTGGATAAGAGCAACCCTTAATGAACAGCATATTAATCCTTGGGTTACTGAAGCAGAAGACCACACTAGTTCCTCTGCTATAGGAGAAGAAAATGAGCTACTCTGGGCAAAGGCTCACCAAAAATGAGAAAAAAAGTCACTAGTCTGGTGAGTCCAGGTTGATGGTGAAAGAAATGTGTTCTTAGCTTGCTTTAAGAGAGGCTGACAATAACCCCTCTCGTGTGCATAGGTACTGCAGAATAGGGTAGTACAGAACATGAAGAAAGATGCCTAATCCGGCACCATCCGCTGTGCCGATGTGCTGAAATTAAAATTTTACTAATATATAAATTAAGTTTGCAAGTGCATTGGAGCATGTATCAGTGCACTTGCAGTCTTGGTCTCCTGCTTTTTCAGCTGGCACCGCCTCAGCTTCTTGATTGACACTTAACCGAAAAAAATGAACTGGAGTCCAATTTAGTATGCATGCAAAATATTTTGAATGCATACCAACTTAGACTGCAGTTTATTTTTTTCAGTCAAGTTTCTGGATTCTTTGAGTCTCCCTTTCTTTGAGCTGGACATTACATTCATATAGATTCCCATTTGCTGTGTGTCCATATTCGGGACCCAATCCTGCTTGACCATTATTCATGATGATCTTACTTTGACACAAGGTAAAGTTTTAATACTAGAGGATAGGACCATCCCGATTTGGGTACACCCTGACACAGGTGGATTGGCTTTATGCTTTTTTTCTGTAAATTACAGTGTTTGCTAAGTACGCAAAGTTATTTGTATGTACTATTGCTTTTACTTTTTTACTTATAGCAGGATGTATGTTCATTTTGATTGTATCTTAGGTTTTTTCTTCATTGATAGCAGAGACAAAGCATGCGTCATGGCTGTTGTCCACTGCCAATCAAGAAGAAGCTGTTGTTTCTAAATTTACAGATTGTCGGAGAATCTTACAATTTTCTATTTTCCAGTCATTTTGCATGTTTTTTTTTACTCTTTTGTATTCATCCTAGGATGTACTCTACCTGGTAGTTTTATAGCTGATTTAATATCTCAGAACTTGTTGCTGGAAATAATCAAAAGATTGTACTTACAGAATGATCAATAGTCCACCTACAGTACAAATCTAACATACTAAATATATACTGTAAGCTCTTGAACTACTGGAGAGCTTGTGTGCACTGACTGCAGGTCTTTCTAGGCATGTATCTAATAATGGTTGTTTGGTCTATTACAATAAGTCTGAATATTAGCATTTGTATGCTGGGATGAACAGAGACAAAAGAGGGTTCAGTACAAGATTATTATATGAGCCCCTTGTTTCTAAATAGTTCTGCATGAAGTAGCCTTTTAAATGTCTGTTAACCATAAATAATTTTGAGTCATAAAATGTAAGGGTTTTCCCATCTTGGATATCTATAGGATATGCCCATGAAAAATATATGTTCCAGTACTATGTAGAAATTGGAGCCTCGTTGTGAACTACCAGCTTAGGAAAGAAAGGTAAGTCTATGTGGCACTGTCAATTCACGACTATAAAATTTCTAAAAATTGCCGAACAATTCCTACACAAATCAAAAGATAGAGCCACGCTTATGTGGCCGCTGGCCACCTCTTCACCAATAAAAGCATTTATCAAAACCCATTCCCAAATAGATGTAAGTCTACCAAATATCTATGGCATATCCTAAGGATGTGCCATAACTGTCCAAGAAGGGATAAAGCATTTTATTAGCACCAATTACTTGCAGCTACAATATGACAGTGGGCTCCTTGCCTTATGGGTAGAGATGAGAGAACAATTTTGACAAGACTAGAGTTCTATTATTTTACAAAAATCTACATTCCACATTTGCCACTTCCCAATGAATTTTACAATTTTTCTAAACTGTAAAAGGCCATCAAAATGTTAAAGAAAAATCCCTATTCTCACCTCGTCGCTCACCTCTCTGGCTCATATGCTCCTCACTCTCATTTGTCTGGTCCATTTTTGGATCTACGTAGGAAGCGCTGAAACCCTGGTGACTCACACTAAGTCAAAGCTTTTGGGCTTGGTAGGCCTGGGAGGGTTTTGCGCATATGCCAGCAAAATTTGTGGTCTACGCTGAGACATCATGACTAGTGTTGAGCATTCCGATACCGCAAGTATCTCGGGTATCGGCCGATACTTGCTGTATCGGAATTCCGATACCGACTTCCGATATTTTTTCAATATCGGAATTCGGCATCGGAATCGGAAGTTCAAAGTTGATTGACAGACTGACGTCATCATGATGCGCGGTGTGTGCGCATCATGATGCGCCGTCATTTCGGGCCTTCCGGGGGTCTCTGCCGGCCTGCCGGGGGGCTGTGCCGGCCTGCCGGGAGGCTGTGTGGACTGCCCGGGGTCTGTACCGGCCTGCCGGGGGGCTGTGCCGGCCTGCCGGTGGTCTGTGCACCCTGTGGGGGTCTGTACCGGCCTGCCGGGGGGCTGTGCCGGCCTGCCGGTGGTCTGTGCACCCTGTGGGGGTCTGTACCGGCCTGCCGGGGGGCTGTGCCGGCCTGCCGGGGGGCTGTGCACCCTGTGGGGGTCTGTACCGGCCTGCCGGGGGGCTGTGCCGGCCTGCCGGGGGGCTGTGCCGGCCTGCCGGGGGGCTGTGCTGATGTCCGGGGGTCTGTGCAAGCATCGTCCGATGGGACTACAAGTCCCATCGGGCGATGCCTGCTACCATGACAGTGATTGACACATTAGCCAATGATGGGACAGTAGTAGTCCCATCATCCGGCTAATGTGTTAAATGTTAAAAAAAAAAAAAAATACTACATACATACTACATGCATGCTACATACATACTACATGCTACATACATACTACATACATGCTACATACATACTACATACATGCTACATACATACTACATGCATGCTACATACATACTACATGCATGCTACATACATACTACATGCATGCTACATACATACTACATGCTACATACATACTACATGCTACATACATACTACATATATACTACATGCATGCTACATACATACTACATGCTACATACATACCACATACATACTACATACATGCTACATACATACTACATATATACTACATGCATGCTACATACATACTACATATATACTACATGCATGCTACATACATACTACATATATACTACATGCATGCTACATACATACTACATACATACTACATGCATGCTACATACATACTACATGCTACATACATACCACATACATACTACATACATACTACATACATACTACATACATACTACATGCATGCTACATACATACTACATGCTACATACATACCACATACATACTACATACATGCTACATACATACTACATGCATGCTACATACATACTACATGCATGCTACATACATACTACATATATACTACATGCATGCTACATACATACTACATATATACTACATGCATGCTACATACATACTGCATGCTACATGCATGCTACATACATACTACATACATACTACATGCTACATACATACCACATATATACTACATACATACAATACATTCATACAATACATACATAGACATACAGTACATATAACATAGAGTAACATACTTACCAATACTTGTCACATTGTTCCCCGAAGCCATTGTCTTTTCCGGAATAAATATTAACATAACAAACCACAAAAATACTCACCCACGATCCGAAGCAGTCCACGAGTGTGTCCCACGACGATCTTGGGTAGAGAACTGCAGCATCAGATGATGCTGCCATTCTCTACGGGCTGCAGGAATCCAATGACGGAAGGTAGGTATCCTTCCGCACTGTATTCCTCCGCCACTTAAAAAAAAAAAAGTCCCTAGTCTCACTTTATGCCATTGCTGCGTGGGAAATTCCCACACAGCAATGGCATAAAGTGAGACTAGGGACTTTTTTTTTTTAAGTGGCGGAGGAATACAGTGCGGAAGGATACCTACCTTCCGTCATTGGATTCCTGCAGCCCGTAGAGAACGGCAGCATCATCTGATGCTGCAGTTCTCTACCCAAGATCGTCATGGGACACACTCGTGGACTGCTTCGGATCGTGGGTGAGTATTTTTGTGGTTTGTTATGTTAATATTTATTCCGGAAAAGACAATGGCTTCGGGGAACAATGTGACAAGTATTGGTAAGTATGTTACTCTATGTTATATGTACTGTATGTCTATGTATGTATTGTATGAATGTATTGTATGTAGTATGTATGTAGTATATATGTGGTATGTATGTAGCATGTAGTATGTATGTAGTATGTATGTAGCATGCAGTATGTATGTAGCATGCATGTAGTATGTATGTAGTATGTATGTAGCATGTAGTATGTATGTAGTATGTATGTAGTATGTATGTAGCATGCATGTAGTATATATGTAGTATGTATGTAGCATGTAGTATGTATGTAGCATGCATGTAGTATATATGTAGTATGTATCATGTAGTATGTATGTAGCATGCATGTAGTATGTGTGTAGCATGCATGTAGTATGTATGTGGTATGTATGTAGCATGTAGTATGTATGTAGCATGCATGTAGTATATATGTGTTATGTATGTAGCATGTAGCATGCATGTAGGATGCATGTAGTATGTATGTAGTATGTATGTAGTATATATGTGGTATGTATGTAGCATGTAGTATGTATGTAGCATGCAGTATGTATGTAGCATGCATGTAGTATATATGTAGTATGTATGTAGTATATATGTAGTATGTATGTTGCATGTAGTATTTATGTAGTATGAATGTAGCATGTATGTAGTATGTAGTATGAATGTAGCATGTATGTAGTATGCATGTTGTATGTATGTAGCATGTAATTTTTTTTTTTTTTTTTTTACATTTAACACATTAGCCGGATGATGGGACTACTACTGTCCCATCATTGGCTAATGTGTCAATCACTGTCATGGTAGCAGGCATCGCCCGATGGGACTTGTAGTCCCATCGGACGATGCCTGCACAGACCCCCGAAGCCTGCACAGACCACCGGCAGGCCGGCACAGCCCCCCGGCAGGCCGGCACAGCCCCCCGGAGCCTGCACAGCCCCCCCGGCAGGCCGGCACAGCCCCCCGGCAGGCCGGCACAGCCCCCCGGAGCCTGCACAGCCCCCCGGCAGGCCGGCACAGCCCCCCGGCAGGCCGGCACAGCCCCCCGGAGCCTGCACAGCCCCCCCGGCAGGCCGGCACAGCCCCCCGGCAGGCCGGCACAGCCCACCAGAGCCTGCACAGACCACCGGCAGGCCGGCACAGCCCCCCGGCAGGCCGGCACAGACCACCGGAGCCTGCACAGACCCCCTGGCAGGCCGGCACAGCCCCCCGAAAGGCCCGTACAGACCCCAGAGAGGCTGTACAAGGGCAGGAAAGGGTTTTTCTTATTCCGATACCGGAAGTCCCATAGACTTGAATGGGACTTCCGGTATCGGAATCGGCGATACCGATACTTTTTTTAAAGATCGGCCGATACCATCCGATACGATACTTTGAAGTATCGGACGGTATCGCTCAACTCTAATCATGACTTCACATTGGGAGCTGGATGAGTAACGGTAAGGAGCGGAGGGACCAGACAGATGAACGATGATGTGAGTATAAGGATATTTCACTGTTTACTTATTACATTTATTATGCTCTGGGGTCTGGAGAGACAATAGAGCATAATAAGGGACATTAAAATCGCATTGAATAACTTCTCCATGAATCGAATTTCACGAGAAACTCTGCGCAAACAGGCGAATTGGAACTTTGCCTAATTTGCTCATTTCTTCTTATGGATATCCTTACAGATTGCACACATGGTATGTCTATCCTGGTGATGGTGTGACTGCACGACTGAGTGGGTGAATGAAGCTTTTAATGAGGCTAATATTAAAAATAATAAGAATAATAAACATATAGATAATAGGTAAAGTGCTAACAGATTTTCAAATGTGCAGCTGCATACCGAACTGAAGCTGTAAGTACAAGTGGCAGAATACGTAGAAGATTTTATTTCTATCTAATGCTAATGTAGCAAAAAATAAAAAAATAATAAATAACCATTCTTCCTTGAAAGCGACAAAACATTTTTCCTCTAATGTAAACAGATATTTCCTTCTAACAATCTGGTAATTTATTAATGTGACCCCAAGAGTCCTATACGAAGCATTCAGAGTGCTATCATTGTGATATAGTTCATTAACTTCCTCAGCTCTCCCTCCAGAATGGCGCTCTCATTAATCACAATGGAATGATCGCTTTTGGCTGTTGCCACAACAATAATTTTTATTAGCTTTCTAAACAGATACACTGCAGGCGCGAGACTAGATAATATTTATCATCTCTGGATTTAAGGAAATTTATTTCCGGAGATGTTTGTCATTACTTTTTGGCATATCAGCGAAAAAGCAAAAAAAAAATGTTTTACACAATATTCTTGATTTCTGCATGTTTTAAGAATTTAAATGGTCGCTGTCATTTCAACAAACTTCTCAAAGATCATAGGAAATAAAGGAAACATTACATCTTGTGAGAGATAATACCCCAAATGGGTGTTACCTACACTGATGAGCAAAAGGGTAACAATGTTTTGAATTTTAGACTTTCCCACTCCATATCTCACCATCCACTCCTGCTTTGATGGTGGCACTACCATCATTTTATAGACAATCATCTTGGATATCTCATACATAAATTTGACTTGCAACTATTTAGCATATGATTAGTTATGCAGATTCTTGTCATGTCACTACATCGTTACTGTTTTGATCCTGGTGGTTGAAAAATCTTTTTCTTCCTGTATACTACAAAATACAACCTGTTCTCACATTCTTTAATAGCTCAGTTTCAAGCAGTAGCGGATGGTGAGATGTGGTGCCTGAGATCCAAAAGTTCAAAACATTGCTACCCTTTTGTTCATCGGAGTGTGTAAAGTTCTTTATGTTCAATATAATATTTAAGATATTACTGCTTACGTTCCGTTAGAATGAATCTGTCTGTAGGATCAATCCTCCTAAGCCATCTATATGGGGATGCAGGTCATAGGAATCTGAATAAAATTATACCTTAATATCTGCAATCGATATCTAAGGGCCCCGTTACATTTAGCGATGCACCAGCAATCCCGACCACGATACGACCCGGTCAGGATCGCTGGTGCATCGTTAAATGGTCGCTAGTGAGCTGCCAAACAGGCAGATCTCAGCAGCGACACAGACGCGGCGATGATAACGTCCTCCGCCCTCGTCCACGCGTCGCTCGTCAGTGCCAGCAGGAAGCCGCCGCCGAGAAACTGCCCAGGACGTTCTCGCACGATCAGCGATAGCCAGCGGGGAGCTGGTCAGAGGAAAGTATCACATGTAGCGATATCGCTAGCAATATCGCTGCTGCGTCACAAAATCGGTGATGCTTTAGCGATATTGCTAGCTCTTGAGGCAGATTGTCAGGGAGATCAGTGTTCGGCCCATAGATTTGAACAAATTCTTTACACATTAAGAGAGATGCGGATTATCATATCACAAATATCAAGGTATCATTTTATTCAGCTTCCTATTACCTACATGTCCATATAGATCATTTAGAAAGGTTTACCCTACTGACCTATTCCCTTTAAATTCATAGTATTGTAATTTATATATACACATAGTTGTGTTAGTTTGTAAAGCAAAGGAAACTCCCTATGTTCCTGCACATATTACAAAAGCCAGGAGTAGGTCAAATTTTATGTGTACTCCCGAACCTCTGGTTAGAGCTCAGAGCAGCCTGAGTACAGTTGTGGCAAAATAATTTAGAACTGGCAAATTGTTTTCAGAATTTTCATTCACGTTTCTATGGTTACTGAAGTACAATTATAAGCATTTAATATTTTTTTCAACTTATATTGATAAATAAAGTTTATGCAAAGACTCAATATTTGCAAGGTTGTCCCTTATTTTTCAAGACTTCTACAATTAATTCTGTCATCTGGATATCAACCTCTGACCCAAATCATGACTGATAACAACCATTCATGTCTAATTTGTGCTTGGAGTTTATCACAATTTCAATATTTTTGTTTATCCACCTGCTCTTTCAGAATCATCCAAAGGTTCTCAATAAGAGTGAGATCTGTGGTATTTCCTGGCCATGGACCCAAAATGTCAATGTTTTCTTCATCGAGCCACTTAGTTATCACTTCTGCCTTTTGACTTGGTCTTCATCATGCTGGAAAAAAAGCATCGTTCATCATCACATTGTTCCTTGATCATTGGGAGCAGTTGCTCTTGGAGGATGTCTATGTCCCATTCTTTATTCGTGGCTGTGTTCTTAGGGAAAATTGTGAGTGATCCCACTCTATGGATGAAAAGCCTCCTCACATGTCAGGATGCTTAAGTTTTGGGTTGACACACGACTAGTGACGAGCGAGTATATTCATTGCTCGGGTCTCCCCGAGCATGCTCGGGTGGTCTCGAAGTATTTTGGCGTGCTCAGAGAGTTAGTTTCTGTCCTCTCAGCTGTATGATTTGTGACTGCTAGACAGCTTGAATACATGTGTGGAATGCCTGTTTGTTATGGAATTCCCACATGTATTCAACCTGTTTACAAGTCACAAATCATGCAGTTAAGACGAGGAAATCTAAATCTCCGAGCACGCCAAAAAACTCGGAGCATGCTCGGGGAGACACGAGCAATGATGCTACTCGCCCATCACTACACATGACTCATAATTGCTCTGATCTATTTTTCTGCAAATCATTCTTAAGGATGTCCATAATAGTCTGAAGGGGCCTTCATCAGAGAAAATAACTTTACTCTAGTGCTCTGTAGTCTAATCCTTGTAGTTCCTGCAAAATGTCAGTCTTTTCTTGATGTTTTTCTCATTTTCTTATCACCCCATAAAAATCACACCTTGGGTATTTTAATCTCTGCCTCCATTCTGCAGAAAATGAATTTAATTGGGCTGCTCAGTGCACCCTTGATGTGAGTGTAACTTTCCATGCAGATCACTGTAAGTAAGAAACTGCTGTCAATCACTAGTGAAGGAGGTGGGGACATGCAAAACTAGTGGGCGAAGCCATGCGCTAAGCTGTTTCGGCACACCCATGATGCACTGAGTACCCTAATTATGAGATATGATATCTCCTATAAGGCAGTGTGCTTAGTTTATACTGCCAGATTGGACTGATGGACTGCCATTAACTCTTACAGTGACAACTGTAATGGCTTCAGGTGTAGCAATTTTAGGGCATTTTAACATTTTGAGGAAATTTTTGTGCCATTTTCATCTAGCTTCTCAAAATTTTCTCTTGGATGTCTATCACAATGACAGGTGTCCGAACACACAATGCCTATTATTTTGCCACTATCACCACAAATTTTTGCCTTACACCACTGCCCCACAAAAAGGTAGGTGCAGATGAGCATATTTTTGGTCCAAGTGCGATCCAACAAAATATAGGATCACATTCGGACTATTGTTTGTCTGTAGGACCACACACGTCTGATATTTTCTTCTGAATGAATCGGTCGGAGGAAATAATCACTGCATACCCAAGTTTGATCTGATATCCAGACTGCACTCAGCCATGCAAGTCAATGAGTGTGTGGAAATCATCGGACTGTACTCAGATGAGTGCAGTCTGATTTCCGCAGCCTGATCTGATGGAGAAATTTTGTTCTGTATCTTCTCCTCACAGTGTACTCTGATTCTATCATCCAAGGGAATCGGAGCACACTTTGATCACACTCTGATCAAACTATGATTCCATTTTGATCAGATTGTCATTTGCATATTCTGCCTGATTTTCTCGAATGAGGAAATCTAAGACCATCTGCAACTGCCCTAAAGAAAAACACTGAACTGGCAGGGAAGGACATTAGGGAAGAAAATCGGGGGGTCTGTTTTTCGTGACCTGCCCTGCATATTGTATCTAAATATTGTGATAAAACACTCCGGGATCGCCTTTGCTGGGGTCAAAGGTCACGTGCGTTCAGCATGAAACTCAGGCGCAGAGCTGGGATTTGGGTATAACTGACACTGGGTCAGGTTTATTAATGGTGAAAGCAATGCATAAAGAAATAAAACATAAAACAAATCCTTGCCTGTCCGGCACTAACTAAACAAAGTACAACCTAACTACCAACTGGCGGGCTTCTCCCGTCCAGCCAAACCACAGTTGCAGTGGGCACTGCTTTCACTCACGTGTGTCTCTCACACAGACAGGCTCTCTGTGTTCCCAGGCTGAGACACTCGCCCATCCACCTGGCATCCTTTTATATCCACCTCCCATTATTCATTAGTAAGCAGGTGCGATACTGACCAGACTAGGCCACATAGGAAAGGAATCTGGGCGAGATATACCTGCCCTCATCCACTATTCCCACATGATTCTCACAATATGAACAGGGATGTTCTCTTTTTTTTTGGTTGTTAATGCACCAAAAATTCTATTAATCCGGTGGAAACTGACAGCATACAATGATTATGACAAGATGTACAGTGCAATTAAAAGGAAACGTTAACTTATTCTGTCTACCTGAAGAATGAGCGCTTAGAATTATTTCTGAAGTTCTTCAATCCAACGTTGAAACTATTTTCACATTACCGTAATTTTTAAGAAAAGTGTCACAAGTAAAATGACTTTCTCTCTTGGCACATTCCTAGCCTGCGCTGTAAAAACTGAGAAACAGTATTTCCTAAAGCACTACATGAATGTCACAGAAGAAAACAGACCTACGCTTGCCCCAAATTATATTTGTGTTATAATCTAGTTTGACATTTCCTTAACCTATAAAAGGCTAGAACATTAATCTACTATGAATTGAAAGCATGTCATAAAAGTGGCTGAAAGGGTAAAGACTCAGAAGATTGACAGCTTAATTTCATATTCATGGCATTGCTAGTTCATAAGTGTAATAATTGCACATAACTGGGACCTGCAGGGAGAGATTAGAGGCATAAAATATTATATTTGTGGCCATCTAAGGGTGGATCATATACATTATTATACCACTAAATAACTATGAAATTTAAGGGACTACACATTAAAAATCATATGTTACGCTACAACAATTGGTAATGAAAAATAAATCTAAATAGATAAAATTTCAATTTCTTATGTTTATAGTTTTATAGCTTTTAAGGTTGATAAATGACACAGGTTCATCAAGGTCTATTTTTAATTCTGTTGTTTTGATTCAGAGGAATGAAAAAGCCCTACAAATCAGATGCTCTGTAAACCGCACCCCTTCACCACCTTGGGTTTTTCTGTTTTCGGTTTTCATTTTTTGCTCCCCTTCTTCTTAGAGCCATAACTTTTTAATTTTTCCATCAATATGACCATGTGAGGGTTCGTTTTTTGCAAAACGAGTTGTACTTTTGAATGACATCATACGAGATCAGCGTGGGTAAGAGACAAACAAGAGAGCTGCGCTCAGCAGCCAGCCGGCACCTGGGAAAAGTGTGAACTGTATCGCTTCTTCCCAGGCGCCGGTACTTGTCACACTGATGACAACTCCCATCATCATGATCTCAGCTTGCAACTAGGTGACAATGATGAGAGCTGCCTTCAGTGGCCAGCTCCTGGGATCAGCACAAGCTGTACTGCTTTTCCCAGGCATCGTTACATATCACACAGACATACGGACAGCACAAGGATGGTATGCAGATGTGAAAGACAGACACACGGACTCAAGGACCACGGACAGCACATGGACCCAGCGATGTCACATGGATGTCCCATATGTACATATGGATGGCACACAGATACAGACCAGAGATCTCACCAGTACTGGTTTTGCCTGTAAAGGAATCATTAGGTCGTAGGAAGGAGGCCCTACCATGTGCGAGTCACTCCCCTTGTAACCTCACATGGAGGCCGGAAAATGAAATATGGCTCTGGTCACAAAAATTCTGAGATCCATGATTTAAAGATGCCTGCCTTCCCTGGAAGTCCCAGGTGGGAGATAATAACACCCTATTTCCTATCATGCTTTTAGTTTTCTATAGATATGAGACATGGCATATACAACTTTATCCATCAGGCAGATACTAACTTTGGACTACTGCGTAGTCTACACAGCAATGTAAGTAAATGTGTTATGTTCATCACTGCACCATAATGCTGAAAATATGTCTCCCATAACTATAAAACCTACATCAGTCACAAAAAAACAATATTCATATTTGGTATCCGGCTCTATTTGGGCTGCCTATGTTACTTTGAACGCAGGAAACTAAATTACACAGGAAAGAAAATCATCACCATACAGCATGTTGTTTCCCGCTCTCAATCAGATAACGTACTTCAATTTACTTGTTTATGGCAGAGAGTGGCAGAACAAAAATGGGTCAAAATGGAGTGTTAGAGCTTTTTTTAATTTAGAATTTACAGTGAAACCATCCTTCTGTGTTCCACATGAGGGTGAGACTATGTAAATAATTTTGATCCAGTCTGATCACAATTTTAAAGTTTTTTTTTATTTTTCACTTTTGTTGCATAGATTGGTTAATTGATTTAGGAAGCAATATTCTGAAAAAAATCTTTATCGTTTATCTATCTGTTCTTCCCACCAGATCGCAGTGCTAACTTTGCAGAAATACTGATGAGCGAATTTGTGTCAATATTCAAATTTGGCACTTTGTTCAAATTCAACCTGGAAATGTGATTCACATTGAAGTTGAGATGAAAAGGACGTTGCTAACTATAATCTGATGGGAAAAAAGAAAAAATGAAGCTCTCCATGCCAGTATTGTTTGGGATATATCAGAAAGTTGATGAACGGGAGCCAATTAGTGATCAGTGAACTCAAGGATGTTCGAGTTCACTGAGTTCGTTCTGACTTTTTAAAAAGTCCATTTCGGGACCCGGAGTTGACCTAAACTTTACCCTGGACACCAAACCTCATATAAGTCAATGGGGAGCCAAACCTCAGTACTGTAAAATAGCTGTAAAATGGTTGGAGTAAGGTCTAGGGGGCTGCAAAAGGTAGAAAATGGGGGTAAGAGCAGGACAGTTGCCCTGCAAACAAATGTGGATAGGGAAATGAATTAAAGGGGATATTTCACCATAGCAATCACGATAAAATAAGAAGAAAATGAATAACATAAAAGATGTAATAGTGCCTTCACAGAGGCTGAAGCTTTCTACCTCCAGTCCAGTTAAAAATTCACCCACAGAGCATGGAGGAGAGTATCCTCACAGAAGCAGCTTACACACATTACCCCCAGACCTTGGGGCACAGTACCCCCACATAAGTCAATTCAAATTTCACCCACAGAGCCTGGGGCACAGTACTCCACAAAAAGTTAACCCCTTAATCCATGGAGCTTTTTTAGGTTCTTCGTTTTTATTTTTCACTACCTTCCTTCCCAAAGCCATAACTTCTTTAATTTTCCGTCAATATGGCCATGTGAGGGCTTATTTTTTGCGGGACAAGTTGTATTTTTGAACAACACCATTGATTTTACCATGTCGTGTACTAGAAAACTGGAAAAAAATTCCAAGTGCGGTGAAATTGCAAAAAATATGCAATCCCATACCTGTTTTTTGTTTGGCTTTTTTGCTAGGTTCATTAAATGCTAAAACTGAAACATGCCATTATGATTCTCCAGGTCATTATGAGTTCATAGACACCAAACATGTCTAGGATCTTTTTTATCTAAGTGGTGAAAAAAATGTGCAAACTTTGGTAAAAATAAAAATTGCGCCATTTTCCGATACCAGTAGAGTCTCCTTTTCTTCGTGATCTGGGGTTGAGTGAGGACTTATTTTTGCATGCCGGGCTGATGTTTTTAACCCCTTTACCCCCAAGGGTAGTTTGCACGTTCATGATCGGGCCAATTTTTACAATTCTGACCACTGTCCCTTTATGAGATAATAACTCTGAAACGCTTCCATGGATCCTGGTGATTCTGACTGTTTTTTCTCGTGACATATTGTACTTCTTGATACTGCTAAAATTTCATTCATATAACTTGCGCTTATTTGTGAAAAAAATGGAAATTTGGTGAAAATTTTGAAAATTTTGCAATTTTCCAACTTTGAATTCTTATGCCCTTAAATCACAGAGATATGGCACACAAAAAAATTAATAAATAACATTTCCCATATGTTTACTTTACATCAGCACAATTTTGGAATCAAAATTTTTTCTTTTTAGGAAGTTATAAGGGTTGAAGTCACTTTGAGGGGCCTATATGATAGAAAATACCCAAAAGTGATACCATTCTAAAAACTGCACCCCTCAAGGTGCTCAAAATCATATTCAAGAAGTTTATTAACACTTCAGGTGCGTCACAGGAATGTTTTGAATGTTTAAAAAATGAACATTTAACTTTTTTTCACAAAAAAATTACTTCAGGTCCAATTTTTTTTATTTTACCAAGGGTAACAGGAGAAATTGGACGCAAAAGAAGTTATTGTGCAATTTGTCCTGAGTACGCTGATACCTGATATGTAGGGGGAACCACTGTTTCGGTGCATGGCAGAGCTCAGAAGGGAAGGATCGCGATTTGACTTTTTCAATGCAAAATTGGCTGGAATTCAGATCGGACGCCATGTCAAGTTTGGAGAGCCCCTGATGTGCCTAAACAGTGGAAATCCCCCACAAGTGACCCCATTTTGGAAAGAAGACCCCTCAAGGAATGTATCTAGATATGTGGTGAGAACTTTGAACCCCCAAGGGCGTCACAGAAGTTTATAACGTACAGCCGTACAATTAAAAAATCATATTTTTTCAGCAAAAATGATCTTTTCACCCCCAATTTTTATTTTCCAAAGGGTAATAGGACCCCAAAAGTTATTGTGCAATTTGTCCTGAGTACTCTGATACCCCATATGTGGGGGGGTAAATGACTATTTGGGCGCATGGCAGAGCTTGGAAGGGAAGCAGCGCCATTTGACTTTTTTGGCTGGAATTGAGATCAGATGCCATGTCGAGTTTGGAAAGTCCCTGATGTGCCAAAACAGTGGAGATCCCCCACAAATTACACCATTTTGGAAACTAGACCCCCAAGGACCTTATCTAGATGTGTGGTGAGAACTTTGAAGCCCAAGGGCTTCACAGAAGTTTATAACGTACAGCCGTACAATTAAAAAATCATATTTTTTCCACAAAAATGATCTTTTCACCCTCAATTTTTATTTTTCCAAGGGTAACATGAGCCCAAAAATTATTGTGCAATTTGTCCTGAGTATGCTGATACCCCATATGTGGGGGTAAACCACTATTTGGGCGTATGGCAGAGCTCAGAAGGGAAGCAGCGCCATTTGACTTTTTTGGCTGGAATTGAGATCGGACACCATGTCGCGTTTGGATAGCTCCTGATGTGCCAAAACAGTGGAAAACCCCCACAAATTACTGCATTTTGGAAAATAGACCCCCAAAGGAACTTATCCAGATATGTGGTGAGAACTTTGAACCCACAAGGGCTTCACAGAAGTTTATAAAGTACAGCCGTAAAATTAAAAAATAAAATTTTTTCCACAAAAACGATCTTTTCACCCCCAATTTTTATTTTTCCAAGGGTAACATGACCCCAAAAGGTATTGTACAATTTGTCCTGAGTACTCTGATACTCCACATGTGGGGGTAAACCACTATTTGGGCACATGGCAGAGCTCGGAAGAGAAGCAGCTCCATTTGACTTTTTGGCTGGAATGGGGATCAGAGGTCATGCCGCATTTGGAAAGTCCCTGATGTGCCTAAACAGTGGAAACCCCCCAAAAGTTGTTGTCCAATTTGTTGTCCAATCCCAGATGTGGGAGAAAACTACTGTATAGGCACACATCGGGGCTTGGAAGGGAAGTAGTGACGTTTTGGATTGCAGATTGTGATGGAATGGTCTGCGGGTGTCATGTCGCATTTGGAGAGCCTCTGATGTGCCTAAACTGTTGAAACTCCCCACAAGTGACCCCATTTTGGAAACTAGACCCCCCAAGGAACTTATCTAGATGTGTGGTGAGCACTTTGAACCTCCAAGTGCTTCACAGAAGTTTATAACGCCCGGGCGTGAAAATAAAAAAATCATATTTTTTTTCCACAAAAATGATATCTTTGCCCACAATTTTTTATTTTCCTAAGGGTAACAGGAGAAATTGGACACCAAAAGTTGTTTTGCAATTTGTCCTGAGTAGGATGATACCTCATATGCGGGGGTAAACCACTGTTTGGGGTGCATGGCAGAGCTTGGAAGGGAAGGAGCGCTGTTTGACATTTTCAATGCAGAATTGGCTGGAATTGAGATCAGACGCTATGTTGTGTTTGGAGAGCACTGTTATGATTGGGTCACCGAGGAGGAAGGCAAGACCAAGCCAAGCCACACAAAACCAGAGAGGTTGGTAACTAAGTGGATTGCAGACCTCTGATCCTATCCACACAACTAGCAGTAGCCATGGAGCGTACCTACGATGATCCTAGACGCCTCAACACCGCCGGAGAACTAAATAAGCCTAAAGCAAGAAAGGGGAAATCTAAACTGCCCCAGAGTAGACCTCAAAGGAATAGAGAGCCCCCAAACATATATTGTCGGTGAGCCAAGATGAAAACACAAACGCAGGTAGGAAAATAGACTGAGCTAACGATGGGGCCCACACTAACTAGACAGGACAAGAAAGCAAAGACTGTCTGCAATCACGCAAAAAAACCTGCAAAAAAGGCCCAAGATGTCTGATAGAAAAATACTGAAGTCATTAGACTTCGCCCACTATATCAGCACTCTTGGTATATTCTGAAAGCAGAGCAAAAAGAGGTCAAACTAATAAGGGATAAAAACAAACTGGCACAAACAGTAACATAAGGATGGAAATTCAGCGCAGCCGCCTCTGTTAATTAGATCAGCTCCATTACCTCCAGTAACCACCAGAGGGAGCCCGGAAAGAGAACCGGCTCCACTACCTTCACTAGTAACCAGACTGATGGAGTATATTGTCCTGGTTCACCACAGGTAATTATCTTAAGACTATAAATCTCTCTATGGGTTTTGGGTAACCCATGGAATAGTTGAGTGATGGTTATAGTTCATACCAGTTAAACTCTGACAGCAGCATTTAACACGCGCTTCCGGAAAGTGCAACGGAAATCTGCCTATCAGTGTCCCCCGTCACATGATCGCGGTTCATTGGCATGACAACCAGAGGTCTCCTGGAGACCTCTATGGTTGTCAGTGCCGAATTGCTGTGAGTGCCACCCGGTAGTTGGCACTCATAGCAAGTGAGTAATTCTACAAAAAATAGGCTATCTGATTGGGTTGTGGCAGCTTCTAGTCTTCCATGGAGTCTATTGAAGCAAGTCAAAAGTAAAAAAAAACATGTTTTTAAAAATATAAAAAAATGAAAAAAATAAACGTTCAAATCACCTACCTTTCGCCCCATTCAAAATAAAACAAAAAAAATCAAACATACTCATATTTGGTATCACCACGTTCAGATTACCCTATCAATAAAAAAAGGATCAACCTGATCGCTGAACGGTGTAGTGAGAAAAAAGTCAAAACGCCATAATTACGTTTTTTTAGTTGCCACGACGTTGCCTTAAGATGCAATAATGGGCTATTAAAAGATAGTATCTGCACCAAAATTGTATGATTAAAAATGTCATCCCAGCACGCAAAAGATAAACCCTCACCCAACCCGATATCACGAAAAATGGAGAAGCTATAGGTATCAGAAAATGGCGCAATTTTTTTTTAACAAACTTAAATAAGAAAGAACCTAGATATGTTTGGTGTCTATAAACTTGTAATATCAATGGCAGGTCAGTTTTAGCAGTTAGTGAACCTAGTAATAAAACCAAACAAAAAGCAAGTGTGGGATTGCAAATTTTTTTGCAATATCATCGCACTTGGAATTTTTTCCCATTTTGAGTACACAATATGGTAAACTGATGGTGTTGTTCAAAAGTACAGCTCATCCTGCAAAAAAACAAGCTCTCACATGGCCATATTGACGGAAAATTAAAAAGTTATGGCTCTGGGAAGAAGGGGAAGTGAAAAACAGAAACGCAAAAACGAAAAAAGCTTCCGCCATGAAGGGGTTACGTTTTCATTTTACATAATTTATATATATATAAAAAAAAAAATTGTTTTGGCAATTCTTATTATTAATACATGCACCGTTCTATCCAAATTTTCTCTCTTTTTTATATTTAAAACCTGTTATTTAAGTAGTTTGTCTTAATGAGTTTTTTTGCTTGCAATGAAAACAGGGATGTTGTTTGACTTGATGCTTTTTTTTCTAGTCTTGGAGTTACTATTTTTAAGATCATCTGTCATAAGGGCTGCCGGGACAGCAGTGTACATGCATATTTAATTGTATTTGTGATGAGCATTGCCATTGGCTGCTCATAGTTTAAAACAGAGTTCCCATGAGTCTATGCATATTTCTATGAATAAGGACATAGGGTACATCAGAAACCCATATGGTCTTATCCTCATGATGGATCCTCCTGTTTATAAATTAATTTCCAATAAAAAGATTACTTTTATGGGTAAAAGTGCAGTCCCCCATCTGTCATTTTCAACCACTTTCACTGCCAAATAAGCAAAATTATGGCCAGTTGGATGCAATTTTGCAGAACTTGCATGAAGCAAGTCTCAAAAAATTCATATTTAAGTCAATCAAATTTTTTTTTGTAAAATTTGACGTGAATTCAGTTTCTCTCAACTCAATTTGCTCATTTCTATAAATAAATATGTAAAAATACCCATCTGTGATAACTAGTGTTGAGCTTTCCAATACCGCAAGTATCGGGTATCGGCCGATATTTGCCGTATCGGAATTCCGATACCGAGTACCGATACTTTTTTCGTATCGGATACCGGAATCGGAAGTCCAAAATGCAATGAGCCACTTTTGTGGCTCTGATTGGCTGCCGAAATGACGTCATCATGATGCGCTGTCTGTGCGCATCATGATGCGCCGTCAGTTCGGGCCTTCGGGGGGGCTGTGCCGACTGTCCGGGGGTCTGTGCCGGCCTGCCGGTGGTCTGTGCAGGCTCCAGGGGTCTGTGCCGGCCTGCCAGGGGGGCTGTGCCGGCCTGCCGGTGGTCTGTGCAGGCTCCGGGGGGCTGTGGCGGCCTGCCGGGGGGCTGTGCCGGCCTGCCGGTGGTCTGTGCAGGCTCCGGTGGTCTGTGCCGGCCTGCCGGGGGGCTGTGCCGGCCTGCCGGTGGTCTGTGCAGGCTCCGGGGGTCTGTGCCGGCCTGCCGGTGGGCTGTGCAGGCTCCGGGGGTCTGTGCAGGCATCGTCCGATGGGACTACAAGTCCCATCGGGCGATGCCTGCTACCATGACAGTGATTGACACATTAGCCAATGATGGGACAGTAGTAGTCCCATCATCCGGCTAATGTGTTGAATGTAAAAAAAAAAAAAAAAAAAATTACATGCTACATACATACAACATGCATACTACATATATACTACATGTAACATACATACCACATGCATGCTACATACTACATGCATGCTACATACATGCTACATACTACATACATGCTACTTACATACTACATACATAATACATATATACTACATGCATGCAACATACATACAACATATATACTACATACATGCAACATGCATACTACATATATACTATATATACTACATGTAACATACATACTACATATATACAACATGATACATACATGCTACATACTACATACATAATACATATATACTACATGCATGCAACATACATACAACATATATACTACATGCATGCAACATGCATACTACATATATACTATATATACTACATGTAACATACATACTACATATATACTACATGCTACATACATGCAACATACATACTACATACATGCTACATACATAATACATATATACTACATGCATGCAACATGCATACTACATATATACTATACTAGATTAAGGCCCGATGCTATCGCATCGAGAGGATAGTGACACACCTCTTGCCATGTTAACCCTCAATACACACACACCTCCTCAACATACACTCCTCTCACCTTTCACCATCTCCACTCACATCCACTCACTCTTTCACTCCACATACGACCCTTTCTCTCACTCCGTCTCTCATACTCACACTGTCATCGTCGCTGCTCCATGATCCCCGACATCTTCTTCCGCCGGCGCCATCCTGGATCCCGACGTTGTCCACGCCGGCGACATGTTCTTGCGGCCATGCCATCTTGAGTATTCTGAAATCCTGCGAGTGGACATTAGTGGAGATAGTGAAAGGTGAGAGGAGTGTGTGTTGAGGAGTGGTGTGTTGAGGGTTAACATGGCAAGAGGTGTGCTGTGACGTCACCAGTTACAACTGGACGGAAGTTGTTACAACCCGGAAGCTGCTTAACGCATTTATTATAGTAGATTAAGGCCTGATGCTATCGCATCGAGAGGATAGTGACACACCTCTTGCCATGTTAACCCTCAATACACACACACCTCCTCAACACACCACACCGCCTCAACACACACTCCTCTCACCTTTCACCATCTCCACTCACGTCCACTCACTCTTTCACTCCACATACGACCCTTTCTCTCATTCCGTCTCTCATACTCACACCGTCATCGTCGCTGCTCCACGATCCCCGACATCATCTTCCGCCGGCGCCATCCTGGATCCCGACATTGTCCACGCCGGCGACATGTTCTTGCGGCCATGCCATCTTGAGTATTCTGAAATCCTGAGAGTGGACATTAGTGGAGATAGTGAAAGGTGAGAGGAGTGTGTGTTGAGGAGTGGTGTGTTGAGGGTTAACATGGCAAGAGGTGTGCTGTGACGTCACCAGTTACAACTGGACGGAAGTTGTTACAACCTGGAAGCTGCTTAGCGCATTTATTATAGTAGATTAAGGCCCGATGCTATCGCATCGGGAGGATAGTGACACACCTCTTGCCATGTGAACCCTCAACACACACTCCTCCTGAACACACCACACCGCCTCAACACACACTCCTCTCACCTTTCACCATCTCCACTCACGTCCACTCACTCTTTCACTCCACATACGACCCTTTCTCTCACTCCGTCTCTCATACTCACACCGTCATCATCGCTGCTCCACGTTCCCCGACATCCTCTTCCACCGGCGCCATCCTTGATCCCGACGTTGTCCACGCCGGCGACATGTTCTTGCGGCCACGCCATCTTGAGTATTCTCAAATCCTGCGAGTGGACATTAGTGGAGATAGTGAAAGGTGAGAGGAGTGTGTGTTGAGGAGTGGTGTGTTGAGGGTTAACATGGCAAGAGGTGTGCTGTGACGTCACCAGTTACAACTGGACGGAAGTTGTTACAACCTGGAAGCTGCTTAGCGCATTTATTATAGTAGATTAA
The DNA here is from genome assembly GCF_039654945.1 of Dendrobates tinctorius. Classification (NCBI taxonomy): domain Eukaryota; kingdom Metazoa; phylum Chordata; class Amphibia; order Anura; family Dendrobatidae; genus Dendrobates; species Dendrobates tinctorius. The sequence continues at coordinate 52,546,883 of NW_027361738.1, read as the reverse complement.
GGCCCGATGCTATCGCATCAGGAGGATAGTGACACACCTCTTGCCATGTGAACCCTCAACACACACTCCTCCTGAACACACCACACCGCCTCAACACACACTCCTCTCACCATCTCCACTCACTTCCACTCACTCTTTCACTCCACATACGACCCTTTCTCTCACTCCGTCTCTCATACTCACACCGTCATCATCGCTGCTCCATGATCCCCGACATCTTCTTCCACCGGCGCCATCCTAAATCCCGACATTGTCCACGCCGGCGACATGCTCTTGCGGCCACGCCATCTTGAGTATTCTAAAATCCTGCGACTGGACGTTAGTGGAGATAGTGAAAGGTGACAGGAGTGTGTGTTGAGGAGGAGTGGTGTGTTGAGGGTTAACATGGCAAGAGGTGTGCTGTGACATCACCAGTTACAACTGGACGGAAGTTGTTACAACCCGGAAGCTGCTTAGCACATTTATTATAGTAGATAGATGTATCCCACCTATGTTTTTATGTGGATAAGATATTTATATAGTGAGCCTCAAGAAGGACAGTATTACTGATGTATGTAAAGTGCTATTGAAATAATAGTACTCTATTAATAAATAAAAAAATAATTATTATTACCTAAGTTATGTAGGTATGTGTTAGCTATGTAGTTGAAATCTACGTATGTTTGCCTAAATTTTTTTTGTTTTTGCCTTTTTTTTTTTAATCTATATATACCTATACCTATGTATATTTTTATGGATTTAAATATGTCTATGACATATATGTGAAAGAGATAATTAGTGTAAGATATATCTATCTGCTTAAAATATTTATATATATAACATATATCAAGCTATGTATAGAAGTCTTAGAAGTCTATTATCTATATCTATTTAGAATGTAACTATTATTTATATATCTATATATCTATCAATTCCAGGACCAACTTAAATAGTTTAAAGTAAGACATTTTTGTAAACGACATTTCTAGTTAAGATTTTTGGGCTATTAGGTAGCAATTGTCCTTGAAGTGGTGTATCCACCACTTTGACCCTAACGTTGCTGCGTTGCTTTACTCGGGAGAATGCAACATACAATTGTCCATGGGCAAATACAGGTTCGGGCAAAAAAATTCCAACTCGATTGAGGGTCTGTCCTTGGGATTTGTTAATGGTCATAGCAAAAGCAGGTTTTAGAGGAAACTGTCGACGTTTTAATTTAAAAGGTAACCCAGTTTCTGAAGGACACAAATCGATGCGTGGAATAAACACAATGTCTCCTTCAGCTGAGCCAGTAATCACTTTAGCCTGTATGATGTTGCGGAGTAAGGCAATGACAATGAGGCGAGTGCCATTGCAGAGACCTTTCTTGGTGTTTAGGTTTCTTAATAGCATCACAATGGTGCCAATTTTAAGTTTTAAGAGATGTGATGGCATTCCTGATGGTGTCAGAGAGTTTAAAAATTCAACTGGGTAGTTTTCACATTCCTCTGCCTCATCAGCATCGACAGAATCATCACTTGTATATACAGTATAATCACCACTAATGCGATCCATTACTTTACAGTTCAGAAAATCGACGTCATCATTTTTCGGACATAGTATAGCATGTGATGCAGCAGTGTTGAGGCTTTGTTGGTCATTAACATCAATGCAAATATGGTCTCCAAAGATCTCGGTTACTATAGAGCCAGTGCAAAGCATGTCTGGAGGAATTTCAATGACATCCTCTCCAAGGTTATGTTCATTAGACATCTCACCATTTCCAAGTTTAAGCAACCAAGTGCTGTATTCAGGATCAGTGGAGGGCATGTTGTTAATTAGCGGTAGTCTGGTAAAATGTTGCCAATGTTCTGAATATTTAATGCAGGAATCTACAATGTCTATTCTTGTTCCATGAGCGATGACGGGAAGACATTGTCTGAAGTCTCCTCCAAGAACAATAACTTTACCTCCAAATGGTGTTTTATTTTTTTCAGCAACATTTGTTGTCATGATGTCACGTAGAAGTCTATCTATCACATTCAATGCATGTTTTTGGACCATAGTGCACTCATCAATAATAAAAAGTTTTGTACTCTGTAAATGTTTTCCTGCATTTGTATCGTTTTTAATCCTGGAAACAGATGTTTCGTTGATCGGAATAGGTATGCCATATAGAGAGTGGATTGTTCGGCCTCCTTGTATCAAGTTAGATGCTATTCCTGTAGTTGCTGCAGGTGACACAATTTCTCCTTGTCCTCTTAAATGATGTGTAAGTAGATGGTATAGGTAGGTCTTTCCACTGCCACCAGGTCCATCGAGAAAAAAGCACTTTGGTATTAAACTGCTATTTTGTAAAGCTTCAGTAATGACATCATAGGCAAAAAGTTGCTCCTGATTAAGGCCTCTTTCACACATCAGGTTTTCGCCGTCAGGCGCGATCCGGCGCTTTTGACAGAAACCGGATCCGGCGAAATGCAATGCCGTATCCGGTTTCCCCCCCATTGACTTGCATTTGCGCCGGATCGCGCCGGATGGCCATGCGTTTCATCCGGTTTTCGCCGGATCCGGCAATGTGTCGCGATCCGGCGTCTGGAAAAAACGGTGACTGTAACGTTTTTTGTCTCCGGCGAAAAAGCCGGACCCGCCGGATCCGGCGCGTCCGGCTTTTTCACACAATGAAAGCCTATGAGCGCCGCAATGCGCCGAATCCGGTTTTTTGGTCTGAGCATGCTCAGTAGCTCTGCCCACAAGACATATATAAAAGCAAGACAGTGGGACCCACAGCCACACCCAACATGCCACCCAAGAAAGCAACCAAGCGAAGCAGGAGAAGGCAGGAGACCACTGCAGCACCATCCGCACCACCACCACCCCAAATGGAGCAGCAAATAGAACATGCTGAGGAGGGGAGGCCAGCAGCAGATGAGAGACGGTAATTATCAAATAACCCATTCCTCCAAACTAGGGCTATTGAATATCAAGATATTCATTGGCCCTTTGTTTCTCTTTATTCAACAGCCGCCCAATAGATGCAGCAGCAGCAGCAGCAATGGCAGCAGCTGGAACACCACCCACAGGCATGGAGTGTGGCCACCAGGAAGACAGCACATCATCTTCTGGGAGCCCTCCCTCGCATCGTCAGCGTTTGACGGTAAGTTTTTATTTCCAAAATCCATCTTCTCTGTAATATATGTCTATTCATTGCCTTTTATTTCAAAACAGGAATCACAAGATGAAGAGGAGCTCCCAGAAGAAGGAGGAAGGGGTGGACAGACACCTGGAGTGGGCTCACAATTGGTAAGTTTTTTGCATCAAACGCAGAAACACAACATCACACTACACACAACACATAGAAAACAATGTTCTGCAGACCACACACAGCAAACAAATGCCTACATCCAAAGACATAACATTTTTTGTTTTCTTCTCTAGTCTTCCCAATCTGGTGCTTGGCCAAGAGGTCCTCGCAGTGCCTCCCAGGGTCGTCGGCGACAGCAACGCGGCGGTCACCAGCGTGTAAGTATAAATATTTTTGCTTTGTTTTTTTGCACTTTTTATTTCATTTCTTTTGTGGAGGCTAATTATGTTATTTTTGTCTTTTTCTTTAACAGCCTTCACAGCGTGCTCCCGACTCTGACGGTGAGGATGGAGGGATTGATGTGGACCGCCTCATCGATCTCGTCAGAGAAAGGGAGCCGCTCTGGAATATGGCTGACCGCCGCCACGCTGACCTGATCGTTACCCGACGACTCTGGGAGGAAATCTGTTCGCTCCTTGTGGGCCGCTGGGAGGACCTCGAAGCTCGGGCCCAGATTAAAGAGCGTAAGTATATACAGTACCGGTTGCTTGATGTAAACCAGTGTTTCCCGAACTCCAGTCCTCGTGGTCCCCACGGATCATGTGTTCAGGATTTCTATTTACTATGGAAATCCTGAAAACATGACCCCTGGGGACCATGAGGACTGGAGTTTGGGAAACACTGATGTTGTATACTAACCACTCCTTTCTCGTTTCAGGGAACAGAATTGTGAATCGGTGGCGGTCTGTGAGAGATCGTTTCAAGAAGGAGTTCAATAAAGAGATGCGGGCCCCGAGTGGATCTGGAGGACGCAGGAGCAAGTACAAGTACGCAGAAGCCCTGTCGTTCCTCCGGGAAACAATGGTCACCAGAAGGTAAATATTACACACCACATGTGAAAAAAAATGTTATATGTAAATTTTTTTTTCAGCCAGGGCCATACCATGTCAGTATTTTAATTGTTTTTTTTTCTCTTTATTCCACAGCACGGTGAGCAGCACTCGGGAGCCGGCAGGATTGGACCCTTCTGAGGCGATCCCTGAGGAGACCGGCACCGAGGGACACTTCGACCGCCCCGGTACATCTGCACCTTCCCAGCCTTCCCACACATTCGACCCATCTGTCCCATCCACCAGCACAGGAGCATCGTGGCCGCCTACATTACATGAAGCTGCTGGTGAGGAGATCGCTTTCCCTTTACCCCACCCTTCTGCCCCTGCCACCTCTAGTACACCTGCGGGTACTGGGCGGCAGCGGCAGAGGGGTCAGGAAAAGACTTATGCGCCAGAGTTCTTGCATCTGAATGCATCTTTCCAGAACTGTCTAAAAGTCTTGTCAGAGCAAATCTCCACAGGCTATCAGCAGATCAACTCCAGCATTCTGGAGGTGAAGACACTTCTGCAAACCATGCATTCAGAAGCAAGATCTTCGCCAAACCACACCTTTTTCAGGTCTGTTGTGGAGCGCATGGAAACGCTCTCTCCTGCCCAGCAGATGCATGTAATGCATTCATGCCACGCTGCTCTCCAGCAAGTTACCTCCCAACCTCCTCCTCCTCCCACCACAGTAGTTCCTCCACCTGCACCCCCTCCAGCCACTTTCCATCCTCCCCCTCCTATTACATCTACACCCCCTCCAGCCACTTTCCATCCTCCCCCTCCTATTACATCTACACCCCCTCCAGCCACTTTCCATCCTCCCCCTCCTATTACATACCATCCACCTCCAGCCACTTTCCATCCTCCCCCTCCTATTACATACCATCCACCTCCCCAGCACCATCCACCTCCCCAGCACCATCCACCTCCCCAGCACCATCCACCTCCCCAGCACCAGCAACCTCCCCAGCACCAGCAACCTCCCCAGCACCAGCAACCTCCCCAGTACCAGCAACCTCCACAGTACCTGCAAACTCCCCAGTACCAGCAACCTCCCCAGTACCAGACATCTCCCCACTTCCAGCAACCTGCCCCGTACCAGACATCTCCCCACTTCCAGCAACCTGCCCCGTACCAGACATCTCCCCACTTCCAGCAACCTGCCCCGTACCAGACATCTCCCCACTTCCAGCAACCTGCCCCGTACCAAACTCCTTCCCCATACAACTTGCCATCAACATCATCTGCTCCTACAGTCCCTGCCCAACCCTCCACTCCACCACCCACCACCTCTTCTGCTTCCCACATGTCCACCCATTCTGTAGTTTTTTCCACACCTTCACCTCTAACTGTTCCTTCCCCACCACGATCCCAGTCCTCTCTCCACACTCCCAGTGTCGAAGTGTCCCGCAGCCCCTACAGCAGTATTTCCACCACACACTACACAGATTTATAATGTGTGTATTTAAATAAAAATGACCAGTTTTATGGTTTCAGTTTTATAGTTTCAAAGTTTTATTAAACAAGTTTATTAAAATTTTAAAAAAGTTTACTAAAAAAAACATTTTTCAATAAAAGTTAAATTATTTTACACTGGTTGTCTGTCATTTCTTTCTGCGGCGAAAAAGGTTAAATACAGGGTATTTAAAAGGTGAAATGGTATTCAAAACTAGGTATATAACTGTGGGTAAATTTTAGCTTTTTGCCACAGTTGTGTTCCTGGTTGTGTTTGAAGCAAAGTATTTCACCTAAAAAGTTGTGTTTATTGTTGGTGATTTCCTAACAATGTACACAACTTTTGTTAAAAGGTGAAATACTTTGCATAAAACACAACCAGGTACACACCTGTGGCCTAAAGCTAAAAATAGAGACCATGACAAGATAGCCAACTTTGGTTGGCAAAGGTATATACTGTTGGTACAGAAGGTACACAAGTTTGGTTGGGCACAAATCTTTCACACTCTGTCATCCTGCCAGTGTACTCTGCCTTGAGGTGACATAAAGTATAGTGCAAAATTGTCCCTCATTACTGAAACCGTCACAGAACTTCTAGTGGTAATGTCATGGTAATCTTGCAAGGTGGTTTCTTCAGAGGTGTCCTCAATGGAAATGGGTTCCTTGCAGATAACAAAATTGTGGAGTACCACGCACGCTTTGATCACCTCGTCCACAGTTTCTGTCTTGAGGTTGATCGCAGTCAATAGGACCCGCCATTTGGCTGTCAGAATACCAAAGGTACATTCAACCATTCTTCTTGCTCTTGTGAGGCGGTAATTAAAAATGCGTTTTGGTCTTGTCAATCCTCTGCTAGAGTACGGTTACAAAAGGTGTTCTGACAGCTGGAAGGCTTCATCCCCTACACAGACAAATGGCATAGGTGGACCAGATGTTTGCGGCAGCGGTCTAGGTGGTGGGAACCGGAAGGTGTTTCCATACAGTTTACGCCCCATGGCAGACAGTTTGAAAACTTGAGAGTCATTGGAGCGGCCATAGGCCCCAATATCAACCGCAATAAATTTGTATTCGCGTCAGCGATGGCCATGAGGACAATTGAAAAATATTTCTTGTAATTGAAATATTCCGATCCCGATCCAGCTGGCTTTACAATGCGGATATGTTTCCCGTCCACAGCGCCCAAGCAGTTTGGAAACTGACATATCTGTTGAAACTTGTCAGCAATTTCAATCCACCTCTCTGTTGTGGGCTCTGGTAAAAACTCTTCAGCTAAGGAGTCCCACAGTGCACGGCATGTGTACTTCACAATTCCAGATATGGTGGAAATCCCGAGTCTGTACTGGAAATGCAGTGACGAAAGGGATTCTCCAGTTGCAAGAAATCTGTGGGGAATTAAAAAACAATAAATTAGTTTTAAATCACAGCATTACATACCAAAACTGACCTATAACACTTGGAGATACAAACTACCACCAACAAGATTGCAGTGAAAGTGTGCTCTGATGCGATCATATCCAATAAATGTGGCTTACCTTAAAGTCACCATCAGACGCTCTGCGGGTGAAACAGAGAAGCGGCAATAGGTGTCCGCTTTTCTTATGAGGTGTGCAATGCGCTCCACCAAGTAATCAAAATTCTCCATTTTCATCCTAACATATCCAAAAAATTTATCCGGGTTTCGTCGAAGGTCCATGCATAGTGTAGAATAGACCCCACGCGTCATTCTCTTGGCTGTGATGGGGTGGATCCACAAACGTCGTCTACGATGCCTGATGTGCTGCTGTCTCACTCTCTCCTTCTCCAGAACAATCACCCTCAAACGATTTGCCTCCGCTGTAAAATCCGCCAAATTCTTCAAAATATTTCCAATGACAACATCCATCTTCGCCAGTAACTTGCTCTTCTCTCCAACCTGCACTTTCTCCTCTACAACCTGTCAAAGAAGGGCTGTAGGAACATGCTATATATAGTTTTCCAGTAGCCAATCCCGTTCGGAAGGCCACAAGGGTCAATTTTAAAAACCGGATCCGGCGTAATCCGTCGAAAAACGGATAGAAAAACGGATGAACCGGATGAGACGGATCCGGTTTTGTCTGTCCAGAAAAAGACGGATCCGCCAGAAAACCGGATCCGTCACATCCGGTTTTACGAAACATTTGCCGGATCCGGCGTTCCGGCACGATGCCGGATCGCGCCTGACGCCGGAAACCTGATGTGTGAAAGTAGCCTAAGAGTTTCTTTCGTCTCTGCAGCTTTTTTTAACTCATAATCCTTATCATATTGTTTAAGGAGTTGTTTAATATTTTTTGCTGAGCGTGGTAAATTATAATCAGCAAGATTAACAGCAAGTGATCTTCTAGCTAGAAGACTCTATCTACACCAGCAAGGGAGAAGGGAGCGTCACATGGAGGAACCCATGAATGTATAGATTCGGGTGAGATCTTTCCATGATATACTAAATGACATAAAAAATCTGTAAAGGTGGTGAATTGTAGGATGCAAAGAGGAATGTCTTGATTTACACCTTGGTTATATATAATTACAGACTATTTATTATGCCATTCTTTAATTAGAGGTGATTATTTTATATAAGGCTGTCATTATGATATTTGTACAGGATCATTGTTAGTGATGACTATGGATGCTACACAGAAGTGGCACATAAAGGACAATAGATCTGTAAAATACATTTTTTTAGCACCATGAGAGTGTGTTTTTTTAAAACAAATTCACACGAAGCGGATACTCTGAGGGGGTGTCTATGGAGAGTTGGATAAAGACACCAAGGGTATACCGGTAGGGTGTTTAAAAATTTGGTCTTACCGCGTCAGATTGAGCGGTTTTTTGTAAGTGTTTGTCTTTTTGTACATGTACATTTTTTATGCATGGACTAAGTCCTTTTTAAATCTAATTTTGAATAAAGTAGATTAGTTTTATTTTTGGTATTTTTCTAGCTTGCTGGTGTAGAAATTATAATCAGCAAAAGTTTTTCCGTGGACTATGAGGACATCTTGGACATCTTTCATAGCATATCCTTCACAATCGATACACTCTTCAGTGTTGCTGTGGTATGTATGACAATAGTCTTGTAAAAAATGGTCCTTAAATTCATTCCACAATTCAAGTGGATTACTGGGGGGGCCAAAAATACAGATATAAGCAAACATGTCTCTAAGTTGGGAAGGCATGTTAAGAATGCAAGCATCTGTTAAAGTATGTCTCCAGATGCTATCATCGAATAATAATCCAAGTGCTAACGCAGCATCCTTAAAGGTTTCATACATAACTCCATTGACGGTTTTAATGCTGTCAAAACTGGTAGCAGCTTTTACATGCAGTAACAACAAACGTAAATAATAGCGTTCTTGGTCTTTCACACTAACAGTATACATTCTTCCAATAACTGTGAGACCCCCTCGTTTTCTTTGTTCCCATGTGCCTTGTTTCCAAACGTAGTGTTCTGGAATTTCGCGGTAGAAATAGTTATGTGCATTGTGGTCAATCTTATTAAGGTTGAAATACGCCATAAGTGTAGAATTGGAATTGAGCTTTTGATGGATGTTGTCTGCAGAGTCATTCTCATGAAAATAGAGTGGTTGAGAATTAGGCAGATGTACGGCTAGGCGAATGATGGCATGAGATTGTTTATGCATAGGAAAAGCAAATATCCGCCATGCAGCCTCAGGTGCACTAACATATCTGGTATCCGTAAATTGGTGTGTTTCATCATGTTGGATGTTATTTTGGGAAATTTCAAGGTTGGCTTTGTCATGTCCTTTGTAAACGTATTTAAATAAATATTTTACACTTTGAATGGAAGCACATATTTCTACATTAATATGGCACTTGTATTTGGTGAGTAAAAATGGGTTATATGGAACTACCCATGAATTGTCAATCGTCTTAGAATGGTGTTCATATGTTTTGCCAATGGGTCTGCGGTAAGTGGGATAGCCATCCTTTTCTTTGATGGTATATGGTTGGTTTTGTTTTGGGAAACCTTTGCTACACTTTCCAAGATCCATACAGGGAGAATTAGGATTGTGTTCTCCACAGGGACCATGAATCATGTGTTGAAGAACAATGTTATGGAGCTGAGGGTATATTGTTTCATCAGGTATTTCAGCCCAGACTATATTGTCTATGTCCGCCTCAGTCCTTAATTTAGACAGGCTGTCAAGAATAATTAAAATATGAGCGTGTGGGAGACCACGCTTCTGAAATTCAATGACATGGACCATTGCAGTGACGTTTCCAAATAATCCACTGCTAATGTCTTTTAAGAGGGATTCCAGTTTAATTTTAAAGACACGTGCAACCAAGTCTGGTCTGTGTTCAACACGCTGCCACGGTTCTAAATGTGTAGTAATCTCATTTCACTTAGGATTACATGTCATGGTGATAAATAGATCTGGTCGACCATACTTTGTAACAATAGCCATAGCATCCTGGTAGCGCTGCTGCATGTTTCTTGGACTGCCTTCAAAAGAAGATGGTAAAATGACGGTTTTCCCAATAGGGATGCCCTTTTGAACCGATTTTTTGAGTAGATGTTCTTGAAGGAGGCAGTAATCCTCCACTTTTAAATCTTTTTGGTGTTTGCGGATGTAATGTAGGCGATTAGCTTCGATTTTGACATAAGCATCTACTAAATATTGCTGTGTTAGCTTACCACCATTGAGGAGTGGATTAAAGTAATTTCTGACAGATAACATATAGCAATAGTATTGGAGTTGAGTGATCCTCCTCGAACTTTTGCCTTGTTGTTTGAGTCCATCATGCCATCCTTGGTCTCCATAAGGGAAAAATATTGGATAGAGGAGGGCATCCAAATTGCTATGGAGAATACTAATTTGTTGTGTTTTTGGAGCTAAAGGGTTATGGGGATCAGGTTTTAAATGAATTAATATGTCTCTATTGAAAGGTGGCTCACCATTGTCATTTTGAAACACGACTGCTACTTCACTGACAGTGGGATTATTGTAGCGTCGAGGGTCTTGAGTACGATCTTGTTTAATAGCCATAGTGATGTTTGGCATGACAGTTCCGTTTTGTAGAGATTTAATTTTTTCTTGTTCTTCCACATCACGTAACATTTGATAAGCTTCCACAAAAGGATTAATAGTTTGGATTTGAAGGGCAATAATGTTCATCAATGTAGGATGACATTTTTGATTTTCTTTACATCGTAAGCGTTGTTCGTTTGCGGTAGTGGTATCGAGAATGTAAAGTTGGGCAAATGCGCGTTGCTGGTCATCTGAGGGATGTAGTGTTCCAGTTCTATGATAGATCTGGCCATGTATGCGGAAACAGTATGGGCCATATCCAGGAGGTGGTGAAATATTTGCACCCATGGAGGCAAAAGCAAAGGAACTGTTAATACTTCGAATATTATCCATGAAATTTTTGCTAAATTCACTTTGCCCTTTCAGCAAACGTGTAAAGACATCAGGATATTGTAGTATGGGTACATGGACTTTACCCTTCTGACAGCAGAGCGTAAAGTTGTTATCAGAAGGTATCTCTGCTACAAAATGCAAAGCTTCGCAATGCTCACATACATGGGTCATGTCACCACAGCTGTGTTCGGTAATACTATTTTCATCATTAGTGAAAATGTGAGGTTGTAGTAGAAGTGCATGTCCAACCGATGGGGTGCGCCTAGTTTTGAGACCAACGTATATTTGTCTTGGTTGCACTTTCTGCGGGCTAACTGCAGCTTGTATGTGAAGAAACTGTGCGTTGGTATTGACTAATGGTGGTATTGATAGGGCAGAAACAGATTGCTGATTAGTTATGTCAGTGAACGGCATATAGGATGAAGTGTGGTAGTAACTTGTTCCACATACTGATGTGGAAGCATCCTGTTGTGAGTCTACTAATAATGATGAGGAAGAAGCCGTCTGTTGTTGGCGGTGATGGCGTGTAGAGGCTTCTTCAGCCAATGTAATAGATTTAGAGTTAGGGGATTCGTGTGTGAGACGACGGCGTTTATAAGCCTTAATCTTGTCAAGTCGATGCTGTTTTTCCTCAGGAGTCTAATTAGCACGGCATTGTTTTTGTCGTAGTGCTAAAGCTGCTTTCCTTTCACTGGCATTGACATACTGTGCATCGGTATTGAATGGTGGTATTGATAGGGCAGAAACAGATTGCTGATTAGTTATGTCAGTGAACGGCATATGAGATGAAGTGTAGCAGTAAATTGTTCCACATGCTGATGTGGAAGCATCCTGTTGTGAGTCTAATAATAATGATGAGGAAGAGGCCGTCTGTTGTCGGCGGTGACGGCGTGCTGAGGCTTCTTTAGCCAATCTTATCGATTTAGAGTTAGGTAATTCGTGTGTGAGGTGACAGCGTTTATAAGCCTTAATCTTCTTAAGGCGATGGTGTTTTTCCTCAGGAGTCTCATTAGCACGGCGTTGTTTTTGTCATAGTGCTAAAGCTGCTTTCCTTTCACTGGCTTACTTTTTGTTATGACTCATGTTGGCACAGGTAAAGGAGTCTATTTGGCAGTTATCTGGCAGTGAAGAAGGCGTCCTGGAGTATTGTAGAGTAAACAGATACTAATTGACCCTGTAATTGCCCAGCAGTAGTTATGAAGTGGTAGTGGCAAATTGGCCCTGTAGTTAGACACCGGCAGAGGAGCAAGGCAGCAGTAGTTATGGCGGTAGAGGCAAATTGGCCCTGTAATTAGACACCGGCAGAGGAGCAAGGCAGCAGTAGTTATGGCGGTAGAGGCAAATTGGCCCTGTAATTAGACACCGGCAGAGGAGCAAGGCAGCAGTAGTTATGGCGGTAGAGGCAAATTGGCCATGTAATTAGACACCGGCAGAGGAGCAAGGCAGCAGTAGTTATGGCGGTATTGGCAAATTGGCCCTGTAATTAGACACCAGCAGAGGAGCAATGCAGCAGTAGTTATGGCGGTAGAGGCAAATTGGCCCTGTAATTAGACACCAGCGAGATTTCGCCGACGCCATCTTTTTGGATCCCGATGTCGTCCACGCCAGCGACATATTGTTGCGGCGACGCCATCTTGAATATCGCGGGATTTCACGAAATCCAAGATGGCGTCCCGCAAGAACATGTCGGAGGCCTGGAGAACGTCTGGATCCTGGATCGCGGCGGCGAAGGAAGATGTCGGGGCAGCGACGATGACAGTGTGAGTATGAGAAACGGAGTGAGAGAAAGGAACGTATGTGGAGTGAAAGAGTGAGTGGACATGAGTGGAGGTGAAAGGTGAGAGGAGTGTGTGTTGAGGCGGTGTGGTGTATTGAGGGTTAACATGTGCGTGTGTGTGTGGTGACGTCACCGGTTACAACTGGACGGAAGTTGTTACAACCGGAAGCTGGTTAGGGCATTTATTATTATAGATATACTACATGTAACATACATACTACATATATACTACATGCAACATACATACTACATACGTGCTACATACACACTACATGCTACATACCTGCAACATACATACTACATACATGCTACATACATACTACATATATACCACATGCATGCAACATGCATACTACATATATACTGCATATATACTACATGCATGCAACATACATATATACTACATACAATACATACATATAGACATACAGTACATATAACATAGAGTACATACTCACCGTCACTTGTCACTTTGATCCCCGAAGCCATTGTCCCCTTGAGGAATAAATATCAAAATAAAAAAACACCAATATACTTACCCCGATCCGCAGAAGTCCACGAGGGTCCCACGTCCATCTTGCGTGGAGAACAGCAGCATCAGCTGATGCTACCGTTTTCTACCAGCTCCAGGAATACAATGATGGAAGGTAGGTATCCTTCCGCACTGTATTCCTCCACCACTTAAAAAAAAAAAAAGTCCCTAGTCTCACTTTATGCCATTGCTGCGTGGGACCACGCAGCAATGGCATAAAGTGAGACTAGGGACTGTATGTCTATATGTATGTATTGTATGTAGTATATATGTATGTGGCATGCATGTAGTATATATGCAGTATATATGTAGTATGCATGTTGCATGCATGTGGTATATATGTAGTATGTATGTAGCATGTATGTAGTATGTAGCATGTATGTAGTATGTATGTTGCAGGTATGTAGCATGTAGTGTGTATGTATGTAGCATGTATGTAGTATGTATGTTGCATGTATGTAGCATGTAGTGTGTATGTAGCATGTATGTAGCATGTAGTATACATGTAGTATGCATGTTGCATGCATGTAGTATATATGTTGTATGTATGTTGCATGCATGTAGTATATATGTATTATGTATGTAGTATGTATGTAGCATGTATGTAGTATGTATGTTGCATGTATGTAGCATGTAGTATATATGTAGTATGTATGTTACATGTAGTATATATAGTATATATGTAGTATGCATGTTGCATGCATGTAGTATATGTGTTGTATGTATGTTGCATGCATTTAGTATATATGTATTATGTATGTAGTATGTATGTAGCATGTATGTAGTATGTATGTTGCATGTATGTAGCATGTAGTATATATGTAGTAAGTATGTTACATGTAGTATATATAGTATGCATGTTGCATGCATGTAGTATATATGTTGTATGTATGTTGAATGCATGTAGTATATATGTATTATGTATGTAGTATGTAGCATGTATGTAGTATGTAGCATGTATGTAGCATGTAGTATATATGTAGTATGTATGTTACATGTAGTATATATAGTATATATGTAGTATGCATGTTGCATGCATGTAGTATATATGTTGTATGTATGTTGCATGCATGTAGTATATATGTATTATGTATGTAGTATGTATGTAGTATGTAGCATGTATGTAGCATGCATGTAGTATGTAGCATGTATGTAGTATGCATGTTGCATGTAGTATATATGTAGTATGTATGTTACATGTAGTATATATGTAGTATGCATGTTGTATGTATGTAGCATGTAAATTTTTTTTTTTTTTTTTTACATTCAACACATTAGCCGGATGATGGGACTACTACTGTCCCATCATTGGCTAATGTGTCAATCACTGTCATGGTAGCAGGCATCGCCCGATGGGACTTGTAGTCCCATCGGACGATGCCTGCACAGACCCCCGGAGCCTGCACAGCCCACCGGCAGGCCGGCACAGCCCCCCGGCAGGCCGGCACAGACCACCGGAGCCTGCACAGCTCCCCGGCAGGCCGGCACAGACCCCCGGAGCCTGCACAGACGACCGGCAGGCCGGCACAGCCCCCCGGCAGGCCGGCACAGACCACCGGAGCCTGCACAGACCACCGGCAGGCTGGCACAGCTCCCCGGCAGGCCTGCACAGACCCCCGGAGCCTGCACAGACTACCGGCAGGCCGGCACAGCCCCCCGGCAGGCCTGCACAGACCACCGGAGCCTGCACAGACCACCGGCAGGCTGGCACAGCTCCCCGGCAGGCCTGCACAGACCACCGGAGCCTGCACAGACCCCCCGGCAGGCCGGCACAGCTCCCCGGCAGGCCGGCACAGACCCCCGGAGCCTGCACAGACTACCGGCAGGCTGGCACAGCCCCCCGGCAGGCCTGCACAGACCACCGGAGCCTGCACAGACCACCGGCAGGCCGGCACAGCTCCCCGGCAGGCCTGCACAGACCACCGGAGCCTGCACAGACCCCCCGGCAGGCCGGCACAGCCCCCCGAAAGGCCCGTACAGACCCCAGATAGGCTGTACAAGGCAAAAATAGGGTTTTTCTTATTCCGATACCAGAAGTCCCATAGACTTGAATGGGACTTCCGGTATCGGAATCGGCGATACCCGATATTTTTTTTAGATCGGCCGATACCATCCGATCCGATACTTTGAAGTATCGGACGGTATCGCTCCACACTAGTGATAACGTTAATACAATAACCCGCCTTAATGGGAAGCATAAATAAATATTTAACTAGTAAAATGTATTTTAGAAAACCTTAAAAAAGTAATTCAAGATTTGAAATAGTGGGAAATATTAAGATTTTCAATGCCATTTACTACTAAAAGGTGAAAAGTTTACAATTCTTTGTTCAGTGGAATGAAAGCACTTGAAATAGTTTATATTCTAAAAGTGCGAATGTATCTATTCTCTCTGCAAAGTAAACTCTTCTTCTAATTGCACTTAATTCCAAAGTTTTTTCTTTTCTGGTATGTACTACGGCTGAGCAATAAAAGTAGAAATGTTTTAAGAAGAACTTAATATGGATCACTTAGCAATGCAGAACCATCGCACTCCCTCGTAGCAGGTCAAGTATCTAGATACATCATAGATTGGAAAGAATGCAGTCACGTGATGGGTTTTAGAAGAAAGTTGAAGTTGAGGTAGAAGGCGACTTTGAGGTAATGGAATATAAGATTACATTAAGCAACGTCTAATAAGATTAATGCTGTGAAAGACGATAAGGAAAGCAAGGAAAATAGAATTAGTATATGGAGATAAGTAGTGTATAAGGGTGGAGGAATTGGGTGGGAATCTTAAATATGATTTGGGATTAGAGGCAATGATTTGCTTGAATAAAACTGAATTCCAATAAGTAATATAACTTCATGTACGCTCACATATAGAATGAAAACAAATAGAAATTGATATAGGAGAGTTAAAGAGGATTTCTATTTTTGTTACCATGCCATTTTTTAGGTCCAATATTTTGTAAAAAAAATTTTCATAATGAGTTTTAATTGTGGTGGATTTTCATTTTTTGTTATATAAAAAAGAGCTCTAAATTTACTGTATGGTTATAATAGTCAAATACTGCCACTAATACTTTCTACTTTCTGTTAATATTTATGAAATGTAATACAGAGACATATAATAATATACAAAATGGTCAAACCATTCATGGCTAGACCACTAAATCACAAGGTCTATCGATTCCTAAGATGGTGGCCGTGTCCTGTGTTACTCAGTTCGTGAAAGCATCCAGGGCAAGATGATGCCTGCACAGCAAAGGATGCAACAGCCATTAAGGAAAGCTACATTTCGAGAAATCAAATTGATACTCCAATGACTAATGTGAGAGACATAGTCCGTGATTCATCAATGTGTTTATGACATAATTCAGATGTAAAAGCTCATTTTAAGACGTTAGTGTAACTTTTTGTGAAAGTTGATGTATATTTTGTGACTTTTGGTGTTTTCACACCAGTCCCCAACCCAACTTCACCTAAATGGATGGAGCATGGGATGAGGCAGGGCCAAACCTGCCTTTCTGATTCATGAAAATTTACACCAAATTTTGCCAGAAATGTCTTGAACTTTCATACTGGAGTACATCTCTTACAGGGGCATATTGTCCTTGTAGAATACTCCTAACTCAATAAGTTGCATGCGTCTCCTAATACAGCGGTGGACAGATCATTGGGTCAACCTATGAAGTTGCACAGGAGCCCAAAAGGTAATGGGGCCGCTTCTACCACCAAACCAGGTGGAATTATGCATTATGATTAACTATTGGTCTGCAAAGTGCCTATATATTATTTTTGTAGAGGGACCCTACTCAATCTGTGTCCACCAGTGTCTAAATTAATTAGGCACATCTTACTTTTGAATGCCCCTTTCATTAAAGCTGGCATATACAATGCCAGGGTTAATTAATCAGCCTGATGATCTCTGGGCAGCACGGCATAATGTTTTCATTCAGATCAAAGTAATGTTGAAATACCTCAAATAAATAATTTTACAGGTTCTTTAAAGGGATTATCAAGGCACAATACATCATCTCCTATACAGGCTGCCACAAATAAGTCTGCTGTAGCCAATCAGAGGCTTCAGCAGTCACATGTCATACTGGTTGCATCATTGGGCAGCATGGTGGCTCAGTTGTTAGTATTGTTGCTTTGCAGGTTCTGGGTTCAAATCCCACCAAGGACAACATTGGTAAGGAGTTTGTATATTCTCTTCATGTTTGCATGGGTTTCCACCATATTCCCCAGGTCCCACCATCTCTTCAAAGATATATTGATAGGGATTTTAGATTGTGAGCCCCAATGGGGACAGCGATGGTGATGTCTTTAAATGCAGAATTATATGGCGCTATACAAGCAAAGCATAATAAATAATCATTGCTCCAATTGATTGGCTGCAGAGGTCAGGTGCCTGACACTTCCATCACTACTGGATCTTCAGGGAAAATAAGACGTCAGCTGTTTCTTGCAGCTATTTTTATATTCTTTTTTTTTTTTACTGTTGGATAACACTTTAATATAAATATATTTTTAGAAATCTAAAAAGAACAAACACTGCATATAAAAAATTTGACATACGATGTTAAATTTATAGACCAGGTTGGATGAAACTGTTCATATATTTTATGCTGTAAAACGTGATATCAGATTTCTGTATAGCCTGGAAATCACAAAGGACGAGCAAACTGTTCACATATGGTACATGATAATTCCATTATCTTCTCTGGCAGCTCCTAAAACTGTCATCCAATTAGTTCTTTGGGTGTTTTATTCTTTGCTGTCAGTGCCCATTGAATCTGATCTGTAGCTAATGATGTCTAGAATATCCTCATTTCTTAAGTGAACCAGCTCAACCACCATTTACTTTGGAATTTTTTTTATAAAGGAATTTGTGAATATTATTTTTATGCTAAGCATCGGTGTCATGGAATACAATGTACAGAATTCTGCCATAGGTTTAACTCAATGTCAATGTCAGTGTTAATATCACATGTACAATATAAGAAAATAGTTGCACTCAATCGTGTTAAAGCATGTCAATGTGAAATACATGAAATATGAATAGCAAAAATGGCTTTTGAATATTAGGAAAATTACATGAGATGCTTTGCACAAAATTTGGCCAAATAATGTCTGCCCATCAACCAACGTCAAGGTGGCCTGTTGCTTCGATATTAATATCATAGACATAGAATCAGAGCTATGAGCATGATTAGACAAACTTGCTGATTAAAAAAATTGAAAGTTTGCATCTTGACCACAGTTATGGTGGAATCATACTTAGATACAGTAAATATAAATTCTAACTATTATGGAATATCTTAAACAAAACTTTCTTTGGTTGTTAGAACCAAACCTTATTTTTTTATTTCAGTAACATAAAAGGCTGATTCTGGTAATGCCATAGTACAAGGAAATCTCTTTGAATGTGTGCATTCCTGATACATGCAACTGTATGCATACAGATACATAGGGTACCTTTAGGCGACAATGTAAAAGTCATGGACTGCACAATACCCATCTCTTAGGCCTCTTTCACACATCAGTTTTTTGCCTTCAGGCGCGATCCGGCTTTTTTTTGTAAAACCGGATCCGGCAAAATGCAATGCCGGATCCGGTTTTTCCCCATTGACTTGCATTAGCGCCGGATCGTGCCGGATGGCATTGCGTTTCATCTGTTTTTTGCTGGATCCGGCAACTTGTCTCATTCCGGCGTCTGGAAAAAACGGCTACTGTAACGTTTTTTGTCTCCGGCGAAAAAGCCGGAAGCGCCGGATCCGGCGCTTCCAGCTTTTTGCTACAATGAAAGTCTATGGGCGCCGGAATGCGCCGGATCCAGAAAAAGAAGGATCCAGCCACCGGATCCGTTTTTTTTAAGTCTGCGCATGCTCAGATCCAATTGGCCAGCCCCCAGGAACAGAGACGGATCCAGCAAAAAAACAGATCCGTTTCTACAGTTCTCCAAAATTTATGCCGGATCCGTTTTTTCTAAAAAATGCCGGATCCTGCCTGACGGCAAAAAACTGATGTGTGAAAGTAGCCTTAGTAGGATGCCTTTGATGTAATAAACACTAGTCAACAATGATTTTCAATATAGCGCAAAAGCACCATTACCACCAAAAAAAGTTACCACAAGTACAACCAAAAGCACCAGTACTAGAGAAGAGCAGATCGATGTGCTGGAGATTTAGTTCAAGTCAAGTTTCCGCAAATTCTCTGTTTCACACGAATTCAGATTTTGAGATTTGATTTGCGGTTTGCAAAGAAAAATTTGCCTGGCACCATTTATCACTTCTGAAGCATCACAGAGCGGGCTGACATCATTTTGTGCTGCCGCATTGGATTTCCCATAATGCCCCACAGGTAAGACATCTTAAAAGTTATCATACCTTGTACAGTGGTGGTCAGTACCTGAGCTATCAGAGATTAGTGGTTAACAGTGGAGCACAGCTTATATGGCAGAGTTGTTTTCCATTTCCCCTCCTATAGAGTATAAGCTTTTAAGGTCAGTGGGGTTCTCTCTCTCTTCTGTAGGGTGTAAGTTCTTATGGTCAGCGGAGTCCAATCTAGATCTTTTCTGTACGGTGTAAACTCTTATGGTCAGCAGAGTCCTCTCTAGATCTCTTCTGTAGAGTGTAAGCTGTTATGGTCAGTGGGGTCCTCTCTCTCTTCTGTATAGTGTAACCTCTTACAGTCAGGTTGGTTCTCTCTCTTTATCTCCTCTCCCCCACATCACCACATGTATTTTACCAGCAATTACAAGCTTTACAGTATTGAGATGGCTTTGTTATCCACAAATTAATTTTTTGGGGAAAATTCATAAAAGGCAGCAAACTCGAAATGTCAAAAGATCCTCTCATGTCCTATACATTCCCTTTAAGTTAAAGGGGTTTTCACATCTCCAAGATTTTAGGCCAATATATAGTTGGGTGTAATATTAATAATATTAGCAAATACCTTCAATTAGAAAAGTATTTTAGTTCTTCTAATTCGCTATGTCGCTTACCCCTATGTGGAGGGCAATGCAATAGCTTAGATATCCATGATTATGACCACTCATAGAAACAGCTGGTTGGTTGTTAGTGATCATAACCATAGATACCTAAGCTACACAAGGGATAAGCGGCAAAGCAAATCAGAAGGAGTATACTACCTTTCTAATTGGAGGTATGTGACGGTGGAGGGTAATGAGTACATTCTTCTGAGTTCACCCATGGGTTATGGCTAGTTGTGTGGCACTATAAAACATGTCAGCATACATAGAAAAGCTTTGTGACCAACATGCCATCATACCCAGTTTGCCAGCTTCTTTTTACTGGATATTTTCCATATTCTTCACATACAGTTATGAGAATTTTTTTTACTAGTATCAATTGGAATCATTTCTCTCTCAACACACAGAACATTGTTTGCTTTCGATAGATTTGCTCCACTGATTGTTGAAGAAACAGTTTGGACAGAAGGTAGATCGTCATGCGATTACAGGAATTAATATCATTTTGGAATAACATACCTTGAGAGCTCTTGTTTGATCCAGGAATGTAATTTCCTGGAAAATAGCAGCTTGTAGAATACAAATATTGTTCGTGCCAAGTTTTGACATATTTAGTAGCGTGAGAGTGTGCTGGGAGACGTCAAGATCCGCATGTGACAGGAGATGGCGAGATATAAATATACTGTACATGCCTTTTGCATGAAACTGTGCAATTCATGATCATATAACATGAATGCACATCATATGAGCACAGACGGTATGGACACAGCTGGTGTCGGCTGTGTTGTACGTCCAGTCATTACCTCAGCACGAGTCAGAGCTAGCAGCAAGTTCTCCTATTTAACCACTTCCCGGTATAAGGTGTATATGCATGTCATACATTGGGGCTGAGCCCTTTACACACATGGATAGTGCTGTTTAAGCAAACAGTTGCCGCTGATTAACCCATAAAATGCCATTGTCGATTTATGACAGCAGAATTTAAGGTGTGTAATCTAGGTGATGCTATCCATGGAAACCATAGATAGCACTTGTATGCAAAAAATCGGATGTCTGAATGAGGCCTTACTGGTAGTAGATATTATTTAAACACTGTATGGTGACTCTCTCTTTGGGTATTACATGTTAGTGTCATTTATAAGTCCTAATACGATATTTAATATTCGTATGGTAGAATTATACAGTGGGTACGGAAAGTATTCAGACCCTTTTAAATTTTTCACTTTTTGCTTCATTGCAGCCATTTGGTAAATTCAAAAAAGTTAATTTTTTTCTCATTAATGTACACTCTGCATCCCATCTTGACTGAAAAAAACAGAAATGTAGAAATTTTTGCAAATTTATTAAAAAAGAAAAACTGAAATATCACATGGTCATAAGTATTCAGACCCTTTGCTCAGCATTGAGTAGAATCACCCTTTTGAGCTAGTACAGCCATGAGTCTTCTTGGGAATGATGCAACAAGTTTTCACTCCTTTGTTATTTTAGCTGTGTGCTTAGGGTCGGTAACAACCCTGCTGGCATCACTGCATGGCCTCCCATCCCCCTCACACCAACTTACTTTCTGCTTCAAGCTGTGTATTCTGTCTGTTGCCAGTCCTGTGCTCTGTGTCTCTGCTCTCCTGTATGTTTACTGGCTATGTGTGTATAGGGGGGCGGTGCCAGAACTCTCTGGTTCTTATGCAGTCTGGGTGCACCTGTCTAATCTGTCCCTGACCAATCACCTAGAGCCCTTGACTATTTAGTTCCGCCACACCCACTGAAACATTGCCTGTGCAATGTCTAATCTCAGTTAGTATCTTGCTGCTGAGGAAGCCAGGCCCTGTCCTGTGTATTTCCTCCTTCTCTGGAGGAATACTTCTTGTCTTGCTTTGTACCTTGTCTGCCTGCCAGGAGACTGAATATCCTGGCCCTTGAGTCTTGGTCCCAGTACCTTGTCTGTACTCTGTCCTACCTTAGTCTCCCTTTCTCCTTGTCTGTGGCTTCCTTCCCTGCTGTGTCTTTCCTTGTGTCCTCCCTGTCTGTGCATCTGCACCCTTGCAGCTCCGTCTGTGCATCTGCACCCTCGCAGTTCTGTCTGTGCATATGCACCCTTGCAGCTCTTCCTGCTCTGCTCCCTTGCAGATCTGCCTGCTCTGCTCCCTTGCAGCTCTGCCTGCTCTGCTCCCTTGCAGCTCTGCCTGCTCTGCTCCCTTGCCGCTCTGCCTGCTCTGCTCCCTAGCCGCTCTGCCTGTTCGGCTCTCTTGCCGCTCTGCCTACCCGGCTCCCTTGCAGCCCAGCCTACTTGGCTCCCTTGCAGCCCAGCCTACTCTGCACTCCTGCGGCTCAGTTCCTAACCTGTTCCAACATACTCCACTTCTTCCTGCCTAAACCTATACCTGCCCCTGCTGTGTGAACAGGCCTCTACCTGTTCCTTTGTGAGCCGTTCCTGCCTGCCCTGTGTCTCCAAGCCATGCCTGCTTGCCCTGTGTCTCCAAGCTGTGCCTGCATGCCAGTGTCTCCAAGCTGTTCCTGCTTGCCCTGTGTCTCCAAGCCGTGCCTGCCTGCCAGTGTACCAAGCCGTGCCTGCTTGCCCTGTGTCTCAGCCGTGCCTGCTTGCCCAGTGTCTCAGCCTGCCTGTTAGTCACACCTGTCCAAGTGACTTGTCCCCGAGTGGGATCAGCAGCTACAGACAGACACCACCCTGGAGTGGCACCCGACAGCTACCTGCCGCACAAGCCTGACCTCACCATCAGAGGCTCCAGAGAAGACCGAGGTAGCTGTCGTAGTCATGCCCCTTCCAGGGTAGTCTGGTTTGGTGGCACAGTGGGGCCACAACCCCCCGGCTCGCGCCATTCAGCCAAGGCGCGAGCGTGACAGGGTCATTGTCTTGTTGGAAGGTGAAACTTCGGCCAAGTCTGAGGTCCAGAGCACTCTGGAAGAGGTTTTCATCCAGGATATCTCTGTACTTGGCCACATTCATGTTTCCTTCAATTGCAACCAGTCATACTGTCCTTGCAGCTGAAAAACACCCCCATAGCATGATGCTGCCACCACCATGTTTCACTGTTGGGTGTTGTGAGTTCATTTTTCCCTTCACCAGTGAGGTCTGATGAACTCCCTCTTCTGGCGAAGGAAGGTAGTGAGGCTGATTACCAAACAGCTGAGCAGGTAGATGATGACTGGGTCACAGGAACTTATGACTGGATATAAGGCAGCCGACGCCCTGCTGCTTTGCTGGTGATTTTCTTGCTGGATTCTTGGAGACCAGTCTGATTTCTGCTTCTTAAAGCTAAGTTTTTACTCTGCTTTTTGTACACTTTAGTTCTGGTTTTGTTTGCCTTGTTTTTTGGAGTTCAGCCATCCCCGGCCGGGGTTGAGCTGAATTCCATTTTTGTCTCTGATCTGTTGAACTCTGGCTCTGTCTTCAGAATATACCTGAGTGCTGATATAGTCTTTTGAAGCCTAGCAACTTCAGGGCCTGTTTTTCCTATCAGTCTGTTGGTACATTTTTGGATAGGGTTTTTTGCGGATTGCAGACAGCAGCTTTTCTATACTGTCCTATTTAGTTAGCTTGGGCCCCATCATTTGCTCAACCTATCTTTCTATCTGTGTTAGTGTTTTTCCATCTTGCTTCACAGTCATTATATGTTGGGGGCTGCCTATTTCTTTGGGGTCTGCTCTGGGGCAGTTTAGATTTCCCCTTTCTGTCTTTAGGCTAATTTAGTTCTCCGGCTGTGATCGAGGGATCTAGGGCACCGTAGGAATCCCCCACGGCTACTGCTAGTTGTTGTGGATAGGTTCAGGGGTCTGCAATCCGATAGCTGCCAACTTCTCTGGTTTTCTGGACTTAGCTATTATTTTTGTTTTTTCCTCCTTCAGTGACTCATCCATAACAGTTGGGATTGTATTTTGCAGGTGATTAGCAGTGCCTGGTTTTCTCTACACATACCGCTTAGAATTATCACCAAAAAGTTCTATCTTCATCTCATCAGACCAGAGAATCTTATGTGTTTCATACATGGCTTTCATATATCTGGCACTGAGGAGAGGCTTCTGTCTGGCCACTCTGCCATAAAGACCAGACTGGTGGAGGGCTACAGTGACAGTTGAGCTTGTGGAACTTTCTCCCATCTTCCTAATGTATCTGTGGAGCTCAGCCACAGTGAACTTGTTGTTCTTCTTTACCTTTCTCACTAAGGGTCTTCTCCCACAATGGCTCAGTTTGGCAGGATGGCCAGGTATAGGAATATTTCTGGTGGTCCAAACTTCTTCAATTTAAGTATTATAGAGGCTACTATGCTCTTAGGAAGCTTGAGTAATGCAGAAATTCTTTTGGAACCTTGGCCAGATCTGTGCCTTGCCACAAGTCTGTCTCTCAGCTCCTTGGCCAGTTCCTTTGACATCATGATTCTCATTTGGTCTGACATGCACTGTGAGCTGTGAGGTCTTATATAGACAGGTGTGTGCCTTTACAAATCAATTACTATCAGTTTAATTAAACACAGCTTGACTCCAATGAAAGAGTAGAACCATCTCAAGGAGGATCACAAGGAAATGGACAGCAAGTGACTTAAATATGAATGTTTGAGGAAAGGGTCTGAATACTTATGACAATGTCATATTTCAGTTTTTCTTTTTTAATAAATTTGAAAAATGTTACAGCATAGTGGATGGGATTTCTAGAAATTCCATGTCCACTATGCGTCTGTGTGCACCTACGGATCACCCATGGACACTAACACGAGGCACAGGTTTACGAGACGCAGCACGTCAATTTCTCTTGCGGAGACACTAGTCTCCATAAAGAAATTTCAACAATAGAATGTATTTAGATGTGGTAAATCCACATGGTTCAGTGAACACATGTGGATTTATCTGCATGATTAGAATGCAGCATTTTGGTTGCAGTGAGAATTTGCTGAGCCAAATCACTGTTATTTCTTGATTGTGGAAACGTAGATGCACAAGCCAATTGATGCAGAAAACCTTCTGAATCAGAAACACATTAAACACTCATTGTTGGAATTTAGTCTTTGGGATTTTTGGAGCAGTATTATTTGAGCTATGAATGGTATTATTTATGTATTGTATGGTTTGACAATGTTACTCTATGGTGTAGCTCACACCTGCGATTATTTTCTCATGTCAATTTGGCATGCAAAAACAATCGCTCATGCCAATTTGGAATGCAAAAACAATCGCATGCTGGGATTGCATCCGAAAATCTGATCACACACTCCATATAAGTCTGTGGGTGCATTTGAAACATCGCACTGCGCTCGGATATCACACAAGTGCAGTACAGTTCCCGAGGACCACGGAAATGGAGGAGATGGAGAAATTACTCTCTCCATCTTCTCCGCACCTGTGCTCCGATTCCCTCACATGAGTGGATCGGAGAACAGAGCATTGACACTCGTCTTACGCTTGCAACAGAGCTGGAGCCGAGGGTCATTAGCATATCACATCCGGTGCGCTCTCATCGGATGCCATATGCTAGGGTGATTCCAGCCTAAGTCTGTTTTCACAGTGTGAAAAAAAAATGCACAGTGGTCATGAAATTTCTATAAATCCCATCCACTTTCCTGGAACTGTAAGACACACAACAAAATACACAGTCAAAAATGTATCAAAAACTCATCGTGAAAGCTTAACCTTATGGTTTTTTTTTTACATTTTTTAACTATTATTCTAAAACTTTTTTTATTACTTAATTTAATTATTAAGTAAAATCTGTAATTATTTGATATTTTTAGCAAAAGATATCATACCTATAATTGATCATTTATATCGCGAAATAAATCACTATGGGCAACTCAGAATAGATCCAACCTACAACAGCAATTGAGTTCAAACGAGCCCGACCATTTAGTGCTCCAAACTACAATATAAAGCACACACAAGAATTTGTACGTGCAAAACGTACTTTATTTTTGTTATTATTTATAAATAAGTTCCATAAAAGACAAAATTACAAAATGAGTATGCATAAGGTGGTAGATCCAAGGCCAGGACCCCCTGACACATAACAGTTAATGCCACATCAAAAGGGTTACTACCAGAATAATAATTAGTATGGGGATAGGTGTTAAATAGAGTAGTATATCCCAGATTCAAAAAAGACAGTATATAGGTACTAAGTATCCAATTAATAGCATGTCTAGTTCATACCAGCTCTTATATAAGGGAGGAAAACAGAGCAACTGATTGGTGCCTATAGCTGTTGGACTATAATAGTCATCCATCCGTCCTAAACCCCTCACACCATTTTATGGAAAAAAAAAACAATATAATGCCGCAAAAGATTCCTTACCCATGTGGGTGGTCAGACGGTCCTGCCTGTGCCCCGACTCATTTTGCTATAAGGGCTTTCTCAGGGGGCTGTGTGACCGGTATTATGTTCAAACGGGCTATTTATACCCCTGAAATATTTCCATGCGCGTGGTCATCTTAGCCGGCGCATGCGCGGTCGACACTCATGTCCCGCCGCGTCATTTCCGGCTATCCCGGAAGCCGCAGCGCGTCACAGCATCCATGGAACCATGGAAACCCGACGCCCCCTGGCTCCGTTAGGATGCCTTCCACAGCACGGCAGGCAAGTCAGCCACGCAGGTTACAAAGCTTAATCTAAGATGCACAAAGTTGTTTTATTATTACAGCCTTACAACCTTCATCTTTTTGAGTTCAGGCACATATGTCTACATTTAATATGGTGTCAATCCATATAGGATTAGTTCCAATTATAAATATATCCTAAATGTACCCATAAATTATCCACTATAAGGGAACATGTATATATAATACAGTGTGTATCTTACAACCCGCTAAAACGGAGGGAACATCGTTGAATAAAGATATATTTTTTAACCCACATCAATATGGGAACTATGCCCACTTGCAGTGATAGAATATATATAAAGAGCGAAATATGGATATTCAACAATTAAACACAAATACACATGGACTACATAGTAAATAAATGATGCAATGGCTGAAATAGAGTACCCAATATTCTTATGAGAGGTGCTGATATGACGGTATCAATTCCATTGAATATTATAAATATGCATGCATTAAGATCATACAAAATTATTTCAAACCATAGTCAGATCATAATTAATTCATGCCGTTATACATTAAAAAGAGAAAGTATATAAATAACTTGAGATACAGTCACAAGATGAGCCATGTCCATATTAGAGCAAGAAAAGCAGTCCCAGTCCACGTCTTCTGACCAAAAAGTCCCATATTTCATGGTCTGGTAACCCAGATATCCCTTCAAATTTCAGGTTATACAAAGCCCGTATATACTCAAAAGCTGTTAAAACAAAGTAGACAAAAACAATTAAAAAGAGATGCATAATACAAATTAAAAACAAAAAGAAACTGATAGGTTAAAGAGGAATGGTGAAAAGGATAACTTTTCATTTAGGCCTGCCGGGGACATTGTGCCGAGTGTAGACGATCCACTGACACTCCATCTGAGCCAGGACTTTCTTTAAGTTTCCACCCCTGATACCACAGTGGACCCGATCTATACCCCGAATTTGGAGTCCTATGGGGTTCGAGTTGTGATGCAATCTAAAGTGCCTGAGAATTGTCTTTAAACTAGAGATATCCGTCGAATCTTTTGCCGCCATGATATCCCTAACGTGTTCCCGGGTTCTAATACGAAGCTCACGAGATGTCAAGCCCACGTATATTAACTGACATGGGCAGGTTGCATAATATATGACATAACGTGAGCTGCATGAGACATAGGTCAGAATCCGATAGTCCCTACAGCCATCAGAGGATATAAATTATGTGGCCCGTATAATATTGCCCGACAGGAGCCACATGGGCATCAACCCCACCATTGTTTCTGCATACCAAATAGGTTGGGGGGTGCAGCCACATAGTGGCTCTTGACTAGGAGATCCCTCAAATTTTTTCCCCTCCTTGTCGTCATGAGAGGTTGATCAGGCAAAATTTCCTTCAAAGACGTATCAGTTCTAAGAACTGACCAATGCCTTTGGAGGATCTCACGCATGTCAGACCAATGGTTATTAAAGGTTGCAATGAAACTCACTGGTACATTTCCACTGGCATTGCGTTCAGAATTACAAAGAAGTTGGTTACAGGGAGTACCCTGGGCATGGCGATAGCCTCTTCTTATACTTCAGAATGGTTTTTAACAGGGAAAAATGCAAAGTACTACATCTGGGCAATAAAAATGAAAAAAGCATATACAGAATGGGAGGAATAGGGCTAAGCAACAGCACATGTGAAAAAGACTTGGGTATACTAATAGATCACAGACTGAATATGAGTCAACAGTGCGATGCAGCAGCAAAAAAGGCAAATGCAATTCTAGGATGTATTAAAAGAAGCATACAGTCTAGATCACGTGAAGTCATTATTTCCCTCTACTCCTCTTTGGTCAGACCTCATCTGGATATTGTGTCCAGTTTTGGGCACCACATTTTAAAAAAGACATCAACAAACTGGAGCAAGTTCAGAAAAGAGCAACCAGAATGGTGACCGGTCTGCAAACCCTGTCTTACGAGGAAAGGTTGCAGGATTTGGGATTGTTTAGTTTGCAAAAGAGAAGACTGAGAGGAGACTTAATAGCTGTCTACAAATATCTAAAGGGCTGTCACATTGTAGAAGGATCAACTTTATTCTCATTTGCACAAGGAAAGACTAGAAGCAATGAGATGAAACTGAATGGGAGGAGACACAGATTAGATATTAGAAAAAACTTTTTGACAGTTAGAGTGATCAATGAGTGGAACAAGCTGCCATGAGAAGTGGTGAGTTCTCCTTTAATGGAAGTCTTCAAACAGAGGCTGGACAGACATCTGACTGGGATGATTTAGCGAATCTTGCTTTGAGCAGGGGGTTGGACCAGATGGCCCAGGAGGTCCCTTCCAACTCTACGATTCTATGATTCTATTACTGGAGCCACGCTCACGGAACCTAGCACTAAGGTCCCGAGACTGACTCTCAAAAGCCCCATCCGTAGAGCAAACTCTTTTCATTCGCAAAAATTGACCTGTGGGTACTGCACGGATGGTCGAGGGGGTGTGGGGGCAGAGGTTGCATGTAGTAGTGCATTAACTGAAGTTTCTTTACGAAATACATCCGTTTGAATCCTACCCTCCCCATCGACCATGATCTTTATGTCCAGAAACTCAATTTCTCTGGGGTCAATCTTATGCGTCAATTTAATGTTATTATTATTTTGATTAAGCTCACGGATGAAGCTTAGGAAGCCAGCCCCGAAACCCTGCCAAACAATAAACACATTGTCAATGTACCTATACCAGCACTGGGCATGGGAGGTGGCCAGCACGCCGCCACTGAAAACCTCATGCTCCCAATAACCCAGAAAGAGGTTTGCGTATGACGGCGCACAGGCTGCGCCCATCACAGTGCTGCATTGTTGCAGGTAAAATCGGTCCTTGAACGTAAAAAAGTTGTGTGTTAGTATAATATCTAACAACTCCAGGATCAGCGAGCGCAGCCCAGGCTCATAATTGCTCATGCCCAGAAAGTACTCCACCGCCAGCAAACCGTCTGAATGTCAAATACTACTATAAAGCAACTCGACATCTACAGTTGCAAGGCACATGTCTGAATCAATACACAAACCATCAATTTTCCTCAGGACGTCCATAGTGTCTCTGACATGGGAGGGCAGCGATTCAACCAAAGGTTGCAAATAGTGGTCGATAAATTTGCAAATGGGATTGCACAGCCCTCCAAATGCCAGAGACAATCAGACGCCCCGGGGGTATCAAGGGATCTTTATGTATTTTTGGCAATAGGTAGAATCTAGGGACCATCGGAATCCCTACCATTAAGCCTTCAAAGATTTTTTTGGGGATCACCCCTTGTGTCAGTGCCCCATCCAAAATTTGAAATAATTGCCCTGAGAATTTCTCCACTGGATTACCAGGTAAAAGTGTGTACGCCTCTCGATCTCTCAACTGTCGGAACACTTTCCTTTCATACATCCCCGATGGCCAAATAACCATGCTCCCCCCCTTATCCGCTAGTTTTATCACAATATCCTTTAAGTTACTAAGTTCTTTTATAGTGCAACGTTGCGCTCTCGTCAGGTTCTGTCCACCCCCCTATCTGGGAATATTTTTGAAATCTCCCAGAACTAATTTATTAAAGATTTCTACTTGTGGACAAATAGAGAAGGGAGGCAACGTGGTCGACCTGGGAATCACAGATGCAGGAAAGGTACCTGTGTTGGTAGGAGGCGCTTCAGTGTTCAATTCTTCCAAGATGGTTTACGCCTCCTGTACCTGGGTGGTGATAATATCTGATTTGCTCTCTGGTTTGTGATGTAATTTACGTAAAACCACCTTCCTTAGGAAGAGCTGCAAATTAGAGTTGAGCGATTTTTGCTTTTTTAGGGTCGAGTTTCGTTTCATGAAACCCGACTTTTCCAAAAGTCGGGTCGAGCAAAATCGGCCGACTATAGGGAAAAGTCGTGGTTTCGACCGAAACACGAAACCCAATGTAAGTCAATGGGGAATTAAAGTCGGCAGTGAGAGGAGGACAGGAAACACACCTACAGTGCCCATTTGAATGCCAAAAGCATCAATTCTTCTTACTTAACCTTGTCAACCTTAATTAACTTCATAACACTAGTTACACACTGAAAAATGGGGGTTATTTGGCTAAAGTTGTGGGGGGGTAGGTCTGGCTCCAGGTTTTCATGTGCCCTGGGCAAAAGAGTGCCCCTTTAGCACATACCACAACTCATGATGCTCCGATACGGCAGAGAAATAGCGGTATAGTACAATGAAAAATACTTCAAAAATACCTCACTTTTTACATCTCATGACGAGGCCCATCTAGTTCTCCATACAGAATCATTGGTCCCATATAATGTTTGAAACAGTATATGATGAGCTCCACATAATGCTACAGTATATGTTGGTCCCCATGGATGAAGCTCCACTGTCTTATGGGCCCAAATAATGCTCCAAACAAAATGGGCCCCATTTCTAATGCTCTAGTGTATAATGGGCCCTGTAAATGCTGCTCCAGTGTCTGATGTCAACCTTTGGAATGTTCCAGTGTATGGTGGGCCCCATCTATCATTCTCCAGAGTATATTGCTCCCCAAAAATTGCTGTCCCAACATTGAAAACAATCAAATAAGTCTCCTCGCTAGGGAATCCCTGTACTTGTCTGGACTCCTCGTCGTCCCCATCTTCCATCTCACTGCACAGTATTTCAACTTTGCAAGTGCTGTGATCCTGAGCAAGTAGGGGGGGCCCACTCGTTGGCGACAGCACTGGCACAGGGCCCCTGATAGTACGGTGGTGTGTCTGATGGCGGGTGTGCCGAACCTGCACTTTCATCTGCAGCTTCCTCTTTGTCACCGTGTAAGATGGAACTGTATATGGGAAGGGTAACTTGAGTTTCATCAGGGTCAGATTCAGGCCGTGTAGCGTGCGAGGGGAATGTGGTGGTCTGGGTCAATGTACCAGCAGATTCATCGAGCAGTGGCTGGGCATCAGTGCACTTGTGTCTCCCCCCGGAGTACGGTCGCCACAGTGGCATTACCTTCCTCCTAGGGAGTGTGATGTCATGCTTGTGAGCAGCGAAGGATCTCTCTAGCAGGTTAACTTATTGGGCGGCGTTATTCCCACGAGTCACGACCCTCCAAACAGCGTTCATGAAGGCAAAGTGTTTGTTTTACGTGGGCAGTATGGTTGCAAAGCTGAACCTTAAAGGAATGTCCAGAAGGGCATCACCAGGAGTGGAGCCTACGGCGTAATTTGACTCAACATGGGCAACCTCAACCATGCAGCCACAAAAAAGATGCACACATTGCAAGCTTAATTCCGTTAACGAACGAGACTCCGTCATGCCCCGAGGTCCAAGTCTGGCTTACTAGAGGGACACGCGAGGCTCTGGCAGGTGAGATTGGCCAATAACTGGTGTGTCATGCCCTTACATGTCCATGGCTGCATGTGCTCTACACTGAAAAGGCCAGCGTTTGTCGCTTACAGGTGCAGATAACCTGCTGAACAACGTTAGAGATGGGGATCTGGGATTACAATTATTACCCGCGAACGATGATTTCCCAGTAAGTGCAGGTCAACCGCAGTTCCGGAATTAGGCCTAACCGTCATTCCTGAAAAAATGAAAAACTTACATGTGCAAACCACAGGTGCTGTAGCTTGCATAACAGCACGCCAGCCGTTTTCAGATTACACGTGATTGCACAAAGGTGAGAAAGGGTACCGTATCCCCGGATAACATGTATGGATAGCATAGTGTACACATTCAAAATATATGTGTATGGATCAGGAGGCAGGCTCAGACGGTGTCAGTCCCAGTATGGATTACACGTGATTGCACAAAGGTGAGAAAGGGTACCGTATCCCCGGATAACATGTATGGATAGCATAGTGTACACATTCAAAACATATGTCTATAGATCAGGAGGCAGGCTCAGACGGTGTCAGGCCCAGTATGGATTACACGTGATTGCACAAAGGTGAGAAAGGGTACCGTATCCCCGGATAACATGTATGTGTCACGGGGGCTTAGTTCAACTAAGGCTGAAATACCCGGGGCCCCTGTGGTGTCCCTTTTACTAGGGGAAACCCTGTCTGACCCTCAACCCAGGGTTTTTGCTGAAGGTGCAAATGCCTGAGCCTCCGACCTTTCCTTATCTCCTGCTCAGCCCTGCACTTAACCCTCCACCCTCCACCCAGTGAGGAGTCACACCACCAAAGCTCCCACACAAATAATGACAGACAGGGAGAACTTAAACTGCACTGCGCCGCACACACACAGGAATAAACAGTAATGTGAACAGGGCACAACTAAACACAAATATGGGAAGGAGAAAGGATAACGACGGATCATACGACACCAGATATGAATCTCTCTCTCTTGAACACCTCCACTCCAGACCGGAACCACTTGGTATGAAACACAAGCTATAATCGGCGACGCCCATATGCCAGTATGACTATTTAAAGACCGTGGGCGTGACTAACCTTCCAACCTGGTCTCCAGCAGGATTAACCCCCGAGAGCCTGAAGATCAAGCCGGCGCCACTGAGGCTATAGTGGCTGGAGGTGGAACTACCTCTGCCTGCCGGACGCTGTGGTGTGAACAGCGTCCAACATGACAGTACCCCGTCTTCTACGAGGGACCCCAGGGCCCTCAAGACTCATAGGACCCGGCTTGTCCGGATGACGACGGTGAAAAGAACTGACCAGCCGATCCGCATGTATGTCTGAGGCTGGAACCCAAGACCTCTCCTCCGGACCATACCCCCGCCAGTGCACCAAATACTGAAGAGTACGGCGTACTACTCGAGAGTCCACTACCTTGGCGACCTCGAACTCTAAATCGCCATCCACCATGACTGGAGGTGGCATCGGCGTCGTGTCCACCAAGCCTACCACCTTTTTCAATAAAGCCCTGTGAAAAACGTTATGTATTCTGTACACCGCAGGAAGTTCCAACCGATAAGCCACTGGGTTAATGATGGCAGAAATCCTAAAAGGCCCAATAAACCTTGGACCCAGTTTTAAAGATGGGATTTTGAGTTTTATGTTCTTCGTAGCTAACCACACCCATTCACCCACACACAGGTCCGGACCTGGCACGCGTCTACTGTCAGCCACCCGTTTGTACCTGGCACTCATGCTCAACAAACGCTGTTTCACCCGCCTCCAGACTGATGACAATTGGGCTCCTAGCTGATCCTCCTCCGGGACACCCCCGGAGTCACCCTGACGTAAGGTACAAAACTGAGGATGTTGACCGTACACACAAAAGAATGGAGACTCTCCTGATGACTCTTGGAGGTGATTATTTAACGCGAATTCGGCCAGAGGAAGGAAAGTAGACCAATTCTCCTGGTTGTCGGACACAAAGCATCGTAAATACTGTTCTAGATTTTGGTTCATGCGCTCAGTTTGTCCATTAGACTGTGGATGAAACGCCGATGAATGTGACAACTTGATCCCCAACCTTGAGCAAAAAGCTTTCCAAAACCTCGCCACAAATTGCGTACCCCTATCAGATACTATGTCAGACGGTACTCCGTGGAGTCTGACCACCTCCTTCACAAATACCTGAGCCAACGTCTTAGCATTGGGCAAAGAAGACAACGCCACAAAATGCGCCATCTTTGAAAAACGGTCAACCACCACCAGGATGACCGTGTTCCCTGCCGAGGCTGGCAAGTCAGTGATAAAATCCATGGAGATTTCTGTCCATGGCCTATTGGGTACCCCCAGAGGCTGTAGCGTGCCAGCAGGACGGGTTCGGGGTGACTTAGCCCTAGCGCACGTGATGCAAGCTGCCACGTACGAGACCACGTCCTGCCGGATTTTGGGCCACCAGAAACGACGCGATACCAGCTCTAAGGTGCCCTTCACCCCTGGGTGACCAGCCAGTACCGAATCGTGGTGTTCCTTCAACACCTTAAGCCGAAGATGCAGGGGTACAAATGATTTGTTGGCGGGAAGACCTGGTGGTACCTCCTCTTGGGCCTCGGCAATCTCCGCCTCTACCTCAGTCGTGAGAGCCGAGACCACTACCCCTTTCTGAAGGATGGGTACCGGCTCTTCCCGAGGTTCTCCCCCCAGAAAACACCTAGACAAAGCATCCGCCTTGGTGTTTTTAGCCCCGGGACGGTACGTCACAAGAAAATTGAAACGAGTAAAAAACAATGCCCAGCGAGCCTGCCTAGGAGACAGACGTTTGGCCGACTCCAGGTAGAGCAGATTCTTATGGTCGGTGATAACTGTGACCTGGTGAGCCGCCCCCTCCAAGAAGTGTCGCCATTCCTCAAAAGCCAGTTTGATGGCCAACAACTCCCTGTTGCCGATATCATAATTCCGTTCGGCCGGCGACAGCTTCTTGGAGAAGTAGGCGCATGGATGCATCTCGCTCAAGGACGAGCTTGAGACAGTACTGCCCCCACTCCCACCTCCGACGCATCAACCTCTACCACAAAAGGTTTAGAAACGTCTGGTTGCACCAGAATGGGGGCTGAAGCAAAACTATTCTTCAGACGCTCAAATGCACGTATAGCCACCTCAGGCCAGTTCGCCAGATCGGCACCCTTTTTTGTCATGTCCGTGAGCGGTTTGGCGACAGTCGAAAAGTGTTTTATAAATTTCCTATAATAATTCGCAAACCCAAGGAACCGCTGGAGTGCTTTCAGACTCTCTGGCCTCTCCCATTGCAGCACCGCTTGCACCTTAGCGGTGTCCATTTTAAAACCGGCTGCGGACACAATATATCCCAAAAAGGGCAACTCCTGGACAAAAAATAAACATTTTTCCAGCTTAGCATAGAGCTGGTTCTCCCGGAGCAACTGTAACACCTGCCTAACATGCTCCAAATGAGTGTCCCGATCGCTAGAATAAATGAGGATATCATCCAGGTATATAATCACAAATCTCCCCAGGACATGAGCAAATACATCATTAATAAAATGTTGGAAAACGGCAGGCGCGGTGGTCAACCCAAACGGCATAACCAGACTCTCAAAATGACCCTCAGGAGTGTTAAACACCGTCTTCCACTCATCCCCCTGACGGACCCTTATGAGGTTATACGCCCCCCTGAGGTCCAGCTTGGAAAACCATTTCTCCCCCGCTACCTGGTTGAACAAATCCGGGATCAACGGCATTGGGTAGGGATCACGGATAGTAATCTGGTTTAACTCTCGGAAATCCAGACACGGGCGTAACCCCCCATCTTTCTTCTTAATGAAGAAAAACCCCGCGGCTACAGGCGAGGACGAAGGCCGGATGTGACCTTTGCTCAGACTCTCCGCGATGTAGTCTTTCAGAGCTTGTCTCTCAGGACCAGAAATATTAAACATCCTGGCCTTAGGTAATTTGGCCCCGGGTTTTAACCTAATCGCACAGTCATAGGCTCTATGTGGAGGCAGTTCTGAGCAACCCTTCTCAGAGAAAACATCCGCGAAATCCTGCAAAGCCTCCGGCAGGCTGGGCGTCACGGCGGACACACATGTGGCCAAGCAATTGTCTTGGCAGAAACCACTCCATTGTACTATGTCCTGAGTTTTTCAATCAATTACCGGGTTGTGCCTGGACAGCCATGGAAAACCCAGGACCATTTGAGCTGGGAGATTACGGAGGACCCTACATGTAACCGACTCAGAATGTAGGACCCCAATGTGGAGTTTCACCTCTGCCACAAACTCAGTAATCTC
This sequence comes from Dendrobates tinctorius, assembly GCF_039654945.1. Lineage (NCBI taxonomy): Eukaryota > Metazoa > Chordata > Amphibia > Anura > Dendrobatidae > Dendrobates > Dendrobates tinctorius. The sequence continues at coordinate 52,510,395 of NW_027361738.1, read as the reverse complement.
CCCTTGAGGGAGTGGAACAGCTTTAATGGTCACCACCTGTATGGGGTGAGGAAGTTTTCCGATCTTAAACCCGGCGGTGTGTGCAAATTCCTCATCTATGAGATTGGTGGCGGAACCGCTATCCACAAACACTGATATAGGTAGCTCTCTGCCGGCGATAATAACCTTGGCAGGGAGCATACATTGAGATACCATCATGGAGGATATGCATACGCTCAGTTGGGTCTCCTCCATACCCTCTGAGCTTAACAGTTTTCCGCCGGTGTGACCCTCTTAGGTAGTACCGGGCAAACGTTAACATAATGACCTCCTTTACCACAGTAGAAACATGCTCCGGGCTTCCGGAATCCCGGAGCGCGAGGCTGAACCTGTGCCACGCCAGCAATCTGCATAGGTTCAGGGGACTCATCTACTTCAACCACACCTGCACCTCTGTTTTCCCCCAGAGGTAGCGCCTCCTGTGCCCCCTGACGAAAACGGCGATCAATACGTATCACCAAACTCATGGCAGACTCCAATGATGCCGGAGTCTCATACAACAGGAGGGCTTGTTTCACCCTCCCCGATACCCCATGAATAAACTGGCTCCGCAATGCTGGGTCATTCCACTGTGTGTCTACAGCCCAGCGGCGAAATTCCGAACAATAGTCTTCTGCCAAGCGCTCCCCCTGGCGGAGGGCGCGGATTTTAGATTCCGCTAGAGCCAGTCGGTCAGGGTCATCGTAAATGAGCCCGAGGGCAGAAAAAACATTATCGACCGAATGAAATGTAGCAGAGTCAGCTGGTAAAGAAAATGCCCATGCTTGGGGGTCACCACTCAGTAATGACAACACCAGCCCTACTCGCTGGGCCTCATTACCTGAGGATATTGGCCGCATGCGGAAGTATAATTTGCAGGCCTCCCGAAATACGACAAATTTGCTGCGATCGCCTGAAAATCGTTCTGGCAGCGGAAACTTCGGCTCTGCACCGATACCTGCAGATGCCGTTTGCACCTTTGCTACTACCAGGCCCTGCTGCTGAACTGCCCCTTTCAACTCGGAGACCTGTAAGGACAGCGCCGCCAACTGGCGGGTTATGGAATCTAATGGATCCATGGACTCCTGAAAAAATGTGGGCCGATTATAATGTCACGGGGGCTTAGTTCAACTAAGGCTGAAATACCCGGGGCCCCTGTGGTGTCCCTTTTACTAGGGGAAACCCTGTCTGACCCTCAACCCAGGGTTTTTGCTGAAGGTGCAAATGCCTGAGCCTCCGACCTTTCCTTATCTCCTGCTCAGCCCTGCACTTAACCCTCCACCCTCCACCCAGTGAGGAGTCACACCACCAAAGCTCCCACACAAATAATGACAGACAGGGAGAACTTAAACTGCACTGCACCGCACACACACAGGAATAAACAGTAATGTGAACAGGGCACAACTAAACACAAATATGGGAAGGAGAAAGGATAACGACGGATCATACGACACCAGATATGAATCTCTCTCTCTTGAACACCTCCACTCCAGACCGGAACCACTTGGTATGAAACACAAGCTATAATCGGCGACGCCCATATGCCAGTATGACTATTTAAAGACCGTGGGCGTGACTAACCTTCCAACCTGGTCTCCAGCAGGATTAACCCCCGAGAGCCTGAAGATCAAGCCGGCGCCACTGAGGCTATAGTGGCTGGAGGTGGAACTACCTCTGCCTGCCGGACGCTGTGGTGTGAACAGCGTCCAACATGACAGTATGGATAGCATAGTGTACACATTCAAAATATATGTGTATAGATCAGGAGGCAGGCTCAGACGGTGTCAGTCCCAGTATGGATTACACGTGATTGCACAAAGGTGAGAAAGGGTACCGTATCCCCGGATAACATGTATGGATAGCATAGTGTACACATTCAAAACATATGTCTATAGATCAGGAGGCAGGCTCAGACGGTGTCAGGCCCAGTATGGATTACACGTGATTGCACCAAGGTGAGAAAGGGTACCGTATCCCCGGATAACATGTATGGATAGCATAGTGTTCACATTCAAAATATATGTCTATAGATCAGGAGGCAGGCTCAGACGGTGTCAGGCCCAGTATGGATTACATGTGATTGCAAAAAGGTGAGAAAGTGTACCGTATCCCCGTATAACATGTATGGATAGCATAGTGTACACATTCAAAATATATGTCTATAGATTAGGAGGCAGGCTCAGACGGTGTCAGGCCCAGTATGGATTACACGTAGAGTTGAGCGAAACGGGTCGAAAAATTTCAAAAGTCGCCGACTTTTGGCAAAGTCGGGTTTCGTTTCCCCTAGGATGAGGTCGGCCACAAGGTCGGCGATTTACGAGCCAAAGTCGCGTTTCAAAAGTTTGTTTTGTGCTCTTTTTCAGCCAATCAGGATCCACGGACACTGTGGGCAACGTGATGACATAGGCACGGGTCACCACCATCTTTCAGAAGGGCATGCAAGTGATTGGCTTGCTTTGGTGGGCGTCACAGGGGGTATAAAAGGGCGTGCACGCCGACCGCCATCTTACTTCTGCCGATCTTAGCATAGGGAGAGGTTGCTGCTGATTCTGTAGGGAGAGCGTTAGGCAGGGAAGAAGAAAAAAAAAACTGCTTCTGCTGCTAGCGATTGTGCCTGTACAACACACCAGTCACTGTGTGTGCAGTGCAAGGGGAGGCTATATTGTGGTGTATCAGTGGTGTTGGTTGTTGGGCTGCCTTCTAAGGCTTCCTGACAGCTGCATTGCTGTTTACCCACTGCTCTGCAAACTGCTTTTTTAAAAGCAATCCCAATTTTTTTTTTTGTCCTGCTGAGGTACTAAGCTGCAAACTGCTTTTTTAAAAGCAATCCCAATTTTTTTTTTTGTCCTGCTGAGGTACTGAGCGTGCATTTTTTCACACCATACAGCGGTGTACGCTCCTCACACAGTACCGTGTAACGGCTGTTATCACAGGCACAGTGAAGCTATCTGTGTCACTCTGTGAGAATAAGTCGAGGACATGTTCCGTTCTTACAGACCTGCACTCTAGGGAGATTCCTACTCTGCCCAATTCTACATACACCTTGTAGTTTGTGATACACTAGCCAATTTCTGCCTGTGACATAGCGCTGTGATATTCAGTGGGCCTCACACAATCCAAAAGTGTCCAGTGTCCACAAGTGTCTGCAGAAATTCAAAATCTCCCTTATCCTCTAGTCACTTTGGTCACAGCTGTGCCATCGAGCCTGTGACATAGCGCTCAGATATTCAGTGGGCCTCACACAATCCAAAAGTGTCCAGTGTCCACAAGTGTCTGCAGAAATTCAAAATCTCCCTTATCCTCTAGTCACTTTGGTCACAGCTGTGCCATCGAGCCTGTGACATAGCGCTCAGATATTCAGTGGGCCTCACACAATCCAAAAGTGTCCAGTGTCTGCAGAAATTCAAAATCTCACTTATCCTCTAGACACTTTGGTCACAGCTGTGCCATCGAGCCTGTGACATAGCGCTCAGATATTCAGTGGGCCTCACACAATCCAAAAGTGTCCAGTGTCTGCAGAAATTCAAAATCTCACTTATCCTCTAGTCACTTTGGTCACAGCTGTGCCATCGAGCCTGTGACATAGCGCTCAGATATTCAGTGGGCCTCACACAATCCAAAAGTGTCCAGTGTCTGCAGAAATTCAAAAACTCACTTATCCTCTAGTCACTTTGGTCACAGCTGTGCCATCGAGCCTGTGACATAGCGCTCAGATATTCAGTGGGCCTCACACAATCCAAAAGTGTCCAGTGTCCACAAGTGTCTGCAGAAATTCAAAATCTCCCTTATCCTCTAGTCACTTTGGTCACAGCTGTGCCATCGAGCCTGTGACATAGCGCTCAGATATTCAGTGGGCCTCACACAATCCAAAAGTGTCCAGTGTCTGCAGAAATTCAAAATCTCACTTATCCTCTAGTCACTTTGGTCACAGCTGTGCCATCGAGCATGTGACATAGCGCTCAGATGTTCAGTGGGCCTCACACAATCCAAAAGTGTCCAGTGTCTGCAGAAATTCAAAATCTCACTTATCCTCTAGTCAATTTGGTCACAGCTGTGCCATCGAGCCTGTGACATAGCGCTCAGATATTCAGTGGGCCTCACACAATCCAAAAGTGTCCAGTGTCTGCAGAAATTCAAAATCTCACTTATCCTCTAGTCACTTTGGTCACAGCTGTGCCATCGAGCCTGTGACATAGCGCTCAGATATTCAGTGGGCCTCACACAATCCAAAAGTGTCCAGTGTCTGCAGAAATTCAAAAACTCACTTATCCTCTAGTCACTTTGGTCACAGCTGTGCCATCGAGCCTGTGACATAGCGCTCAGATATTCAGTGGGCCTCACACAATCCAAAAGTGTCCAGTGTCCACAAGTGTCTGCAGAAATTCAAAATCTCCCTTATCCTCTAGTCACTTTGGTCACAGCTGTGCCATCGAGCCTGTGACATAGCGCTCAGATATTCAGTGGGCCTCACACAATCCAAAAGTGTCCAGTGTCTGCAGAAATTCAAAATCTCACTTATCCTCTAGTCACTTTGGTCACAGCTGTGCCATCGAGCCTGTGACATAGCGCTCAGATGTTCAGTGGGCCTCACACAATCCAAAAGTGTCCAGTGTCTGCAGAAATTCAAAATCTCACTTATCCTCTAGTCAATTTGGTCACAGCTGTGCCATCGAGCCTGTGACATAGCGCTCAGATATTCAGTGGGCCTCACACAATCCAAAAGTGTCCAGTGTCCACAAGTGTCTGCAGAAATTCAAAATCTCCCTTATCCTCTAGTCACTTTGGTCACAGCTGTGCCATCGAGCCTGTGACATAGCGCTCAGTGGGCCTCACACAATCCAAAAGTGTCCAGTGTCTGCAGAAATTCAAAATCTCACTTATCCTCTAGTCACTTTGGTCACAGCTGTGCCATCGAGCCTGTGACATAGCGCTCAGATATTCAGTGGGCCTCACACAATCCAAAAGTGTCCAGTGTCTGCAGAAATTCAAAATCTCATTTATCCTCTAGTCACTTTGGTCACAGCTGTGCCATCGAGCCAGTGACATAGCGCTCAGATATTCAGTGGGCCTCACACAATCCAAAAGTGTCCAGTGTCCACAAGTGTCTGCAGAAATTCAAAATCTCCCTTATCCTCTATTCACTTTGGTCACAGCTGTGCCATCGAGCCTGTGACATAGCGCTCAGATATTCAGTGGGCCTCACACAATCCAAAAGTGTCCAGTGTCTGAAGAAATTCAAAATCTCACTTATCCTCTAGACACTTTGGTCACAGCTGTGCCATCGAGCCTGTGACATAGCGCTCAGATATTCAGTGGGCCTCACACAATCCAAAAGTGTCCAGTGTCTGCAGAAATTCAAAATCTCACTTATCCTCTAGTCACTTTGGTCACAGCTGTGCCATCGAGCCTGTGACATAGCGCTCAGATATTCAGTGGGCCTCACACAATCCAAAAGTGTCCAGTGTCTGCAGAAATTCAAAAACTCACTTATCCTCTAGTCACTTTGGTCACAGCTGTGCCATCGAGCCTGTGACATAGCGCTCAGATATTCAGTGGGCCTCACACAATCCAAAAGTGTCCAGTGTCCACAAGTGTCTGCAGAAATTCAAAATCTCCCTTATCCTCTAGTCACTTTGGTCACAGCTGTGCCATCGAGCCTGTGACATAGCGCTCAGATATTCAGTGGGCCTCACACAATCCAAAAGTGTCCAGTGTCTGCAGAAATTCAAAATCTCACTTATCCTCTAGTCACTTTGGTCACAGCTGTGCCATCGAGCATGTGACATAGCGCTCAGATGTTCAGTGGGCCTCACACAATCCAAAAGTGTCCAGTGTCTGCAGAAATTCAAAATCTCACTTATCCTCTAGTCAATTTGGTCACAGCTGTGCCATCGAGCCTGTGACATAGCGCTCAGATATTCAGTGGGCCTCACACAATCCAAAAGTGTCCAGTGTCTGCAGAAATTCAAAATCTCACTTATCCTCTAGTCACTTTGGTCACAGCTGTGCCATCGAGCCTGTGACATAGCGCTCAGATATTCAGTGGGCCTCACACAATCCAAAAGTGTCCAGTGTCTGCAGAAATTCAAAAACTCACTTATCCTCTAGTCACTTTGGTCACAGCTGTGCCATCGAGCCTGTGACATAGCGCTCAGATATTCAGTGGGCCTCACACAATCCAAAAGTGTCCAGTGTCCACAAGTGTCTGCAGAAATTCAAAATCTCCCTTATCCTCTAGTCACTTTGGTCACAGCTGTGCCATCGAGCCTGTGACATAGCGCTCAGATATTCAGTGGGCCTCACACAATCCAAAAGTGTCCAGTGTCTGCAGAAATTCAAAATCTCACTTATCCTCTAGTCACTTTGGTCACAGCTGTGCCATCGAGCCTGTGACATAGCGCTCAGATGTTCAGTGGGCCTCACACAATCCAAAAGTGTCCAGTGTCTGCAGAAATTCAAAATCTCACTTATCCTCTAGTCAATTTGGTCACAGCTGTGCCATCGAGCCTGTGACATAGCGCTCAGATATTCAGTGGGCCTCACACAATCCAAAAGTGTCCAGTGTCCACAAGTGTCTGCAGAAATTCAAAATCTCCCTTATCCTCTAGTCACTTTGGTCACAGCTGTGCCATCGAGCCTGTGACATAGCGCTCAGTGGGCCTCACACAATCCAAAAGTGTCCAGTGTCTGCAGAAATTCAAAATCTCACTTATCCTCTAGTCACTTTGGTCACAGCTGTGCCATCGAGCCTGTGACATAGCGCTCAGATATTCAGTGGGCCTCACACAATCCAAAAGTGTCCAGTGTCTGCAGAAATTCAAAATCTCATTTATCCTCTAGTCACTTTGGTCACAGCTGTGCCATCGAGCCAGTGACATAGCGCTCAGATATTCAGTGGGCCTCACACAATCCAAAAGTGTCCAGTGTCCTCAAGTGTCTGCAGAAATTCAAAATCTCCCTTATCCTCTAGTCACTTTGGTCACAGCTGTGCCATCGATCCTGTGACATAGCGCTCATATATTCAGTGGGCCTCACACAATCCAAAAGTGTCCAGTGTCTGCAGAAATTCAAAATCTCACTTATCCTCTAGTCACTTTGGTCACAGCTGTGCCATCGAGCCTGTGACATAGCGCTCAGATATTCAGTGGGCCTCACACAATCCAAAAGTGTCCAGTGTCCACAAGTGTCTGCAGAAATTCAAAATCTCCCTTATCCTCTAGTCACTTTGGTCACAGCTGTGCCATCGAGCCTGTGAGATAGTGCTCATATATTCAGTGGGCCTCACACAATCCAGAAGTGTCCAGTGTCTGCAGAAATTCAAAATCTCACTTATCCTCTAGTCACTTTGGTCACAGCTGTGCCATCGAGCCTGTGACATAGCGCTCAGATATTCAGTGGGCCTAACACAATCCAGAAGTGTCCAGTGTCCACTAGTGTGAGCAGAAATTCAAAATCTCCCCTGTCCTATAGACACCTTGTACCTTGTTTTACATTACTATATAGTTTGTTGGATTTTGTCTACATTTCTACCAAAAATGAGGAAGGCTGGTGGAAGAGGCCGTGGAATTGGGCGGGGGTTGGCAGCTGGTAATGATGGTGTTGGTGGTGGATCTGATGGTAGTGGCAAGAGCAAAATAGGACCGAATGCAGGAGGTGTTGAGCCTGCGTCATCATCTGGCTCCATAAGGCTTCGAAGGCTTAGTTTTCTAGGAGTTGGCAAACCGCTTTTAAAGCCAGAGCATCAGGAAAAAGTTTTATCTTACATTGCTGACTCAGCCTCCAGCTCTATCGCCTCCTCTTCTTCAGTTGTAAAAAGTAAAAGCACTGAGTCGTCATTGGAGGCTCATGTTCATGAACCACACCTTTCCTTGTGTCCTTCACCCCAACTAAGATTGAAGGATGACGCAGGCCATACTACTGATTACTCCATGGAGCTATATTCACATACCATGCCTGGATTATCAAGTCAAATGGTGAATTACCCAGGCCAAGATGAATCTGACATGGAGTGCACTGATGCACAGCCGCTGATGGATGATTCTGCTGGTACATTCACTCAGAGCACTACATTGTCCTCGCATTGTACAGAGCCAGATTCTGACCCTGATGAGACTCAGGTGCCCCTTCCCGCACACTATACCACCATACACGGTGACACAGAGGAAGGTGCACATGACATTGAAGAGGAGGTGATGGATGACCCAGTTGTTGACCCAGATTGACATCCATTGGGGGAAGAGGGTGCTGCTTCCAATAGCTCAGATGAGGAGCATCCACAGCAGACATCGACATCGCAACAGCTGTTATCTGGCAGGCCCGGAGCACTCCAAAGACAGGTTCCAAAAATCAAAAGAGTTGCTGGACAGCTTGTCCAGAGGGTTAAAAGATCACAGTGTGCTAGGCCGCAAAATGTCTGCCAAAGTAGAAAGAGTGCAGTGTGGCACTTTTTTGAACAAAATCCTCATGATGAGGCCAAGGTTATCTGTAAGAAGTGCGCAAAGACCTTTAGCTGAGGGAAAAATCTGAAAAATTTGAATACCAGTTGCATGCTTAGACATTTAAACACCATGCACTTGCAAGCGTGGACAAAACACCAAACCTCAAGTGACACATGTGCAACTGATCACAACGAAGGTAGTCAGCAACGCTACATTGTTTCCCCCACTGTAAGCCCACCGGTTAGCACAGCAGCAAATGTTGAGGTGTCGTTGCAAGGCCACAGCAGTCAGGGAATCCCACTGTTATATCAACGAAAGACTGATTCTAGGCCATCAGAAAGAACACCAACTCCATCATCATCATCAACCCTCTCTCAGTCCGCCCTGTCCACCACTACTTCCACCATATGCAGCTCTCAAGTCCAGCTCACCCTCCCAGACACTATGAGTAGGTCAAGAAAGTACTCAGTCTCTCATCCGCGTACACTGGGTTTGAGCGCCCACATTGCCAAACTAATCTCGTTTGAGATGATGCCCTTTCGGTTGGTGGAAAGCGCAGCTTTCCGCGAACTCATGGCCTATGCAGTACCACGCTATGACCTACCCAGTCGCCACTTCATCTCTCGCAAAGCCATCCCAGCCCTCCACCATCATGTGAAAGACCGCATTGTCCATGCACTCAAGCAGTCAGTGAGCGGAAAGGTGCACCTCACAACTGATGCATGGTCCAGTCGGCATGGCCAGGGCCGTTACGTGTCCATCACTGCGCACTGGGTTAATGTGGTGGATGCAGGGTCCACAGGGGACAGCGGTGGTGGGACAGTGCTGCCTAGCCCACGGTATAGGAAACAGTTGGCTGTAGGCGTTCGACCCTCCTCCTCCTCCTCCTCCAGAAGCGAAAGCTCGTCCACAGAGCGCAGTCGTACGAGCACTCCATCTGCAACTGCCACTGTTGCACACGAGGTGTCCCCCTATCGAGCAGCTAGTGGAAAGCGTCAGCAGGCTGTGTTGCAGATGATGTGTTTGGGCGACAGACACACCGCCAAGGTGCTGGCCGAGTACTTGAAGCGACAAACTGAGTCATGGCTGGGCAGTGTACATCTTGAGGCAGGCAAGGTAGTTAGTGATAACGGCTGTAATTTTGTGGCAGCCATAGCCCTTTCAAAACTCAGCCACATACCTTGCTTGGCTCACACCTTGAACCTGGTGGTGCAGTGCTTCCTCAAAAATTATCCGGAGTTAACAGCCCTGCTCCAGAAGGTGCGAAGACTGTGCGCGCACATCCGCCGGTCGCCTGTACACTCCGTTCGTATGCAGAAGCTGCAGCGATTGCTCCACCTTCCCAACCAACGCCTCATTATCGACATTGCAACAAGGTGGAACTCCACCCTGCACATGGTGGAGCGGCTGTGCGAGCAGAGGCAGGCCATAATGCATTTGTGGGAGGATACACGGCCAGGCACTTTGAGAGCAGACATGGAGTTGACAGGTGTGCAGTGGTCGAAGCTGAAAGACCTCTGTTAAGTCCTTCAGTGTTTTGAGGAATGCACACGGCTGGTAAGCGCAGACGATGCCATCCTAAGCATGAGCATCCCACTTATGCGTCTGCTCATGCAAACTTTGACGCACCTTAAGGAGCAGGCTTCTGCAGCCAATGTTGATGAGGAGGAAGAGGAGGAGGGAATCCTTGATGACATTCAGCCATTGTCTGCTCAGGGACCTCTCCTGGACGAGGTGGAGGAAGAAGAGGAGGAGGAGGATGATGGGGATGATTACTTAGGGGAGGAGGATGCATCTCGTGGGGCAAGTGAAAATGTTGGCGTGGCAAGGTCTGGTACAGGGTTTGTGCGTGACTGGAGGGATGTGGATTTGCCAGAAAGTGCTCCTCCAACCAGCACTCGCAGTGCATCATTGACACCGGGAACATTGGCCCACATGTCAGATTATGCCTTGCTGATCCTAAAAAGGGACCCCTGCATTGCCAAAATGATGAACGATGACGACTACTGGTTGGCCAGCATCCTGGATCCACGCTATAAAGGCAAATTACAAAACATCATGCCACAGGAGAACCTTGACCTAATATTGGCTAATAAACAAGCAACTCTGGTAAATCGGTTGCTTGAGGCATTCCCAGCACACAGCAGCGGTGATGGTTCTCACACGAGCCGTACGGGCCGGGGGCAGCTTGCCAGAGGTGTTCGTGGTGCACACAGCAGAAGTGGCATTGGAGACAGGGGTTTCATGACAATGTTGTGGACTGATTTTTCAAGTACCGCTCACACAACTGGTAATACTGCATCGATGGAAAGTGACAGGAGACAGCAGTTGTCAACTATGGTTACAAACTACTTTTCCTCCCATATTGATGTTCTCCCACACAGGTCATTCCCCTTTGACTATTGGGCCGCTAAACTGGACACCTGGCCTGAATTGGCACAATATGCCTTACAGGAGCTCGCTTGCCCAGCTGCAAGTGTGCTATCGGAAAGAGTCTTCAGTACAGCTGGATCAATCCTGACAGAAAAAAGGACCCGTCTGTCAACCCAAAATGTGGATGATCTAAATTTCATTAAAATGAACCACGCATGGGTTTCCAAGGATTTTTTCCCACCTTCCCCTGATGACACATAGGGTGACAGAAAAATGGCTTGCTTTGGTCCACCTCTTCCTGGGACTTGACCTATTTCACCTTTTGCATCAACTGAATGTCCAACATCAACATATGCCACTTTCTAAAACTCCCTAACTGTGCTGCCTCCCCCCCCATGGCCGGGGTCACCACATAGCGCACGACACCGTGCGAGTGCCATTGCCCTGGACAGGTGTGTAGGCCGACTCTTGGGCGCGGGCACTGGCACAGGGTCCCTCATAGTGCAATCAAGTGTCTCTGACGGTGGTGGTGCACACCCGCCGTCAGACACACCGCCGTACTATGAGGGGCCCAGTGCCAGTACCGACGCCCACGAGTGGGCCCCCCTTGCTTGGGCAGGGCCCCAGCATTTGCAATCTTTACCTCTCCCTGCTCCTCCGCTGTGTAGTCTGGGCCGTTAAATCCATACTGTGCCTGACACCGTTTGAGCCTGCCTCCTGATGTATAGACATATATTTTGAATGTGTACGCTATCCATACATGTTATCCGGGGATACGGTACCCTTTCTAACCTTTGTGCAATCATGTGCAATCCATACTGGGCCTAACACCGTCTGAGTCTGCCTCCTGATGTATAGACATATATTTTGAATGTGTACGCTATCCATACATGTTATCTGGGGATACGGTATCCTTTCTAACCTTTGTGCAATCATGTGCAATCCATACTGGGCCTAACACCGTCTGAGCCTGCCTCCTGATGTATAGACATATATTTTGAATGTGTACGCTATCCATACATGTTATCCGGGGATACGGTACCCTTTCTAACCTGTGTGCAATCACGTGCAATCCATACTGGGCCTAACACCATCTGAGCCTGCCTCCTGATGTATAGACATATATTTTGAATGTGTACGCTATCCATACATGTTATCCGGGGATACGGTACCCTTTATAACCTTTGTGCAATCACGTGCAATCCATACTGGGCCTAACACCGTCTGAGCCTGCCTCCTGATGTATAGACATATATTTTGAATGTGTACGCTATCCATACATGTTATCCGGGGATACGGTACCCTTTCTAACCTTTGTGCAATCACATGCAATCCATACTGGGCCTGACACCGTTTGAGCCTGCCTCCTGATGTATAGACATATATTTTGAATGTGTACGCTATCCATACATGTTATCTGGGGATAAGGTACCCTTTCTCACCTTTGTGCAATCACGTGTAATCCATACTGGGCGTGAGAGCGGCTGGTGAGCTGTTAAGCAAGCTACAGCACCTGTGGTTTGCACACGTAAGTTTTTCATTTTTTCAGGAATGACGGTTAGGCCTAATTCCGGAACTGCGGTTGACCTGCACTTACTGGGAAATCATTGTTCGCGGGTAATAATTATAATCAGTGATCCCCATCACTAACGTTGTTCAGCGGGTTATCTGCACCTGTAAGCGACAAACGCTGGCCTTTTCAGTGTAGCGCACATGCAGCCACGGACATGTAAGGGCATGACACACCAGTTATTGGCCAATCTCATGTGCAAGAGCCTCACGTGTCCCTCTAGTAAGCCGGACTCGGACCGCGGGGCATGACGGAGTCTCGTTCGTTAACGGAATTAAGCTTGCAATGTGTGCATCTGTTCTGTAGCTGGCATGTTTGAGGTTTCCCAGGTGGAGTCGAATTTAACCGTAGGCTCCACTCCTGGTGGTGCCCTTCTGGACATTCCTTTAAGGTTCAGCTTTACAACCATACTGCCCACGTAAAACAAACACTTTGCCTTCATGAACGCTGTTTGGAGGGTCATGACTCGTGGGAATAACGCCGCCCAATCAGTTAACCTGCTAGAGAGATCGTTCGTTGCTCCCAAGCATGACATCACACTCCCTAGGAGGAAGGTAATGCCACTGTGGCGACCGTACTCCTGGGGGCGACACAAGTGCACTGATGCCCAGCCACTGCTCGATGAATCTGCTGGTACATTGACCCAGACCACTATATTCCCCTCGCACGCTACACGGCCTGAATCTGACCCTGATGAAACTCAGGTTACCCTTCCCATATACAGTTCCATCTTACACGGTGACAAAGTGGAAGCTGCAGATGAAAGTGCAGGTTCTGCCCACCCGCTTCAGACACCCCACCGTACTATCAGGGGCCCTGTGCCAGTGCCGTCACCAACGAGTGGGCCCCCCCTGCTTGTTCAGGATCACAGCACTTGCAAAGTTGAAATACTGTGCAGTGAGATGGAAGATGGGGACGACGAGGAGTCCAGACAAGTACAGGGATTCCCTAGCGAGGAGACTTATTTGATTGTTTTCAATGTTGGGACAGCAATTTTTGGGGAGCAATATACTCTGGAGAATGATAGATGGGGCCCACCATACACTGGAACATTCCAAAGGTGGACATCAGACACTGGAGCAGCATTTACAGGGCCCATTATACACTAATGCATTAGAAATGGGGCCCATTTTGTTTGGAGCATTATTTGGGCCCATAAGACAGTGGAGCTTCATCCATGGGGACCAACATATACTGTAGCATTATGTGGAGCTCATCATATACTGTTTCAAACATTATATGGGACCAATGATTCTGTATGGAGAAATAGATGGGCCTTGTCATGAGATGTAAAAAGTGAAGTATTTTTCATTGTACTATACCGCTATTTCTCTGCCGTATCGAAGCATGATGAGTTGTGGTATGTGTTAAAGGGGCGCTCTTTTGCCCAGGGCACATGAAAACCTGGAGCCAGCCCTCCCCCCCCACAACTGTAGCCAAATAACCCCCATTTTTCAGTGTGTAACTTGTATTATGAAGTTAATTAAGGTTGACAAGCTTAAGTAAGAAGAATTGATGCTTTTGGCATTCAAATGGGCACTGTAGGTGTGTTTCCTGTCCTCCTCTCACTGCCGACTTTTATTCCCCATTGACTTACATTGGGTTTCGTGTTTCGGGACGACCCCGACTTTTCCCTATAATCGGCCGATCTTGCTCGACCCGACTTTTGGAAAAGCCGGGTTTCACGAAACGAAACGCGACCCTAAAAAACCAAAAGTCGCTCAACTCTAATTACACGTGATTGCACAAAGGTGAGAAAGGGAACCGTATCCCCAGATAACATGTATGGATAGCATAGTGTACACATTCAAAATATATGTCTATAGATCAGGAGGCAGGCTCAGACGGTGTCAGGCACAGTATGTATTACACGTGATTGCACAAAGGTGAGAAAGGGTACCGTATCCCCGGATAACATGTATGGATAGCATAGTGTACAAATTCAAAATATATGTCTATAGATCAGGAGGCAGGCTCAGACGGTGTCAGGCCCAGTATGGATTTGACGGCCCAGACTACACAGCGGAGGAGCAGGGAGAGGTAAAGATTGCAAATGCAGGGGCCCTGTCCAAGCAAGGGGGGCCCATTCGTTGGTGTCGGTACTGGCACTGGGCCTTTCATAGTATGGCGGTGTGTCTGACGGCGGGTGTGCTCCACCACCGTCAGAGACACTTGATTGCACTATGAGGGACCCTGTGCCAGTGCAAGCGCCCAAGAGTCGGCGTACCCATCTGTCCAGGGCAACGGCACTCGCACAGTTTCGTGCGCTAGATGGTGACCTCGGCCATGGGGGGGGGGAGGCAGCACAGTTAGGGAGTTTTAGAAAGTGGCATATGTTGATGTTGGACATTCAGCTGATGCAAAAAGCGAAATTGTTCAAGTCCCAGGAAGAGGAGGACAAAAGCAAGCCATTTTTCTGTCACCCTATGTGTCATCAGGGGAAGGTGGGACAAAATCCTTGGAAACCCATGCATGGTTCATTTTAATGAAGGTTAGATCATCCACATTTTGGGTTGACAGACGGGTCCTTTTTTCTGTCAGGATTGATCCAGCTGCACTGAAGACTCTTTCCGATAGCACACTTGCAGCTGGGCAAGCGAGCTTCTGTAAGGCATATTGTGCCAATTCAGGCCAGGTGTCCAGTTTAGCGGCCCAATACTCAAAGGGGAATGACCTGTGCGGGAGAACATCGATATGGGAGGAAAAGTAGTTTGTAACCATAGTTGACAACTGCTGTCTCCTGTCACTTTCCATCGATGCAGTATTACCAGTTGTGTGAGCGGTACTTGAAAAATCAGTCCACAACATTGTCATGAAACCCCTGTCTCCAACGCCACTTCTGCTGTGTGCACCACGAACACCTCTGGCAAGCTGCCCCCGGCCCATACGGCTCGTGTGAGAACCATCACCGCTGCTGTGTGCTGGGAATGCCTCAACCAACCGGTTTACCAGAGTTGCTTGTTTATTAGCCAATATTAGGTCAAGGTTCTCGTGTGGCATGATGTTTTGTAATTTGCCTTTAGAGCGTGGATCAAGGTTGCTGGTCAACCAGTAGTCATCATCGCTCATCATTTTTGCAATGCGGGGGTCCCTTTTTAGGATCTGCAAGGCATAATCTGACATGTGGGCCAATGTTCCCGGTGTCAATGATGCACTGCGAGTGCTGGTTGGAGGAGCACTTTCTGGCAAATCCACATCCCTCCAGTCACACACAAACCCTGTACCAGACCTTGCCACGCCAACATTTTCACTTGCCCCACGAGATGCATCCTCCTCCCCTAAGTAATCACCCCCATCATCATCCTCCTCATCCTCTTCTTCCTCCACCTCGTCCAGGAGAGGTCCCTGAGCAGACAATGGCTGAATGTCATCAAGGATTCCCTCCTCCTCTTCCTCCTCGTCAACATTGGCTGCAGACGCCTGTTCCTTAAGGTGCGTCAAAGTTTGCATGAGCAGACGCATAAGTGGGATGCTCATGCTTAGGATGGCGTCGTCTGCGGTTACCAGCCGTGTGCATTCCTCAAAACACTGAAGGACTTTACAGAGGTCTTTCAGCTTCGACCACTGCACACCTGTCAACTCCATGTCTGCTCTCAAAGTGCCTGGCCGTGTATCCTCCCACAAATGCATTATGGCCTGCCTCTGTTCGCACAGCCGCTCAACCATGTGCAGGGTGGAGTTCCACCTTGTTGCAATGTCGATAATGAGGCGTTGATTGGGAAGGTGGAGCAATCGCTGCAGCTTCTGCATACGAATGGAGTGTACAGGCGACCGGCGGATGTGCGCCCACAGTCTTCGCACCTTCTGGAGCAGGGCTGTTAACTCCGGATAATTGTTGAGGAAGCACTGCACCACCAGGTTCAAGGTGTGAGCCATGCAAGGTATGTGGCTGAGTTTTGAAAGGGCTATTTCTGCCACAAAATTACGGCCGTTATCACTAACTACCTTGCCTGCCTCAAGATGTATACTGCCCAGCCATGACTCAGTTTGTCGCTTCAAGTACTCGGCCAGCACCTCCGCGTTGTGTCTGTCTCCCAAACACATCATCTGCAACACAGCCTGCTGACGCTTTCCACTAGCTGCTCGATAGGGGGACACCTCGTGTGCAACAGTGGCAGCTGCAAATGGAGTGCTCGTACGACTGCGCTCTGTGGACGAGCTTTCGCTTCTGGAGGAGGAGGAGGAGGGTCGAACGCCTACAGCCAACTGTTTCCTATACCGTGGGCTAGACAGCACTGCCCCACCACCGCTGTCCCCTGTGGACCCTGCATCCACCACATTAACCCAGTGCGCAGTGATGGGCACGTAACGGCCCTGGCCATGCCGACTGGACCATGCATCTGTTGTGAGGTGCACCTTTCCACTCACTGACTGCTTGAGTGCATGGACAATGCGGTCTTTCACATGATGGTGGAGGGCTGGGATGGCTTTGCGAGAGAAGAAGTGGCGACTGGGTAGGTCATAGCGTGGTACTGCATAGGCCATGAGTTCACGGAAAGCTGCGCTTTCCACCAACTGATAGGGCATCATCTCTAACGAGATTAGTTTGGCAATGTGGGTGTTCAAACCCAGTGTACGCGGATGAGAGACTGAGTACTTTCTTGACCTACTCATAGTCTCTGGGAGGGTGAGCTGGACTTGAGAGCTGCATATGGTGGAACTAGCGGTGGACAGGGCGGACTGAGAGAGGGTTGATGATGGTGATGGAGTTGGTGTTCTTTCTGATGGCCTAGATTCAGTCTTTCGTTGATATAACAGTGGGATTCCCTGACTGCTTTGGCCTTGCAACGACACCTCAACATTTGCTGCTGTACTAACCGGTGGGCTTACAGTGGGGGAAACAATGTAGCATTGCTGACTACCTTCTTTGTGATCAGTTGCACATGTGGTACTTGAGATTTGGTGTTGTGTCCATGCTTGTAAGTGCATGCTGGTTAAATGTCTAAGCATGCAACTGGTATTCAAATTTTTCAGATTTTTCCCTCGGCTAAAGGTCTTTGCGCACTTCTTACAGATAACCTTGGCCTGATCATGAGGATATTGTTCAAAAAAGTGCCACACTGCACTCTTCCTACTTTGGAAGACATTTTGCGGCCTGGCATGCTGTGCTATTTTGACCGTCTGGACAAGCTGTCCAGCAACTCTTTTGATTTTTGGAACCTGTCTTTGGAGTGCTCCGGGCCTGCCAGATAACAGCTGTTGCGATGTCGATGTCTGCTGTGGATGATCCTCCTCATCTGAGCTATTGGAAGCAGCACCCTCTTCCCCCAATGGATGCCAATCTGGGTCAACAACTGGGTCATCCATCACCTCCTCTTCAATGTCATGTGCACCTTCCTCTGTGTCACCATGTATGGTGGTATAGTATGCGGGAAGGGGCACATGAGTCTCATCAGGGTCAGAATCTGGCTCATTACACTGCGAGGACAATGTAGTGCTCTGACTGAATGTACCAGCAGAATCATCTATCAGTGGCTGTGCATCAGTGCACTCCATGTCAGATTCATCTTGGCCTGGGTAATTCACCATTTCACTTGATAACCCAGGCATGGTATGTGAAAACAGCTCCATGGAGTAATCAGTTGTATGGCCTGCGTCATCTTTCAATCTTGGTTGGGGTGAAGGACACAAGGAAAAGTGTGGTTCATGAACATGACCCTCCAATGACGACTCAGTGCTTTTATTTTTTACAACTTCAGAAGAGGAGGCGATAGAGCTGGAGGCTGAGTCAGCAATGTAAGCCAAAACTTTTTCCTGATGCTCCGGCTTTAAAAGCGGTTTGCCAACTCCTAGAAAACTAAGCCTTCAAGGCCTTGTGGAGCCAGACGATGATGCAGGCTCAACACCTCCTGCATTCGGTCCTATTTTGCTTTTGGCACTACCATCAGATCCACCACCAACACCATCATTACCAGCTGGCAACCCCCGCCCAATTCCACGGCCTCTTCCACCAGCCTTCCTCATTTTTGGTAAAAATGTACACAAAATCCCACTAACTATATAGTAATGTAAAACAAGGTACAAGGTGTATATAGGACAGGGGAGACGTCGAATTTCTGAACACACTTGTGGACACGTTTGGATTGTGTGAGGCCCAGTTAATATCACACCGCTATGTCACAAGCTCAATGTCGCAGGTGTGAAAAATGTCACTATAGGACAGGGGAGATGTAGAATTTCTGAACACACTTGTGGACACTGTTGTGTGAGGCCCAGTTAATATCACACCGCTATGTCACAGGCTCAATGTCGCAGGTGTGAAAAATTTCACTATAGGACAGGGGAGATGTAGAATTTCTGAACACACTTGTGGACACTGTTGTGTGAGGCCCAGTTAATATCACACCGCTATGTCACAGGCTCTATGTCGCAGGTGTGAAAAATGTCACTATAGGACAGGAGAGATGTAGAATTTCTGAACACACTTGTGGACACTGTTGTGTGAAGCCCAGTTAATATCATACCGCTATGTCACAGGCTCAATGTCGCAGGTGTGAAAAATGTCACTATAGGAGAGGGGAGATGTAGAATTTCTGAACACACTTGTGGACACTGTTGTGTGAGGCCCAGTTAATATCACACCGCTATGTCACAGGCTCAATGTCGCAGGTGTGAAAAATGTCACTATAGGACAGGGGAGATGTAGAATTTCTGAACACACTTGTGGACACTGTTGTGTGAGGCCCACTTAATATCACACCGCTATGTCACAGGCTCAATGTCGCAGGTGTGAAAAATGTCACTATAGGACAGGAGAGATGTAGAATTTCTGAACACACTTGTGGACACTGTTGGATTGTGTGAGGCCCAGTGAATATCACACTGCTATGTCACAGGCTCAATGTCGCAGGTGTGAAAAATGTCACTATAGGACAGGAGAGATGTAGAATTTCTGAACACACTTGCGGACACTGTTGGATTGTGTGAGGCCCAGTGAATATCACACCACTATGTCACAGGCAGAAGTTGGCTAGTGTATGACAAACTACATCGTGTATATAGAATTGGGCAGAATAGGAATCTCCCTAGAGTGTAGGTCTGTAAGAACGGAACATGTCCTCGACTTATTCTTACAGAGTGACACACAGATAGCTTCGCTGTGGCTGTGATAACAGCCATTACACGGTACTGAGAGAGGAGCGTGCACGTACACTGCTGTCCGGTGTCCGTAAAATTGTCAAGCTCTGTGTTTTTTAAGTATACGGACTGACACACGCTGTCTCTCTATAGTTTTGAATGTGATCAAACAGCAAATATACTTAACTGTTTGAAAAGCAGACAAAACTAGAAGGTGTAGGTCTGTAAGAACGGAACATTTCCTCGACTTATTCTTACAGAGTGACACACAGATAGCTTCGCTGTGGCTGTGATAACAGCCGTTACACAGTACTGAGAGAGGAGCGTGCACGTACACCGCTGTCCGGTGTCCGTAAAATTGTCAAGCTCCGTGTTTTTTAAGTATACAGACTGACACACGCTGTCTCTCTATAGTTTTGAATGTGATCAAACAGCAAATATACTTAACTGTTTGAAAAGCAGACAAAACTAGAAGGTGTAGGTCTGTAAGAACGGAACACGTCCTCGACTTATTCTTACAGAGTGACACACAGATAGCTTCACTGTGGCCGTGATAACAGCCGTTACACGGTACTGTGTGAGGAGCGTACACCGCTGTATGGTGTGAACAAATGAACGCTCAGTACCTCACCAGGACAAAAAAAAAAATTTGGATTGCTTTTAAAAAAGCAGTTTGCAGAGCAGTGGGAAAACAGCAATGCAGCTATCAGGAAGCCTTATAAGGCAGCCTAACAACCAACACAGCTGATACAGCACAATATAGCCTGCACTTACACTGCACACACAGTGACTGTTGTGTTGTACAGGCAAAATCGCTAGCAGCAGAAGCAGTTTTTGGTGTCTTCTTCCCTGCCTAACGCTCTCCCTACAGAATCAGCAGCAGCAGCAGCTCTCCCTATTCTGAGATCAGCATGAGTAACATGGCGGTCTGCGTGCACGCCCTTTTATACCCCCTGTGACGCCCCCCAAAGCAAGCCAATCACTTGCATGCCCTTCTCAAAGATGGTGGTGACCCCTGCCTATGTCATCACGTTGCCCACAGTGTCCGTGGATCCTGGTTGGCTGAAAAAGGGCGGAAAACAAACTTTTGAAACGCGACTTTGGCGCTAAAGTCGCCGAGCTCGTGGCTGACCTCACCCTAGGGTCGGGTTTCGTTTCATGAAACCCGACTTTAACAAAAGTCGGCGACTTTTGAAATTTTTTGACCCGTTTCGCTCAACTCTACTGCAAATCTTTCATCGCTGAAAAAAAGTGGTGTTATTGGGGACAAATGTCAAGCTCTTATTTAAAACATAAATTTGAGATGGTGTGAGGACATGTTTGGACAAATTGATTACCTCCAAATTACTTTTGGCTTTTTTCTCCAAGGATTGGGGTGGAGTTGATTTCCTCTTATTTTGCCCCTTGCCCCTCCTCGTGGTAGACTTAACATTTCCCAATCTCTCATTTAGGAGAGAGGGCATGGATGAACCAGCCGCCCCATCCTCATCAATTGATGAAGCTGACGAGAATGAATTTCGATGAGTTTTTGCAGCTGGTCGAGCTATTAATTTTCTCCTCCATTTGTACACTTGATCATTTGAGTAGTCAGCCATATCCCTCTGATATTTTTTAGTTTTTGAGGTTACAATGTCTTTTTCCCATCTTGTAAAGTCCTCCTCCAATTCTTTATTGAGTTTAATAAGGGCTTCACTAGTTAATTTTTCTTGAAGCTCAATCTGTAAAGAGCCAATTTCAGCCTCAAGATCCTTTAAGGTTTTATCATTTGATTTAATTAATAGGCCCATATATCCCCTTGAGCAACCTGAAGACACCTCCTCCCACTGTTTCTTGAATGTCTCATCGTCAATTGAGAATGAGGGGAACACCTGCACCCGGAGTCCTCTGGGTATGAGACGCTTATCAACGTACCGCTCCAGAAAAGATTTGTTCCACCATAACCTCGTTTATTTATTAAGTAGATGTTTTAGTTTTACAATTGAACCATCAGTTTCTCTTGAATCAGCAGCCACACTCTGGTCTCCACCAAACACCTCATTTAATTTTGTAAGCCATGCCTTTTCGCGGGTCTTATGATCCATATGATCAGGCAGATGAGCTGTGAATATACACAGAAAGATTATAATTTTAACAAAAGATATCATACCTATAATTGATCATTTATATTGCTAAATAAATCACTATGGGCAACTCAGAATAAGATCCAACCTACAACAGCAATTGTTTGATATTGTAGTATTGCAGCATATAGTAAAATTACTGATCTCCTATAGGCTTGATTTCATATTAGCACCAAGATGGTGGCAACAGGATGCTTTTGTAAACCCATGGCTGTCATGGCAATCCACTAGTAGAAATGAGTGAATTTGTTCGGATTCGGTTCTGAATACAACCGGAATCGAATTTTGTTTTTGCAATATTCATCGAACACAGCTGAACGTCATTAGAGTCAATGGGAGTAGAAATTTCCGAATATGTTCGGAACCGATCATAAGGCAAACATTTGGCACGAATAGTGTTCGAATACGGCACAAATACGTCAAAATTAGATTTGGGGACAAAATCCGAACAAATTCACTCATCTCTATCCACTAGCTCTCTGCCACTGTGGCACAGATAATGGCCAATGGAACTACGTGACTGCACCTTTGCCATCTAGATGCTGGTATCAGATATTGGCAGTGGCATTTAAATGGTTAAACAGCAGTGATCAGAGCTAGTTCTGGCCACTGCTGTTAGAAGCAGATGCTAGCTGTATAACACAGCCTCTGAGCCATTCCATACATGCACATCTTGCATCCACCATAGATGTGCAGCAGATTTTGAGAAGGAGTTAAAGGAAATTATATAAAAGATTCAGAAAAGGAAAACAACTATGCATTTTGCCACAATACATCAAAAGGCACAATATAGAAATCTATACTGCACTATTTATATTACAATTGTGATGTGAGCAAAATTTAAAGCACCACTTCAGCAGGTGCATCGCTGGAGTGGTGCTTGAACTGTTATTCCCCTGTCTGATACTCATCTTTCGTCATTTTCATCTGCTTTTGCCTCCGCTCCTATCGATCTTCGGCGAACAGCGACCTGTCAGCAGCTCAAGTGTTTCATAGCGATGCATGGAGGTCACATCTCAATACAAGTCTATGAGAGCCTCGTTCTGGCCTAGTTCTGACTCTCGTAAAATTGTACTAAGAGCTTGTGATGTGGCCTCTGACTTCCTGCCAATTGGAAGCTGCACTCACCGTGGGACCAGAGCGGTGCCGAAAAATGGGGAAGACACCGGAGGGTGAGTATATGAATTGGAGTAGGGGACTTACATTTAAAGCATCATTCCAGCTCTGAAAAAAAACCCTCTGGAGTGTTGCTTTTAAGAAGGTAAAGATATAACATGAGATGTACAGTATATATTGCCTTTAAATATAACGATGGAAAACATTATAAGCCATTTCTACAAATATGCATGACATCCTAATGTGAAGGACAACCACAGAAGAAAACCTTCTTAGATCCCTTAAGGCCACTTTACATTTAGCGATGCACCAGCGATCCCGACAATGATATGACCCGGTCAGGATCGCTGGTGCATCGCTAAATGGTCGCTAGTGAACAGCCAAACAGGCAGATCTCACCAGCGATGCAGCAGCGGTCGGCGGTCGTCACTTACCTGTCACACGCAGCGAGGGTAACATATTCCCCCCGCGTCCATGGAGTCGCTCGTCGGCGCCAGCAGGAAGCCGACGATGAGAAATGGACCATCCCGTTCTCGCGCAATCAGCAATATCCAGCGGGGAGCCGGGTCAGAGGTAAGTGTCACATGTAGTGAGATCGCTAGCGGTATCGCTGTTGTGTCACAAAATTGGTGACGCTTTAGCGATATCTCTAGCGATCTCCCTATGTGTGAAGGGGGCTTTAGCCATATAAGACATTAAATAACTTGTTCACACAGTGCTTGGCCATTGTGCTCCTAATCCTTGGTAATATACATAGCAATTGATGCTAGTGTGTCTCTTGTCCCACAGCAAGGACACTGTTATCTATCTAGAGGTCACATAGATTTACATACTGTACTGTGAAGGGATCAAATGTATAATATTTTTTAGTTTATGCATTGGACAAATCATATTACCTAGTTGCATAGGTTGAAAAAAAGATGTAGGTATTTCATGTTCAACCTTTCTCGATCAATTGTACTATATCAATAGATTATTTATAACCCATGATGAAATGTGTTATAAAACATCTAACCCTTTTTTAAATGCTGATATGGTATCTGCTTATTATTATCTCTGGCAGTAGAGCATTCCACAGTTTGACTGCTCTAACTGTAAAGAACCCTTTCCTATTTATCTGCAGGAATCACCTTTCCTTCATATATAATGAATGTCCCTTGGTCCTTTGTAAGGTTCTTGAAAGGAATAACTTATGTACCAGTTTATCGTATTGACCTCACACACATTTATATTGGTAATTGAGATTGTCTCAGAGGAGTATTTATATATTTAAAATATAAAGAAAATGTTTCCGACCTATCATTATATGACAGGCCTCCATCCCAATAATCTAGGTGGCATCTTTGATCTGACTGTAACTTTCCAATATCATTTTTTGAATGTTAAGCCCAAATCCGCATCACTTATTCAATGTGCAGCTTTAGAATCAGAAACCTTGAAATTAATAACTTTTCCACTCCAGTCAGTGGCTTCAACGCTTCAGATATTAAAGAAAATCTGTCACCATTTTTCTTACAACCACATCAGAGAACAACAAACAGTAGAGTCAAAAACTATGATTCTAACCCAGACTATCTTACTTGGCTTCTTACTGTAGTTTTGAGAAAATACAATGTTATCTGCTGCAGATCTGTTAGTCTTCTCAATGATAAGCTCCAGCCATTTAATGCTCAATATTCATGAGTTCCAACTATTCCTGCCCCCACCACTGATTGACAACTTTCTGCCTCTGCTCAGAGCAGACAGAGAGACAAAGAACTCTGGCATAAATTGCTAGGAAAACGTTGCTACAGATTGGGAGGAACTGGGTGAGACAGGGGTGTGACAAGCGTGTGCTACACCAGTCATGATAAATTGGCCTAATAAAGTTTTAATTGAATAATGCAGGTGGAATTAGGCAAAGCTCATCATTGAAAAAACTAGCAGAGCTGCAGCAGTTAAGCTAAGTACAAACTGTGTTCAGCAATGCTCTGATATCATCCATCTGGGACTTCCATCCTAATTCCTGAAAAGTTGGATTAGCAGGTCCCTCTGATGGAGATATTCATTACAGATAGTTTCTTCTTGTTTATACTGTTATCTGCCATTTCACAGAGGCACAAGAACATAGTCAGCTACAAAATATTAGCTTACATTATTCAGTTACAGAATATTAACTAGAGTTTGGGATGAAAGACAAATGTTAATAAATATGCTCTTTATCTCTAACACTATTAGAACTTTAAAGAGGACCTAGAACCAGTTTGAGAATAGTAGTAGATTGACCCCATTATGGAATAGTGACTGCTGATCTGAGTAAAACATAGATATTTTTTTAATTTCTCCTATCCATTGTATAAACAGTAGCTTGTAAAGCTGAGGTTATAATTTATGATAAGCCCAAGTAGGCATTGCCAGAAATTTGCACTGGGGCATGTCCTTCATCTCCTGCATGAGGTTGACCAATCATAAGCAGGCTTCAACACTGAGGTGAAAAAGAGTGTTCCCTATTCTCCTCACTGATCCTTGCAGCTACTGTGTAGTGAGACAGCAGAATTGAGCTAAATATCATTACAAACACTTTGAGATCTCATCTCACAGTGCTGTCAGCTCTCATGGTCTCCCCAAACTGACTGCCATGGAATAAGAGCTGGAAGTGTTTGCAATAATACATAACTCTGAAGCTCTTGTGAAGAATTACAGCATTTTTGAATTATGTATCCTAACAAACACCACCAGATCTCACTCTAACAATGCAGTCAGCTTGGGAATTCGAATTTGATGAATTTTCCCCAACAACTTAATTTCCAATTAATACATTTTTCACAAATCTCACTAATTCAAAACCACTAATTGCGTAGAAAAGATTTACATCAATGTGTAGAACACTCACAGTTCTACTTTTCGTCCTTCATAGTCGAAGATGACCTTGACTTCAGGGTTTAGAGGAAGATCAGTGGCTGTGGGTTTGATGGTGACTGATCAGGCTAATCCGAGCCTGAATGCTCACCCACAAACGTGACATAAGTAAGTAGATGTAGTCAGGGCAGTAGATACTGCTTTTCAGCTGCATGTGCTCCTGAGGTGATTCTACTTCACCAATGTGAACAGTCCAGGGCAAGCTTCTCCCATTTGTTGGTGTCAACGCCTAGGTTTTGAGGGATGCTTTAAGGCAGTCTTTGCAATGTTGCTTTTGCTCTCCGACTGTTTGCTTCCCGTGACACAATTCTCCGTACAGCAGCAATCTGCTGTCTAGCATTCTGACTACATAACCAGCCCACCTGCCTTGGGCTTTCAACAAGAGTGTAACTATGGCTGAAGCCCACCTTGTTCCAGAATTGCCACGTAGTGGACACTGTCTTGATACCTGATGTGGTGAAATCTATATAGGCAGCTCAGGTGAAAGTAATTGAGCTGTTTGTCATGCTGACTGTACAAAGTCCATGTCTCGCTGACATAGAGAAGTGTGGTAAGGACCCCCTTTGCTCCTAGATGTTCTTAAGGAATCTCCCGAAGGCAGCACTGGCTTTGGCAATTCTGTTGTTGACCTCAGCATCTATGGTCATTACGCTGGAGAGTATGCTAACCAGGTAGGTGAAGTTGTCGACTGCTTTGAGGTTGTGCTCCTTCACCGTAATGAGTGGCTTCTGGTATGGTTTTCCTGGACTAGGTTACTACACAACTTCGGTGTGTCTAGTATTTATAATGAGACAAAAGTTGTCTCAAGCTTGTGAAAAAGCAGTCTATTTCACTTTGCATCTGCTGTGCTGGCGGAGGTCTCCTAGCTATGTATTGATCTCTCTTGAGCTCTATAATAAAGTCCAATCTTTCAAAATATTAACTTAAATAACCTCTAAGATAAACAATATAAAGAAATAAAAATGGAATTGCTTTTTTTCTTAACTCACTTCCTTACGAAATGTAATAATAAACAATCAAAATATCTAATGTGCGCAAAATTATTATCCAGCCTCATCAGCAGAAAAAATGCTACAGGTCTCAGAATAACGGGGCACAAAGCAAAAACAATTTTCTCCAATGTTCTGAATTTTTTTCAGTTAAATAGGAAAACAATAATTCATATCGGGTATATACATATTTGGACTGGCATGGACAATCATTTTTACAGGCAATGCTTACTGCACAATGAATGCTATTAACAATAGATAAAAACTTATAGCAAAACTGCATTCATTTCACCATTCAACACACTTGGATTTTTTTTCCAATTTCAGTACATTGCATTGCAAAATGAACACATTCAAAACTACAGCTTTTACCGCAAAAGTCAAACCATCATATGGCTGATTGAAGAACTACAAGTTCCAGAGAGTCTAAGCGAGGCTACTGAGCACATCGGGTGCTGCATTTTAAGTGCATAATGAAACACAATATCATAGTTTAACAAAAGAGCATACAGTAGTTTGTAATTCTGCTTTTATATGTACTGTTTATTCCCATTTAGTATATGTGTAAGGAGGTGGAGGGGACCCTCACATGCCTTCTCTCTCCCTGAACGCTATTTACATGTGTCACGTGCGGCACCCTGATGTTTTATTAATGTTGATCTACTGTGCGGTTTACTAATGTTATGTACTGTAATGTGATGCATTTGTAATAGGCTTAGGGATAGTATAGGACCATAGGGGATTAGAATAGAGGGAGGCATCATAGCATAAAATAGAATAGAATAGAATAGAATAGAAGAGAGTGTTGATTAGCATAGTGGTTTAGCAGCTGGGAGGAGCTACAGGGCAGGGCAGTGCAGAGCCAGGGGTATAGGAGAGAGACTTCCTGGATAGGCAGCAGAGCCTGGGCAGGCTTGCCCAGGGCAAGGTGTGAGCAGTAGATGAAGCAGATGGATGGCCATGGGGATTAAGCTGCTATGGCAGTAAGGGGCCCCAGGCAGAGAATAGTGCAGATGGGCACCAGCTCAACAGGATCATCCACAAGAGGGATTCGGGGTCTATGACTAAGGCAGAAGAAGCTGAGACTGCTGGCACCTTTCCCAATTGGAAACGGATGAGGGGCTGACAGGGAGCAGGTAATGCTGGAGACTCAGATGAGACATGGATTGTCCATTGATTGCTAGGAAAAGGGAGATGGAGCTGCTTGTAAGAATCGAGGCTGCTCAGATGGCAGGGAAAGATAAGAAGATGTCTCTGTGTTTAACCTGTGCTGCCAATGTATTGAATGCCCTTTTGACTAGTAAAGTTCAACTGTTGGAAAATAACTGTGACTCTGAGGTGTTTTGTGGAACTTGGAAAAACATAGCCATAGTGACAGATGTGGAAAGGACTGTGACAGTGAAAGTAAGTTTTCTGCCGCGCTCACTGCACATGCAGCAGAAGGGACATTGTGTTTTATCTGTGGGGCACCAGTGTGTGGGAATCATACAGCCTATTGTCATGACTACCATCCTGGCCACCTTACTGAATTGGCGTAGTCAGCAGGATTGCGATGCTTTGTGTACAGAGAGTGAAGGAGCCTTGAAAACGGCAAAGATAGCGGCCGTTAGAGAATTAAAGATGGCACCAAACACTAAAAGAAGATGGCAGCCTTACATGTGCTCCATGGACAATGTTACCAGGACTGCATCTTGTGAGATGTATGCATACCTTGAAAAGCCATTTTAGGTTGAATATATCTGCGCTCGATGTCAGCATGTTACATGTTTGGAAGCCCAAATAATGTATCTAAATGTTCAGCTTGCAACACGCAGGAGCATTGCAAACCTGAAGAGGAATTTAGAACTCATGGAGCATGCGCTGGCTGGGGCCAGTGATATGGAGGAGGGTGGAGGTAGGGAAGATCAGGACCCAGAAGTAGGTAGCTGGGTTACAGAAGAAGGGGTAGAGGGAAAAGTGCCTGGAAGTCCAGTCCTGATCTGGCACAACCTAGTAAATATGCCTGCTTGGCTGATATTAGGAATGCAAGTCCAGGACTAGGATCACTACAGCAGGACATTTCTCCTACCTACCAGGAAAATGACTGATGTATGAAGGAGGGAAAGCAGATTGCAGCAAAGGCCAGACAAATGTTGGTGGTAGGGGACTCTATAATTAGGCAGACAGGGTCTTCTGCCACTGAAACCATGAATTCCGAGCAGTGTGTTGCCTGCCTGGTGCTTGGGTTTATCATATTGCTGATCTGATAGATTACTTGGTGGGGCTGGGAGAAAGCAAGTGGTAATGGTACACATCAGTCCCAATGGCAACTGTTACTACTGCCGCCGCCGGTCCCGGGACTGACACCGTCAGCGCCTCACTCACCGCCACTTCCACTCTGCAGCCGGGTTCCTCCTGGACAGCCTCCAGGCGCGCGCCTGCTCGGGCACATCAGCGCGCTCCCTCGCTGCTGCTGGCCACACCCCCTGTCACTTCTCCTATGGTTCTTATGGGCCGAGCGCGCGCTCACTTGGCTCCCTTATCCCGCAATGTGACCTGACCCGGCAGTATTGCCGGGCCAATAGGGAGCTGGCATTAGGTATTTCAGGCCGCCCTCCCTTAGTGGAGGTGCCTGATTGTTGAGTTAATCTTCTCCATCCAGGCCGTCTTGTTTGCTGTGCCCTGAATCGCTGACATAATTTCTCCTTGTCTGTTAGCTCCTTGTCTCCCTTCTCTTTCAGAGTCCACCCTGTCCTACTTCCTTCTGATGCCTGCTACATTTCCTTTCCCGTCTCTCCTCAAGCCTTCTTTCAGTCTCTACCTAGGCTTCCCTCTGCCCTGTACTCTCGACATCTCATGGGTTACCTCCCTCTGTTTATTTCCTGCTTCCTTCCCGCACCACTCTTTCCCTCTTCCTGTTTCCCAGTCCTGTCTCTGTTAGTACGCTACCCCAGAGCCGACCCCTGGTCCTGGCATCCGTGATACTAGAGGCCTCTAAGCTTGCTCCCTGTATAGGGGTTGGTCAAGCCTGGTGCGCTCGCTCGGGGGAGTTTCGGAATCACGGTCCAGTGTGTCCACTCTTGGTTCCCACCACCTCCGGCGTAACAGCAATGTTTGAGGGAGGTGGAAAGTCCTTAAAAATGAGGGAACAAGGATACAAGCTGAAGTTTAGGACACTCAAGGTGGTGTTTTCAGAAATAGTGCTGGTGCCATGAGTGTCACTGGAAAGACAGCATGAAGTAGGGAGTTAAATAGGTGGCTTAGAAAGAGGTGCAGGAAGGAAGGGTTTGGGCTCATGGCGAACTGGGATACAAAGAAAGAACAAAAATGAAAATAATTCCATAGTCATTAAATGGTTAATATCCAAGTGATCCCAACCTATTTGTCTAGGGGAAAGTGTATTATAACCAGCACTAAGCAATAGCTATTTAGGCTACTTGTAAACATGCATAAGGGCTTTGTATTTATGTAGTGTACTAGATGGAGGGCCGATGCTATCACATTGGGAGGGCAGTAATGTCATGATGGGGGCAGGCTTGACAGCATTAAGAATCTCTCCCCCATGTACTTACCCACCTATCCACTCTCTCATTCCCCATGTGCTGACTTCTCCCATCTGTGCTCTCTTCTTTGACCTGTCTACCCCATGTGCTTTCCCCCTTGTCTCCTGTCTCTCTCCTTCCTGTGCTGTGTTCTCCCCTCATGTGCTGTCCCGTTTGAGCTGTCTCCCTCCGTGCTCTGTCTCTCACCCCTGTGTCTAACCTTGTACAGAACATACCACAGCTCCTGGGCAGGGCATCAAGCAAACGATAATACTGACATTACAGCAGGAGATCGCAGAGGATACATTTTGTGAGGTAAAATATTGTTTAAAAACAGTCAGTGAAATATTTTACCTCACAAAATGAATCTTCTGTGATGTACACAGTCAGACACAGACAAATTTAAAAATTAAATTTAGTTTGTGGGAAAACCCCTTTAATGTGACCGGCTTCCTCTGCCTGTAGACATGTCGCGCATCAGCCGCCGGGATCAGCCGAATGATTCACTGTGCCTGCGCCTCACATTCTGTGGTCTCCTGCTGTCTTTCTACTGCAGAGGAGATTGCTTTGCAGCAGACCGCTCCAGAGACTAAGTCCCTCTATGCTCCCACTGGGCATGCTCACGAGCCGATCTCCCATTGGAGATCGGGAGCCATGTGCCCAGGTCCTGTTCCAGATCTCATTGGTCCATCTCGGAGATCAGGAAGGTCCTGCACGGCTATAAAAAGTGCGCATGGCCATTCCGCCATGCGCTAGTATAGACTATACTGCTATGTGTGAATGGTGACGGATGTATGATTCTGGTGACTGACTTATTATGAAACCCCTTCCCTCTGATATTACGCATGTGGTTAGGGAATTAGTTCAGTAGTCTGCGCCAGTCTGTGGCAAGCCTTAGGCCACTGTGCACACCGCACCTCTGCGCTAGCGTCTGACATAGCGCCTTCTTTTTAGCTGTGTCGTCCAGCGGCAGTGTCCTGCGCCGCGCTGCAGTTGCAGCCCTTCTTGGCGCTCACAGTAGCGACGTCGTACACATGGTAGGTCTAGACGGACGCAGCCCCTTTGTCTTAGTTCCTGATCCTGTGACCTTATACTGTGTGTGCATTTACCTGAGGCCTGTGACTCTAAAAGGCTCAGCCTTTTGTATGTTTTTGTTGTGGTGCCTCTGTGTGTGAACAGAGCCCACTCTGCGCACTTCGGGTGAAGTTGAACTTGTGCGCATTATATCGCCATATTGCTCATCTGCCATTACTCAGCAGCGGTTGTAACACCTACTGCACGGTGGACCACGAGCGGCGAACGCACTTTATTATTATTTTTATTTAGTGCGTTCCGCCGTTCCTAACACCGCGCAATAGGTTGGTACCAGCAGCAGTTTCCATATTGAGACACCCATCACTTGGGTGTCTCAATATGGCGGTCGGTAAACTTCCTCCCCTTGGAATTCTGGCATACGGTGACATCTGGACAGAACAGGAAATTAAAACACTACAAGGCAATTATATAAATAGATATTGGTCTAATATTAATAATAAATGTTATTTCTATAGCGCTGACATATTCCGCAGAACTTTACATTTCAGAGGGGATTTGTACAGACAATAGACATTACAGCATAACAATAATCACATACAGTAGATTATAACAAGTACCAAGAGGAATGAGGGCCCTGCTCGCAAGCTTACGATCTATGAGGAAAGAGGTAGACACGAAAGGTGGGTGGTAATAGTTGCCCTGATTGTATGGACAAGCCATAATGTTAAGTGTGTAACAGTACAGACACAGAGGGCTAATGGATGCATAAAGCATGTGG
The DNA here is from genome assembly GCF_039654945.1 of Dendrobates tinctorius. Classification (NCBI taxonomy): domain Eukaryota; kingdom Metazoa; phylum Chordata; class Amphibia; order Anura; family Dendrobatidae; genus Dendrobates; species Dendrobates tinctorius. The sequence goes on along the minus strand of NW_027361738.1, from coordinate 52,478,462 downwards.
GAACATGATGCGGGGAACCTGGTTATGGTAAAACTTCTGGCTGTGCCACACAGAGATAGATTAGGTTAATGTGTTGAGGCGATAGGCCAGTCTGAATAAACGCGTTTTCAGGGCACGCTTAAAATTGTGGGGATTGGGGACTAATCGTATTGACCTGGGAAGTGCATTCCAAAGAATTGGCGCAGCACGTGTAAAGTGTTGGAGACAGGAGTGGGAGGTTCTGATTGAGGATGCTAACCTCAGGTCATCAGCAGAATGGAGGGCGTGGGTAGGGTGGTATACTGAAACAAGGGAGGAGATGTAGGGTGGTGCTGAGCCATGGAGGGCTTTGTGGGTGAGGGTAATAAGTTTATACTGAATTCTGGAGTGGATGGGTAGCCAGTGTAATGACTGGCACAAGGTAGAGGCATCGGTATAACGATTGGTGAGGAATATGATCCTGGCTGCAGCATTCAAGACAGATTGGAGAGGGGAGAGTTTGGTAAGAGGAAGACCGATTAGAAGAGAGTTACAATAGTCGAGACAAGAATGAATAAGAGAAACAGTAAGAGTTTTTGCAGAGTCAAAAGTAAGAAAAGGTCGAATTCTAAAAATGTTTTTGAGGTGCAGATAACAAGAGCCAGCCAGTGATCAAATGTGGGGGGCAAAGGAAAGCTCGGAATCAAGTATGACCCCAAGACAGCGGGCATGTTGCTGGGGAGTAATAGTGGAACCACACACAGAAATGGCAATGTCGGGTATAGGTACATTAGTAGAGGGAGGAAACACAAGGAGTTCAGTCTTTGACAGGTTCAGTTTCAGATATAGTGAGGACATGATGTTAGACACAGCGTTTAGACAATCGCCGGTGTTTTCTAGAAAGGCTGGCGTGATGTCAGGAGAAGAAGTGTATAATTGGGTGTCATCAGCATAGAGATGGTACTGGAAACCAAATCTACTGATTGACCAATAGAAGTGGAGGGGGCCTAGAACCGATCCTTGAGGAACCCCAACAGTAAGGGGAAGGTGAGAGGAGGAGGAACCAGCAAAAGATACAGTAAAGGAGTGGTCAGAGAGATAGGAGGAGAACCAGGAGAGAACGGTGTCCTTGAGGCCAATGTAATGGAGCATAGTGAGGAGGAGCTGATGATCCACAGTGACGAATGCTGCAGAGAGATCCAAGAGAATTAGCATGGAGTAATGACCATTTGATTTAGCTGTTAGTAGATCATTACAGACTTTAGTGAGGGCAGTTTCAGTAGAGTGTAAAGAGCGGAAACCGGATTGGACAGGGTCGAGAAGAGAGTTATCAGAGAGATAGCGGATAAGACGGGAGTGGACCAGGCGTTCCAGGAGTTTAGAGATGAAGGGAAGATTAGAGAAAGGTCTATAATTAGCGGCACAGTTTTGGTCGAGGGATGGTTTTTTAAGTAGTGGATGTATGATGGCATGCTTAAATGAGGAGGGAAAGATACCAGAAGAGAGAGGTTAAATATTTTAGTTAGGTGAGGGGTGACAGCAGGGGAAAGTGACTGGAGGAGATGTGACGGAAATGGGTCACTGATGCAAGTGGTTGGACTATTACACCAAGGAAGTGTAAATAAAAATAGATTTTTTTCACTAAATCCATACTTTAGGAGGAAGACAGCTGCATTTAAACTTCTGGAATGAGTAGATTTTTCTTTATTAATGAAAAAACTACAATAAAAGCTAAATAAATGCAAAAAAAATATAGCTTATGGCTAGTCTGACCCGCAAGCCTTAATTTCAGGATTTTTCTACCGTGAAAAAATTAGGACATAGGAGTATTAAACTTTGCCTTCTTGGTAATGTGTGGGGATAAAAAAGTGCTGTTATAGTAGTTTATAACAGCAACTATTCACAGTCAGAATGACTCTGCAGGTCCAGTACCTCCCTATATCACTTGCATCCTTAGATCATTATTCACAGACTGAGAATTAACATTCGAATTTTCAATGTTTTTCAGCACTGTAGTAGGACAGTGTAAGGGGGTGAAGAGGAAGGAGAGCGCCGAAGGGGTTACCTCTCCTGCTCTGTGTCCGGAACAACTTAGTCAGACAGAAGGGTTGCTGGGGGGATGACTTTCAGACCAGGACCGACCATACCATGTGACCGTGGGGGGTGGTGACGGGAAGAGGAGAGGACGGACAGGAAACTGTGCAGCATCAGGGCGGGAAAGGAGCGCGCACAGGACAGAGAGCAGGCTGCCACCCGTCTGAAGACTGAGACTGAAGGACAAGGCATTGTGAGCGCCGTATGTGAGTACGTGGATATGTTAGCCTCCGTGACCAGAGGAGACTTTCCCCCTGACAGTATTGAGATAGTGACATGAGCGCGCAGTCCCGGGGACTGCAGTGACGAGCCAGAGCCCCTGATTGTGGTGACGAGACTTAACAGCGTGCGCAGCATCACTCCTGCGGTGAGATAGGTGGGATATTGCACAGAGACTCAGAGCAGGGAGATCAAGGTTCCTTTACAGCTCCCAGCTTCCTGCTTTAATCCCTGGAGGTCCTAACTTCAACTTGAGCAGAGACTGTAAAGGCTGCACGAGCCACTGTTGCCAGTGCCTACGTGGGAGAAGTAGACCCCTCAATCAAGCTTTCCCCGAACTGATAAGTGATAATTATCCAAGGTTAACCATTTTAACGCTGCATAATCATTTACCTGTTTCCTACAGCTCCATTGTTCTGCTTTACTGTTTTACTCTGTTACATTTAACCCCCTACTGCTCCTCCCTGCATTTAGAGAAATTCCTTGTAAATAAATCTTTAACTCTTGGTCTGTCTCGGATCCGTGGCAACATCCTCCGTGCCTGCAGGTTATTACAACAGCAAAAGCAGATTTGGGCCATTTTTGAATCTTTTTTTAAAAAAAACCCTCTGTCCTGTTATTCCTAGGCCTTAAAATCTTAAAATGGCGTCTGTTTGCCTGGTCTTTGTGGTACCGGCAGGCACGCGGGATACAGTGATGAGACGCAAGACGACTTTATGCTTTTGGTAATAACTTTTTATGGATCAGGTGACTAGTCTAAGCAACCAAACAGGTAACAGGGATTGTCCCCGTAGGGACTCAACACAAGCAAACACAGATATATAGGAACACGACTACCCCGGCAAAGGCCGGTCACTATAGGGCCGCAGTATGGCCGAGTACGGGTCCTTAGCTGTATAATGTCACATATCCGTCCTGACGTCCTCAGCGTCCTGGGTGATGATTCTTCGGCGTAGCAGCCGCTGGGCCCAGCTGCTGAAGAACTGGCGCAGTCTTTGAGCGTTCCAATGCTCAGACGAAGCAGGGAAACAACAGGCCCCAGAAGAGTTCCTGGACGGATGGGCCACAATCCCCGGACGGGGGTAAGTGGTCGCGAAGCCAGGTGGCGACTGGCAAGCCATCGGCGCAGCCAGCCGCTGTAACAGGGGGTCCGTGATGGGCAGCGGCCCGACTATTGCCAGGGACTGGAGCAGGAAACTAGTGGCTGCCGTCTGCAATGAACTGGCCACAGCCGCGGTCGGAAGCGGGGCGGCTGTGGGCGGCGTGGGGTAGGCTGCAGCTGTGGGTTGGAGTGAGGCGGTAACGGCCACGGGTGACCGCGTGCAGGCCGCAGCTGCGGGCTGGAGTGTGGCGGCAACAGCCGCGGGCAGGCCGCAGACGCGGGCTGGAGTGAGGCGGCAATGGCCGCAGGTATCCGCGGGCAGGCCGCGGGTTGAGGCGTAGCAGCGGTTCTCTGATGGCCGACTCGGCGCCGTCCCTCTGCCGTCTGGTGTAAGTGTCCCTCTTGCTTCTGTCCTCCTCTCTGGCCTCTGTATGTCGCTCTGGCTCTCACACACTCCCACGGTCTCCTGCTCCTTCTTCCCCATTCTGCTGACTCACTGTGACTCGCGTTCTCCTCCCTTTTTATATCGGCTCCTCCCCCAGCCCATCTGTCAGTCTCAATGGTCCGGCCCTGATCTCTGTCCCCCGGAAACAACCTGCCCCGGAACCTAAATGACGGTCCCCTTGGTTCCGGCTAGGACACTCGATGGGGACCCTTCTCCCACATTTTCATCTTTTATGGTGGCACTGAAAAATATAAGAAATGGCACCGAACATTTTTTTCATGAAATCACTAACTGAATCACAAAATGTTTGAATTTGCCAGGACAAATAAATTCACCTCAAAATTAAATTGAAGCAGGTTAACCTGTCAGCTCTATTGGGCACATTGTAGATCCTTTGTAGAACACAAAACTATAATAATCTTTATATAACGCTAACATATTCCGCAGCGCTTTACAGTTTGCATACATTTTCATCACTGTCCCAGATGGGGCTCACAATCTAAATTCCCTATCAGTATGTCTTTGGAGTGTGGGAGGAAACCCATGAAAACACGGGGAGAACATACAAACTCCTCGCAGATGTTGTCCTTGGTGGGATTCGAACCACTGAGCCACCGTGCTGCCCTGGCAAAACAGTAGAAAACCACAGATTTCCCTATTAAAAGTACTGCAATACATGATAATCTTGGACTTTCTTTTTTATTTTCTTGGGCATGGACAGCTGTTTTTTTGTATTTATTTTGAATTGTACTTTGCAAACTGTTTGCTTATATAATTTTGCTCCACAAGATGTTTTATTGGCTGGGCACCCAGAAAGGCACATTCAGAATTGTATGCTCTCCTGTTACCAGAGTGCAGTGTGTCATGAAAGCTCAGATCAGACAGTTCAATACTTAGGTTGCATTTCAGACGGCAGAATGGAGCTGAACTGCTGACTGGAAATAACATAAACAGAATTATGACTGAGAAGCAGGGATTAGAGATGGGCGAACCCGATCAGTAAAGTTCGGGGTTCATACCGAACACCTAGTGAGAGCGTGAGAAACAATGGCAGCTCGGATCGGCAGTAACATTTTTACCGGTGGTCACGGTGCTGCAGTTCCCACAGTCAGATGACAGCGACTGTCCAGGTTGCAAACCATGGGAGAATGAGGTGCTGCGAGTGCAGCTTTAACACTAGCTGTGATTTCATCAGGTTTACCGCAAGTCACTGAGGCTTCGAACTTCACTGTTAGCCGGGACGATGATCTGCGATGATCTCATTGAGGTCACAGCAGTTTATTGGGCTGCTCATAGCAAAGTGTGAGAATGCAGCTTCAATGACCGGCAGTGAACTTTATGACATCACCACTGGTCACTGAAGCTGTGCTCTCAGCACTTCATTTTCCCATGGCTTTCAGCCTGGACGGTCACATCATGGCACTGTCCAGGTTGTAAACTATATATCGAAAACATGGATTATGGCATGGGACATATTCACTTCGGACAGGTGAGGGATATGGTTGTTTATTATTTTTCTTTTTTTACAGATGACAAGGGCTTCTATTGGATGGATGTTAAGTGATTATTTTTGTTGTTTATTATTTTGTTTCTTTTACAGGGGACAAGGGCTTCAATGGAATGGGCGTAAGGAGAGTACAGCTTTACTTTTTTATTTTATTTAAAATAAAGAAGTCAGTGTCTTTATTTCAAATAAAGGATTGTATTCTGGCTGTGTCTTTTTTACAATTTAAATATGGGGTTAGTAATGGAGAGGCGTCTAATAGATGCCTCTCCATTACTAACCTGTGGGCTTGATGTCAGTGGCCATAAAACAGCTGACATCAACCCCACAACCATTACCCCACTTGCCACCGCCACAGGGCTAGTTGGAAGAGCCTGGCAAAGCGTCAGAATTTGGGGGACTCCATGCCATTTTTTAAATGATTTTTGGGGGCCCCTCTATTTTTGATAACCAGCCATGTCGAAGCTGATAGCTGAAGGTTGCATCCTGCAGCTGTCGGTTTTACCTGCACTGGTTATCAAAAATCCAATGACGTTTCGATTGAGAAACCCCAGTACATGCTGGGATCCTCAAATGAGATGTTATCAAGGGGCAAAGGATGTGGTCACTACCACAGCTGCTTTATCCACCCTGAAATGAAGTGTCATATATAACATTAGTTTCATTGGCTGGGCTAGACCCTGCGCCACTGAGCATGCATCAATTATCAGTACCAACACATGCTCACATGACCTCCCTGCTCACTGTGCTACAATCCTTTACATGCTTATTAACATTTTCCTTCCTCGCAGCTCTAATGAGAAGTGATGAGCCTGCAACTGTGTGCACTGCTAGTGTGCATTGAAAACAAGAGAATGTGGCAAGCAGGGAAAGTACAGACCAGCCCAGACCCTCAAACAGAAATCACTACCCTGAAACAGGACATTTTCATTGATATCAGTTTCTGGGCAAGGGCTGGCCTTTGTAATTGCTGGCCGCATTCTCTCTTGCACAATATGCACTGACAGTGCTCTCTTTTGCCAGTTCACCACTTATTACTAAAACTGGCAATTAATTAACTCTTATTTGGCAATTAGGGGTGGATATGACCTGTATAAACAGCTGGCACCCACCTTGTATGAATCAAGCTCGCATCTAACATATGCATACATTTATAGAGAGTGTTGAAAAGTTATAGAATTATATAACAATAATTGTTTTAGCAGAAACTGGTGAAAGCTATTTTAGTTTAGGGGTTGTAATTTCTTTTTATACAGGCTTTTGAAACACTTTTCTCTTTAAAAATCAATTTAGCTTTCCCTTTATATGGAAAAGGTCAAGAGATTTGCACTATAGATAAACATTAGATAAAAGCCTCTTTTCAGCAAAGCCTGAAATCACCAGGTGGGTGGTCTCTTTAAAGATAATAGATAAACTGTTAATATTTTAAGAAAACATAATTTACGTGAATACAATTTAATGACAAATTAAATTCTACTGCTGTGTTTATTCCATAGTAGTGCTCAGTGTCGGACCGGGGTGCCAAGGGCCCACCAGTAACATTGACTTTGAGGGGCCCACTTTTCACCTGCATACAAATATTACACTTCTCTCATTCAGAAACGTCGTATATCTCTTAATAATAATAAGCTAGGTAGTTAGGTTAATGAAGGCTGAGATGATACTTTTTTCTGTACAGAATAAATCAAGTGAGTTATGCCAAGTACTGCCCATATAGTGGCATTGGGGGCTCAGATCTGCACAGGGGCCCACCGGTGGATTCCACTGTTACCCTGTGGGCCAGTCCGAGCCTGGTAGTGCTTTAATATCGTAATCTAAGTTGATCAGAGTCGAATGTCACAAATGCACTTCAGTATAGTACAGTTTGTAACATGTATTAACACAGATCCTACTCCCTTGTTAGACTACTCTTTGGGGAGCTGATAAAATTGGAGAACTTTCCAATTATACGTAATAAAAAATAATAGATTGAAGTCTTTAACTTTATGTGACCCTTGTGATTTTTGGATCGATTTCTAAAGTTTGAAATTGTTCTAACAGATTATATTTGCAGTGGCTGGATGACCTTTTGTTCTGAGTACGGCTTTGAAAATCTCTGAGAGACGCACACCCTGGCAAACACGTAAATTCTGAAAATGAAATACTTCTCCTAGAAGAGAATGTGAGTTACATAGCTGGGTACAATAAACAATTCAAATACAGTTTCCATATTAGTACATTATAACACATCGCGCATCCATCAACAGGAATACTTTCTCAACCACACACTTCATGTATCATGTGCTCCAGTAAATTGCCAGGAACGACTTCTGCTCTTCTCCGGCAAGCTGCGTCACTTAATGGGGAAACCTAAGTCTTCTATTATGCAGAAGTAAATACAACTGGAAAATTCAATTGATCTTCTAGAATTTCAGCTTTTTTTCTGCAAAGTTTTATTTTTCTTTGTCTGGCTTTGCCGAAGAACAGAATTTATAAATTGGCATTACTTTATCGCTCTGTGATTATTGCTTAAATCATGGCAGAGCAGCACACTGCATGCATGGAGCATGTATATTTTGTCTGCATTTTGCTAACACTAAATTTTGGGAACAAAGAAATAATACTCTGAAGTTGTCTTTCTGGTATTGGCCTTGGCAACTTATTCCCAGTTAAGTAAAATCTTAATACGCCACCATACAAGACATTCTGGACATTTGCAACTTCCACATTTCAAGGGAACAGTTTGGTGAAGGCCCTTTTCCAGAATTACTGTGTCCCAATGAATAAAGCAAAGTCTATAAATATATAATTTGGGGACATTGATGTGGAAGAATTTGACTGGTTGCACAGAGCTCTGACCTCAAAACCGTCTTAATTCTTTGAGATGAACTAGATAAGAGATTGAGAGCCAAACCCCGGATCTAACATCCATACCTGACCTCACAAATGTTATTCTGGATGAATTTGAAAAAAAATCACACACACCTCCAAAATCAAGTAGGAAGTTTCCCCGGGAGAGACAAAGCAGTTATATCTGTAAAAGAAGGACCCAACTTTGTAATTAAGCTTTTGGGTATATCAGGAGATGCCATAAAAGCTACTGTATGTGTATAGTGCCCCAATACTTTTACTCGTATAGGCCCCATTCATTAAAATCAACAATGTTGATGAGGAGGCATGATTGAGTCAGAGGTTCCCGATTCATTAAAAAGTGCCACACCAGAATTTTTTCTCCAATCAAAGACTGGAGTAAGATTTCTGGTGTAAGGAATAAAGGCGTGCAAATATTTCAATGTTTGCTCATGATCGCCGAATTTGCAATATTCGCCGATTTAATTGCCAAATATAGCTGAACATGCAAGGTACAAAAGCCTATGTTTCGCACACTGTATGACAGCGTGTGAACACCGGCGTAGCACTTCTGATCGGTGGTGAAAATATCCCCGCTGATAAGAGACGCGGCTCCCACGCTGTCAAAAGGCGCTTTCCATAGGGCTTTTTTGCCCATTCCCCGCACAGAATATGCACCTTTTGTATACTCATTGGAATCTTTCCCATTATACTACCAGATATCCTATACTACATTATTACAGGAATATTGACTTTCTTTGAGACTAACATCCAATTGCAGCCATACAATATTTTCCTATATCTCCATGCCTTTAGTCTGAGGAAGGTCTGAGTCAAGGACTGAAATGTCACAAGAGTTTGGGACTTTCTATGTATAATAAATCAATTACATATACAACATTTTGAGTGCCACATTTTTGAATATTATACGCTGTCAAAAGACACTGTGAGCACGCAGCTGTGATTGGAGGTATAAAGTTTACCTATGGTCACTGGTGTCAGCTGATGGGACTACAGCTCCCATCAGCAGTCACCTGCTGCCGCTAATAACAGTGAAAGCAGGAGTGGTGGATGGGCGTATTCATCAGTGGCTCTTGAGCTGTAAATAAACAATAATGAAAAAACCTGGGTGGGTTCCCCTCTATTTTTGATAACCATCCATGGAAAACTCACAGGTGGGGGCTGCAATCCTCAGATGTCAGCTTCAGCAAGGCTGGTTATTAGGAATAGAGGGGTTCCCACGCCTTATTTTAATTATTTAAATAAATATTTTTTTTTTAAATGGCGTGGGGGAGGGCTCCCCATTTTTGACAACCAGCCTTGCTAAAGTTCACAGCTGGGGGCTGGTATTCTCCGGCTGTTAAGGGGCCCCATCCCATCCTAAAAATAGCAGCCCATAGCTGCCCAGAAAAGGTGCATCTTTTATATGCGCCAATTCTGGCACTTTACCTGGCTCTTTCCACTAGCCCTGTAGCAGTGGAAAGTGGGGTTCATATTTGTGGTGTTGATGTCAAATTTGTATTGTCAGATGACATCAAGCCCACGGGTTAGTAATGGAGAGGCAGAGTCTGTAAGACACCTATCCAATACTAACCCTATAGTTACATAGTAAATAAAGGCACAGCCAGAATAAAGTCTTTTATTAGAAATAAAGAAAAACACAGTTTTCCTTTTCTATTCAAACATAACAAACAGAGTTATACTCACCTAGCGCCTATTCTACCAAAGCCAGCGTCTCCAGTAATAAAACTAAAATAAAAAAACACATTATCCATTACCTCTCCATAGTTCTGTCCCACGCCATAATCCATGTCTGGGGGATAACTAGTTTTCAACCTGGATGGTGCCAAGATGCGACAATCCAGGCTGAGAACCACTGGTGACTGAGCTGCTGCCAGCACAGCCTCAGTGACTAGCGGTGATGTCGAGCTTACCTTTGGTCACTGAGGTTGCGTTCCCAGGGATGCTGAACTGCGGTGACCTCAGCACCATAGGCTTTGCCGAAACGCGCTTCAGGGTCACGTCGGTGTGCTGACAGCCCTCATCCTTCTCCCCTTATGCTCCCCGGACCAATTGTGAGATAGCTACCAGTATGTGCATTACTTTATTAATTTGTTATATGTATAGATTATGATTACACAGCCCTTGGTGATATCGGGAGATGTCTTTGATTATACTAGGTCTTTATAAGTTGTACCATACTTTGGGGATATGGATATATACCTTTAAATTATCTCATGCCATATCTAATTGTCTGGGAATTTGCTCTATGGGGAGTATTTAATATCTATAAATGGTATTTACCATTAAATGATTTATTGTATTTATGAGGGGTGACTAAGTCACTACACTTGCGTCCCGGTGCTTGAGCTGCTATTACACCATGGTGTTCTTTGCCTTTACCTGTATGTGTATCTATCAATAAATTGATTTTCTATTTTTGAATGTAATATGGACTATGTGATCGTTTGTTTTTTCTCTTGTTCTTTGTCAAAATGGTAAATTATAGAGGCGATCATGCCACTGTGCCGGCGCCTGTCTGCTGAATGTAATTTTTTTTTTCAAAACATTATATTCAGTATGTAAAATAGGGGTCAGGTGACTAAGGGATCAGTGACTTGTCAGAAGCCATACAAATGAATATGTAAGCAGAGCACCACATGAAGACCCTCCCGAACAGGCTGCTTCGCAGCACGAACATATCATTAACTGAAAGCTACAAATAAAGATTAAACAACAACCATAAGACAGATTTCTTCAACCAAGGTAACATTTTAATCAGTATAACAGCACCAACCTGACACTGTCTGTAGGTTACTGTGCACAATCCTGCTGACAGGTTCACTTCAAGTGAAATTCTTAAATTATAGGAATTGTACATATTTTTACATGCTAAAGTTTGTTCTATTAATATCATTTCAGCATACAGTACATTAAATTTGAGAAAACCACATGAGAAAAGCAAATGTAGGAAACACAAATATATGTTGGCATATGAAGTGACGTTAGATATTTTGAAGCTGTGAACATTTACTTCTTCTCAGCAAGCTTTTGCAAATCCCAGCAGATTTCTTCTCCATTCCCACACAGTTCCTTTCCAACATAAATACAACAAATTGGCGGTTTCCCATCAACATTAAATCACAAATATGTGACTCTGAAAGGAAGTGAGTAAATACCGCTGTAAATGTATAATCTACTCAATGGGGAATGCTACAACTTTAAGGAAGTGGAAGTTGACTCATGTCAACAGACAGAACATTCCTTCCTTAGACAATGCACTGCTGGATAGCTCCCAGGCAATTTTTCCTTTAGCTATGGATTATGGATGTAGAATCAACAGTATGCATTGATTTTTTTTTCACATATATTGGTTTTAATTACTCTTTAAAATGTTGTTTGAGGAATGTGCATAATCACAGGCATATCTAGTGGAGAGGTAACATCTGCTACAGCCATGTGGCCCATGAAAAGCTATAGTATTCTCTTAGTTTTTAAAACATGAGGTTTTTGCCCTCTTCTAAGAAGTGATTGTCAACAAACCAGAGAGGAAAAGGCAGATTTATATAGTCACACCTTACTTCTTTACTTAACCAAGAACAGGCCATTTTTCATTTTTGTGCTTTCTTATTTCCTGCTCCTTCTTCAAATGCCATAACTTTTCTGTTTTCTATAGATATATCCATAAGAGGGCTTGTACTTTTGGGGAACAAATTATAGTTTGGATTAATACCATTTTTTTTACCATATAATATATTGAAAAATGGGAAAAATTACAAGTGGGATGAAATGGTGAATAAAATGCAATAGTATTTTGGGTTTTGTTTTTATAGTGTCCACTGTATAGCAAAAATGACCTATTAACATGATTTACTACTTTGGTATGGTCGTGGTGATATCAAACTTGCATAGTTTTATTTTTGAGTGGTGAAAAAAAATCTAAAGTTTCGAAAAAAAATCAGGTTTGTGCTGCCAATCTATTTTTCTATGGATTGATTTCTGTGAGGGCTTGTATTTTAAGAAACGAGCTGGTGTTTCAAGTTTTCTTCTCTTTAGTGCATTGAGTGTCCTGGTTAATTAACATTATATTTTGGAAGATCAGTGTTACCACATATGTTTATCTTATTAATGGGAGAAATGTGATATATATTTGACTATCTGCATGGACTATCTGCCGACATTTGAATGAAATGAAACGATATGGCAGGAGACCCAGGTAGACCCCACTGCTGACACTGAGACATAAAAAAGTTATACTGCTGCTTGACAAAATATATGCGAGTAAGCCAAAACCCTTCTGGAAAAGTGTCTTGTGGACAGATGAGGCAATATAGGCACATCAATATAAAGCACATCATTCTACTGTTTATCAAATATGGAGTGAGGCTTACAAAGAAAAGAACATAGTGCCTACAGTCAAATATGGTGGAGAGTCAAGGATGCTTTGGGGTTGTTTTGCTATCTCAGGAATTGGGTGCATTGACTGTATGCAAGGTATCGTGAAATCTGAAGATTACTAAAGCATTTGGGGTCGCAATGTAGTGCCCAGTGTCAGAGAGCTTGGCTCGTGTCGTAGATTATGGGTTTTTCCAGCAGGACAATAACCCCAAACATACTTCAAAAAGCACCCAGACATGGGTGGAAACAAAGAACTGGAAAGTTCTGATGTGGCCAGCAATGAGCCTGGATCTAAATCTCATTGAACACCTGTGGAAAGATCTTACAAATGCTGTTGGGAGAAGGCACCCTTTAAAAATGAGAAACCTGGAGCAGTTTGTAAAAGAAACGTTTTCAAATATTCCAGTTGAGAGGTGTAAGAAGCTTGTTGATGGTTATGGAAAGCGATAGATTGCAGTTATTTTTTCAAAAAGGTTGTGCAACCAAATATTAAGTTGAGGTTGCCATGTAATTATTTTTTCTTTACTGCCCAATGGTATAAAATTCTGTGACACACCCTTGATATCAATATAATCATTACACCCCTAGATTAATTCAGTGAAAGGTGTAGTTCGCAAACTGGGGTCACTTATAGGGCGCTCTAATGTTCTGGCACCTCAGGGGCTCTCCCAGTGGGTCACGGCACCCTCAAACCATAATAGAAAAATCTGCACTATGGCGCTCCTTCCTTTTGAGCTTTGCACTGTGCATGAACAGTAGTTTTCACCCACACAAGGGGTAATGGCACACTCAGGAGAAATTTCCCAATACATTCTGGGGTCCATTTTCTCCTGTTACCCTTGAGAAAATAAAAAATTTGGGGCTAAAAGAAAAATTTTGCGGGAAAAATGATTTTTTTTTAAGTTTCTTAGCTCTTTTATAAACTTCTGTAAAGTTCAAGGTGCTTGCCATGCATCTAAGTACACTCCTTGAGGAATCTAGTTTCCAAAAAGGGGTTACTTGTGGGGGATTTCCACTGTTTAGGTACATCAGGGACTCTCCAAATGCGACATGGCGTCAAATCTCAATTCCAGCCAATTTTGCATATAAAAAGTCAAACGGCGCTCCTTCCCTTCCTAACTCTGCCATGCACCCAAACAGTGATTTACCCCCACATGTGGGGTCCTAGCAAACTCAGGAAAAAATGCAAAATTGGACAACAAATTTTGGAGTACAATTTCTCCTGTTACCCTTTGAAAAATAAAAAATTGTTGGCGAAAAGATCATTTTTGCGGAAAAAATATGATTTTTTTTTATTGAAGTGTGCTTTCTGATCACTGGGTTTCACCTACTGTGACTCCATCAATCTCGATCCATCTAATAAACAGTGTTGAGATCAAGCATATGCACCTCTACTCCATTCATTGTCTATGAAATTGCACCATCTTGGGGATTTGTGGGGGTCCCAGCCATCAGACCCCAGTGAATTGGGATAATTTGGTACAAACCCTTTATGGACGTAAGTTGCAGAATCACTAAGATATTTTTGATTATGGTATATATGTTTTGTTGCACTTTATATGTGTTTTGTTCTGCTTGTCTGCCATAAGAACCATGGTGCCCTGTATACTTGAAGTGATTGGATGAAGAAATATGAGTTTTATGGTTGATGGAGGTATTGGCTAATAGTCTTGTGTTCACTGGCGGGCAGAGAGTAGTGATGCTGACAGATGAGGCAGAGAAGAGCCTAAATAAAGAGGAGGTTTGACAGTTTTCAAGGAGAGTGTGGATTTAGTTCATGAGATGCTGGACTGGAGCCTTGTAGGTCTCAGCAGTATTAGGCTGAGAACTAGGTCATGAAGAGGAGAGAGCTTGTTCCTTTGTGCTCACGCAATGGGAATGAAAGGAGGTAGCAGACTTGAGATCAGGAAACCCCATAAGTATGTTTTTGGAGTATGGCAACATACATGCCAATAGTTCAAATTCACATGGATTATCATAATCTTTTGCAAAAAATCATACCAGATTTTGAGCTGTCCCAGGAATTAAAGGGGCAAGTTAGGTAGAAAAGTGTGTGTCTCTATTTAATTTAGGAGAGTTATATTGGGATTGGGGGTGTGACAAAAATATCTGATAAACTCTTTATTACATGTTTACAGATTTATTACTCTTATACCCAGCACAGTGGCTCAGTTGTTAGTATTGTTGTCTTGCTTCATGTTCATGTTTTTCTGCATCATGCTCCTGTTGCCTTCCATACTTCAAAAATGTAAAGGCGGTGTGATATAGAATTTTCTGATAAATAAATCACACCATATGTAACTGTAAAAAACGAGAAAAAGGTTTGGGTTAAGTGGATATAGCATTTCAAATGAACACCTTTTATTGCAATTCATTTCCATTGACAAATGCTAACTGATTGCAGCAATTAATATGTTGCCATATCTGAAGGGTTTTTTTTATAGTGAGGCAACGTATGACAGTAAAATACAGTCAGGGAAAGTAGAGGTCAGCTAGAATTATTCTCATAAATTGTGTTCTTACATTCTATATTATAGGTTACTTTGCCTTGGTTATTTTCCAGAGAACATATCAAGAGATTGTAGATGACAACTGGTGATTATCGTCTAGTTGCTGTCTGTCTGAGAAGCTGATTTTTGTGCTTTTTATTTCTCTTTGGATTTGATTATCTGTTCAAAACGTGGGCTCTCTTAGGAATAGAGAAACTGGTTTCTATCACTGGGCACAGATAATGTGTCTCCAATTCATTTCTTATTTTTTTAGTTGATTTGTTAACTTTCTGAAACTACTGAAAGAATACACTGATCAGCCATGAATAACATTGATTTTCTTGTGACAGTGGCATCTATCAGGGGGGTGGTACATAATAGACAGCAAGTGTACTGACAGTGCTTAAACGTGATGGCCACCATTCATCAAGACCAGTGTTGTTCACGTCAGTCTTGACTGGGGGGGGGTTGTTGGGGTCATCGGAACCTGATTCACTGAGAGGTGCATGCCTCTTAATGATTGAAGCACATCTGAAAAACGACATGCGACTCAGTGTACCTCCTCATAAATCTTACTCCAGTCAGAAACATAGAATGTTATTAGTATTTGTAAGCCAAAACCAGGAGTGGGTGAAAAAGGCAGAAGTGGTGACGTGTTTCTATTACACTTTTCTTCTGATTGTTCCTCTCCTGGTTTTGGCTTAGAAATACTGATGTAAAATACTGACCAAATACTGATCGTGGAAACATCACTTATGGGGTGTGTAGAATGCACATTTATAAATGCGAACATTGCAGACGAAAGTTCGTCACAGGTGTAAACATGTCAACCATCGCCCAACGAACAAGCAAAATGCTGCTCATTCATCGGGTGATTGGATTGTTTATGCCGGAACAAAAATCATTGTTCTCAGCGGCACATCGCCCACTGTAAACTGCAGAAGTGTTGCTGATAACACAATACTATATTTATTTAGACATCAGCTCAAAAAAATGCAACCTAAATGTTTGTATGTGATGGTTCAATATGTTAGAATTTGGGGCCCCACTTTTAATGTTTGTCCAGAGCCCCACTATGTCTAAAATCGGCCCAGATTCTAATAATCCTATTCAATATACATGGTAGTCAGTCAGCTTGAAAGACATTCCTAGCATTTTACTCTCTTCACAAACTGTAATGTAAATCCCTCCATCCCTCCATACATGATAAAAATCGATGGTCCAAATTATGAGTCAGCCAATCGACTGGCCAGCAGCTATCTCACCCGACTCCTCAATATATAGGAGCACTCGTTTTGCCGAAAGCTCTTGCGTTCTCAATGAAAAAGCTGTTGCCAGACATCTCTGATGTCGGCTTATCTCAGAGAATAAATGAGTTGGCAGCATGAAATGGGAAATGACCCATCTTTATTTCCCAAGACATCATCTGTTCTGGGACAGCCATGCACATGTATATATTAGACTGTTATCCGAACCCCTCGATCTTGCCGGGTTTCCCAAAATTATAGAAAACGTTATTTCTACCTTACTGTCACAAATAAATCTATTAGAAAAAAAATATGAATAAAAGTGGTTGAAAATGTAATGAATGAATGTTTAAAGAGTTTAATGATCTCTAATAAATGTATTTCATGTTGTTTGTAACAATTCGTAAGACGACTCTGAGACTCTATTAATTGGTATTTTCGAATTAAAAATTAAAATAATAATATATAGAAAGCACATATTTCTCTTAAACAGTATAATAAATTATTTTATACTCTTTTCTTTTTCTATTCTGCACTATCAATTTACTGAAGACATTCTCAGGGAATCAGTTGCATTAATAGTTCAGTCCAATCTGCAGGCAGGATGCTATAGAGCAGGCAAAGCGGAGCAGATATATATACTGCTCAAAAAAATAAAGGGAACACTTAACCAACACAATGTACTAGGATGTGTTCTCTTTATTTTTTTGAGCAGTATATATAATTTTGGGTTTTTTTCTGCCAAGGGACTCTCTCAATAGGTGATAGACAGTCTCTTAAATAAAGGACCACCCACTTGACTGGAAAGGGCATAAAGTTTATATATAAATAAACATACTGTATATATATAGATTATGTAATAGTTGAAGGTACTAGCTCAGCATACCCTATTATTTTATGTACCGCATAAAATATTTACAGACATTGATATTTCTCCCATGTATTATATGCATTTCAAATTTGTCTGCACATTAACTTCCCTTTCATTCTTCCGCTAATACTCTTATACATCATGATGAGTGTTTTGTTTGCTGCTTTATAATTCAAAAAAAACAATAATGTGATTAACAATACTTAGCAGCAAAGCACAGCGATTCAGGAATTATTCATAATTATAGAATATTTCCTGTGCCCATAATTGCATTCTTGCATTATTAAAACGTTCATGTTTTTCTACTAATAAAGACACTTATTATTCTGGATATAAATATTATGCCGATTTATGGAAAAAAAGTTACATGACAAAAAGAATTGATTACACTAAATAGATAACCATATCATCAAATGCATACAGCGATTTATGTATCTGGTGATGTTATTCACCCTAATAAAAGAAGACAGATTTCCAAACATATTTCAAGTTATTTAGAGTAAAGTTCCAGATAAAGTATCATGCTGTTTTATGTTTATCCTGCAAGACCTGGGGATTATTAATGACACATGGATTCTGTTTGGAGTTCTTTAAAATCACAGTGTATAAGCTAGAAAGGAATATTGTATTGATTTATGGTGAACTACTTTACAGGTTGTCAAAGTCTAACGTCCCCCATATTCCAAAGATTAGCAGGATTGGCCAACAATCTAATATGTAAGGTGGCCTTCCAACTTTCCCCCAATGATGATATTGGGGAAAGAAGGATTGGATTGGATTGGATATGTCCCCAGACAATCGCTCAGTTCTTCCTGAGATAAGCCACTGCCAGGGAAATCTGGCCGTGTCTCTCTTAAGATGAGCATTCCTGTGTGTGACTCGGGAGAGTGAGCTAACAGCTATCTACAGTGTATGGTTGCTTATAGCATTGATGACCTACCCTTAGAATCACTTCAATAGTAGCTGAGCTGCAGCCTTCAAGAATGGTCAATACAAACTGCATGTGGAGCTCCAGCGCCAAGCATGGTGTACTTCTGTTAACATAGTCTGGTAACAGCTCGTCAGGGGGCTTTCTGGTGTCGACCCACCACTGATCTAATATAAATAACATGTCCAAAGGATATGTTATCATATCTTAGTCCTGGATAACCCCTATAATCACGTCATGATAGATTGACTTTCAGGTACTTACTCTGATTTCATATCTTCATGTGCATTTCACTGCCAGTAATAAGAATTAAGGAGGTTGTCCACCACAATAATTCCCCCCAGCGATTTAAACCTTGTAAAGAAGTATTTTTGTAAATAGCTCTTGTTGCCATCTGTGCCATTTTCTGCCATCAACATCAGTATAGATACCTGTGTGGTCTTACATCAATGTTAGTTAGCTCTTGCAAAACTAAATTCTCCTTTACTACCCAACAATGGCAGTGCAAAGCTGTGTTTGATGCCTGCGGCTGAGAGATCAGTGGTGTGAAACTACAAATGCTGCTGTTGATACATATGACATAAGATAATCATCTGCCACATGCATCAACAAAGTGGCATTTGCAACTGAATGTTCTTCAACACTAGTGCAGTAGTACAACACAATCCAATTTTGGTCTTTTTCTGTTTATTGTCCTCTATCTTTATGCTGCAAAAGATGGAAATAATGATGCTCGGCTGGCTCTCCCTTTTTACTCTGATTTTGAGAGTCCTCTCTGATTGGCTGCACTGTACCATGTGATGTGCTTGCTTCAAGGCATTATGGGGAAGCCTTTCTGGCTGCACTTGCCATCATTAGCCAGTTCTGTGACTTTTCAACAGTTTGTAAAATAACAACAGGCTTTTTTTTGGTCCGATCAGCGTGAATCAAGTCGCAAACTATTCGATTTTGTAGGAACCTGCGAATTTCAGGAAATTTGACTCAAATTCGATTCAGTCATCACTAATTTGTGTTCATGAGAACTTTTGCCTTTGTGATGAAATCTAAAATTAAAAATAAATATTAATAGAGTTATCTATCTAGGACAATAATCTTTTCTTAGGCAGTTCCGACAACATGTAACTGTTCACAAGGGTCCTGGAGCTGTAATCCCTAATAGTGCATTCATATTTTCTGCAGAGAAAAGTGTTATTACTCAGAATACATTGAGGTCAATGGGTGATGATGTAAAACAGAACAATGTATACTCTTTGCTATCATACACTAATCTGACTAAAAGTTATAGCCTCTCATCTTTGACATCCATTTGCCATGAGTGGACGGTTCCTTTAACTGGAAAAGGTACTCATCTTACAACAGGGAATCGATGACATTGTGTCTGACTTTTGTGAACATCCTTAGGATCAGGTGCAAGTTAGCGTGATTGTAGAAAATGTTTCTATGAAGATTAATTTATATACTGAAATACTTGATGTGAAAAACAGAATTCCTTTTATTAAGTAGAGGTTTTGTATGTTTGTGTTCGTATGATTCAGACTATTCAATCACTTTGCGTAGGTTTGTTTTTGCACTTTAGCATAAAATAAGTTGAAACAACATTCACAACAAAGCACTGAGGTCTGATTTTTATAAATGCAGTTTATGACTCAAGAAATTTGAGCACTTCAATCATCAGACATCAGTCAATAAAGCCTGTAAGTTCTCCAGCAAATATACATTGCACTCACATTATATTATTATATTTATTGAGCAAACATTGGGAAAATATGACATTGTATGCCAAGGTCATTAACCCCTTTCCCACCTTAGATGTATAGTTACGTCTAAGGTGGGCTCCCCATTACTGTGGACTTCCAAAGATGAGTCCACAAATTTTCTGGCACATGCTTATTTGAACAGCTGACTTGTGCCCCTAACAGCCGTGTGCGGAATCGCGATCCACCCACAGCTGTTAACATGTTAAATGCCACTGACAATCTCTGACAGCAGCATTTAACATGTTCCCCTCAGAAGTGCGTCACTAATCCTATCCAACGGTGCATGTGTCACATGACCACGGGTCGCCAATGGGTTGGCATGAAACCTGGGGTCTGCAACAGACCACTATGGTTGTCAATGCCGGATTGCTATGAAGCTCTGCTCTGTGTAGCACAAGCAATTGGATCATTGCAGCTTTTAGTCTCCCATGGAGACTACTGAAGCAAGTAGAAAGTAAAAAAAAAGTTTTTAAAAATATATAAAAAATAAAAAATTTAAGTTCAAATGACCCCCCATTTGCCCCAATCAAATTAAAACAATAAAGAATTAAAAAGACACATATTTTCTTGCCGCATTTTGAATTGCCCAATCTAGCAATACATAAAATTAATTAATCCGATCGGTAAACGGTGTAACGAGAAAAAAAGTAAAAACACCAGAATTATTATTATTATGCATTTATATAGCGCCATTTATTCAATGGTGCTTTACATGTGAAAAGGGGAAATATAGACAGGTGCAATAAACATTTGTAAGACAAGGGACACACAAGTACATAAGGAGAGGGGACCCTGCCCGCGAGGGCTCACAGTCTACAGGGATGGGTGAGGATACAGTAGGAGAGGGTAGAGCAGGTCGTGCAGTGGTTCAGTAGACCGAGGATCATTGCAGGCTGTAGGCTTGTTGGAACAGGTAGGTCTTCAGGTTCTTCTTGATGGTTTCCGTTGATGGTGAGAGTCTGATGTGTTGCGGCAGAGTGTTCCAGAGTATGGGGGAAGCACGGGAGAAGTCTTGTATGCGGTTGTGGGAAGAAGAGATAAGGGGGGAGTAGAGAAGGAGATCTTGAGATGATCGAACATTGCGTGCGGGTAGGTACCTAGAGACCATGTCACAGATGTATGGAGGAGACAGGCTGTGGATGGCTTTGTATGTCATGGTTAGGATTTTGAATTGGAGCCTCTGGGCAATAGGAAGCCAGTGAAGGGCCTGGCATAGGGGGGAGGCTGGGGAATAGCGGGGAGACAGGTGGATTAGTCGGGCAGCAGAGTGTAGGATGGATTGGAGCAGAGCCAGAGTGCTAGAGGGGAGGACAGAGAGTAGGAGGTTGCAGTAGTCAAGGCGGGAAGTGATAAGAGCATGCACTAGTGTTTTTGTGGTTTCATGGTTGAGGAATGAGCGGATCCGGGAAATATTTTTGAGTTTGAGGCGGCAGGAGGATGCGAGGGCTTGGATATGTGGTTTGAAAGAGAGCGCAGAGTCGAGGATCACCCCAAGGCACCGAGCGTGCGGGACTGGGGAAAGAGAGCAGCCATTGACATTGATGGATAGGTTTGGTGGAGGGGTAGAGTGAGATGGGGGAAAGATGGGGGAATTATGTGTTTTTGGTTGCCGCAACATTGCATTAAAATGCAATAACGGGCGATCAAAAGATCGCATCTACACCAAAATGGTATCAATAAAAATGTCAGATCGGTGTGTAAAAAACAAGCCCTCACCCGTCCACAGATCACAAAAAATAGAGACGCTATGGGTTTCGGAAAATGGTGACTTTTTTAAAGAAACTTTGGATTTCTTTTCACTACTTAAATAAAAAAGAACCTATATATATTTGGCATCTACAAACTCATAATCACCTGGAGAATCATAATGGCAGGTCAGTTTTAGTATTTAGTGAACATGGTAAAATAGCAAAACAAAAAACAATTGTGAAATTGCACTTTTTTTTGCAATTTCACAGCACTTTAAATTTTTTCCCCATTTTGCAGTATATTTTATGGCAAGACCAATGGATTTTGTGCAAAAGTACAATTCATCCCGCAAAAAACAATCCCTCACACAGCCATATTGACTAAAAAATATGGCTCTGGGAAGAAGGAGATCAAAAAATGAAAACACAAAAAACGAAGGTGGTGAAGGGGTTAATACAGTTTTAATCTTTATAATTAGAAATTTATGAGCCCCATACAGAAAAATGATCTGAGCCCTCTCCCTCGTCTCTTCCCTCTTTGAAGAAATTGTCTCCAGGACTTGGATTTAATGTGGAAAGTAGATTGTCACGTATACAAAGTAGTTACAACCTACATAGTGCAGATTTCATTTTTTTTACGCAAAGTCTCAAATCCCATACTTATCTTCTCATGACCTTAAAGGGAATGTGTCTTCAGAAAGCAGCCTATTATGTACATCATGTTTTGTTACTACATGCATCTTGTTTTTCAGATTACAAAATTAGAAATCTTGCAATTTTCACAATGGCCTCTGGGCCATTTTATACTCAAACATTCTGTCTTTTCAGGAAGATTTTTCTGTATCATAATTATCATCAGAGGCAAGATTAGAATGACAGGTAACACCTCTAAACACATGAAGGATCCACTATTCACAATAGGCGATGTCACAGCTGACCATGCTACCCTTCCATTCACAACAACCTTTGCATATTCTCATTAAGTGCTTCAGTACAAAAGGATCTGTTCATTGCTGCTAATGTCCATGAGAATTTCCAAAAGTAATAAATAACTAGAGTCTAAAAAAGCCCTAGTGGCCAGTGTAAAAATTGGAAGACTTTTGTTTTTTTATTAAGACAAGCTTGGCCCGTGCGAAATTTTCGCACATTGGTTGTCGGGGGTGCAGGCAATTTCAGAAAAAGCAAGCTGGTCAAATGTAAATGTATTTCATGAGCTGATGAACACAGACAGGTATTTATATATGTAGATTGTTAATACAATAAATTGTTTTGATAAGTAGAGGCCAAAAAATGTTTTCTGGTTGAGGTGCCACCTGCAGGTCATTGTGTCTTTCTGCAGGTTTTTGAAAATGAATGTTTAAACTGTATTTAGTGATAAAATCATGAATGTGTGATTTGTTGGGCTGTTTTCATGCTGAAGGGAGCAAGTTTACCTTTCAAATGGTTTATCATGTGTGTGTGGGGCGAAGTAATCAGTGAAAAAGCAGTGCATGTATACAAATGTGTTGGTAGTGTTGTTTGGGGTACTGTGGTGCCACCTGCAGGTCATTTTTCCTTACTGCAGGTTTATTAAAATTAATGTTTAAACTTTATTTTGTGATCAAATCGTGGTTGTGTGGTTTGTTTGTCTATTTTCTTGCTGAAGGGGGCAAGTTTGCCTTTCAAATGTTTTATCATTTGTGTGTGTGGGGGCAGTATGAACGGGGATACAAAGGAATCACCGAAAAGCAGTGTTTAGAAATAATAGAATAGATTGTGATATTAAAAAAAAACATTTTTAAAAATCCTAAAAAAATGCATTTGTCAGAACACTCTTATTTAAACAATAAGACAGCATTTTCCAATGACTCACTCCCTTTAGAGCACATTTACACAGACCGATATCGGCAAACGAGCATTCATAATAATTCTCTTTCCAATCAAGAGCTTATTACACAAGTTGCCATCAGCCAACATATGAGCAAAATGCTTTTTTGTTTGCTGTTTGGTTAGTTTATCCGCTGATTGGCTAAATTTCATTGCTGGCCCCATACCGCCCCCTATGATGTGCTGCTAGCAATGTGCAGGCTGTATGGGGACAGAAGGATTATGTTATGATCATTATTTTCCCATACAGTTTGTGTTAGCCCCTGTGAACAGTGAGCATCAGTTGACTTGTTATTTGGTGCTTGGTAATGGGCAGAACTTGGCTGAGAAAAAAGAGTGCTTAACTACGTCAGGACCACTCACTGACTATAAACATCCAGTTGGTATGCATTATACCCTGAAGTGACGATTAGAGATGAGTGACTTTGCCTTTTTTCGGGTCGAGTCGAGTTTCACGAAACCCGACTTTCGCAAAAGTCGGGTCGAACGAAATCGGCCGATTATCGTTAAAAGTCAAAGGCCGACTGAAACACGAAACCAATTGCAAGTCAATGGGGAAGCAAAGTCGGCAGGGAGTGGAGGACAGGAAACACACCTACAGTGCCCTTTTGAATGCCAAAAACATCAATTCTTATTACTGAAGCATTTCAACCTTAATTTACTTCATAATACTAGTTGCGCACTGAAAAATGGGGGTTATTTGGCTAAATTTGTGGGGGGGTAGGGCTGGCTCCAGGTTTTCATGTGCCCTGGGCCAAAGAGTGCCCCTTTAACACATAGCACAACTCATGATGCTCCGATACGGCAGAGAAATAGCAGTATAGTACAATGAAAAATACTTCACTTTTTACATCTCATGACTGATATCCATTTTAAATTTTCCAATAGCTCCAAAAACGGACAGTCTATTACTCCATACAGTATTATGGCCATCGCATAGTGCGCTAAACAGTGTAATGAGGCCCATATATTTCTCCATACAGAATCATTGGTCCCATATAATGTTTGAAACAGTATATGATGAGCTCCACATAATGCTACAGTATATGTTGGTCCCCATGGATGAAGCTGCACTGTCTTATGGGCCCAAATAATGCTCCATATACAAAGGTCCCCATTTCTAATGCTCTAGTGTATAATGGGCCCTGTAAATGCTGCTCCAGTGTCTGATGTCCACCTTTTGAATGCTCCAGTGTATGATGGGCCCCATATATCATTCTCCAGAGTACAGTGTTCCCCAAAAATTGCTGTCCCAACATTGAAAACAATTAAATAAGTCTCCTCAAATAAGTCTCCTCGCTAGGGAATCCCTGTACTAGTCTGGGCGTACAGACGTGATGTCATTGCGCTCTCTGATCAGAATATCACTGTCAGAAAACACGGAAGACGTCATGGCAGTGGAGCAGGGAGAGGTAAGTATATCAACTTTGCAAGTGCTGTGATCCTGAGCAAGCAGGGGGGGCCCACTCGTTGGCGACGGCACTGGCACAGGGCCCCTCATAGTACGGCTGTGTGTCTGACGGCGGGTGGGCCGAACCTGCACTTTCATCTGCACCTTCCTCTTTGTCACCGTGTAAGGTGGTGCAGTATATGGGAAGGGTAACCTGAGTTTCATCAGGGTCAGATTCTGGCTGTGTAGAGTGCGAGGGGAATGTAGTGGTCTGGGTCAATGTACCAGCAGAATCATCTAGCAGTAGCTGGACATCAGTGCACTTGTGGCGCCCCCAGGAGTACGGTCGCCACAGTGGCATTACCTTCTTCCTAGGCAGTGTGATGTCATGCTTGGGAGCAACGAAGGATCTCTCTAGCATTTAAACCAACACACAACACAGTTCCCACTCCAGGCCAGCAGGGAGACCTCTGAACCTGACTGCTCAGGAGCTGCTCTCTGTGGTCGGGAGGAGGTAAGTTAGGGCAGTCTGTGAAGGGAAGGGGAAGTGTGTGGACGTGAGAAGGGGAGCTGGAGGATGAGCAGAGTTAAGGCTCACTCCTAGCTGGTGCACATGGTCCGGATTCCGGTCTCCGAGTTTGTAGGGACACTGACGTTCCTTCAGCAGAAACCGGAGGAAGTAGCAGTTGTAAATGCTCTGTGCACAACTAAGGCTCGGAGGCCCCAGCAGCAACGTGTGGGAGCCAGAAGGAAAAGGCTACGGCTGCCTGCCATACGAGAAAGTTCCAAAAGAGAGTCAACAGGGGGAACTTCATTGAACTCAGCACTGCGAATACCTCAGATAAGCGCTAGAACGGAGGCCACACTACCTATCTGCAGAGAGAGAATTCCAAATTGGCTTCCAGGCTGACCAACTCCTTCTCCTTCTGTACTCTGGGTCCTGGACAGCACTTACCAAGTACAGGTAAAGGAACTACACGACTGTGTCTCTCATCTTTCTCCTGCGCCTGGCACACGGCTCTG
This sequence comes from Dendrobates tinctorius, assembly GCF_039654945.1. Lineage (NCBI taxonomy): Eukaryota > Metazoa > Chordata > Amphibia > Anura > Dendrobatidae > Dendrobates > Dendrobates tinctorius. The sequence goes on along the minus strand of NW_027361738.1, from coordinate 52,452,654 downwards.
CTACATCCTGCACTGCACACCATCTACCAACTCTTTCATCTGCACTGCGACTATGGCCCTACCTGTGCAGGGCTTCTACATCTTAGCTGCACCACAATATCTGTCCCAGAGAAGCGACACTGCAGCGCTGGTCAATCTAATCAGAAACCACAGGTGGCGTCACATATCATTCACTTATAAACGTATTTCACCCCTTTGCATGGACGCCCAGGGCCACGGAACAGGTCACCACCACCGTGACACATCCCAGTGAGACACCGGCCCGGTACCGATTAACCCCACTGCCCTGGCTGGCCACCCACACTCTATGTCAGATTCATTTTGGCCTGGGTAATTCACAATTTGACTTGCTAACCCAGGCATGTTATGTGAAAACAGCTCCATGGAGTAATCTGTAGAATGGCCTGCCGCATCCTTCAATTTTGGTTGGGGTGAAGGACACAAGGAACGGTGTGGTTCATGACCATGAGCCTCCAATGATGACTCAGTGCTTTTATTTTTTAAAACTTCAGAAGAGGAGGCGATAGAGCTGGAGGCTGAGTCAGCAATGTAAGCCAAAACTTGTTCTTGAAGCTCCGGCTTTAAAAGCGGTTTACCTACTCCCAGAAGAGAGCCTTTGAGGCCTTGTGGAGCCAGACGATGATGCAGGCTCAACATTTCCTGCATTAGGTGCTATTTTCCTTTTGCCACTACCAGCAGATCCACCACCAACACCAACATCACCAGCTGCCAACCCTCGCCCACTTCCACGGACTCTTCCACCACTCTTCCGCATTTTTGGGGAAAATATACCCAAAAAAACACCAACTGTATGGTACTGTAAAACAAGGTACAAGGTGTATATAGGAGTGGGGAGAATTTGAATCTCTCTAGACTTCAGGACACAGCTGGATTCTGTCAGGCCCTGTTTATATTACACCGCAATGTGACAGGCAGATTCTGGATGGTGTAAGAAAGGTGTATAGAGGACTGTGGAGAATTGGAATTTCTCTAGACTTCAGGACACAGTTGGATTCTGTCAGGCCCTGTTTATATTACACCGCAATGTAACAGGCAGATTCTGGATGGTGTAAGAAAGGTGTATAGAGGACTGGGGAGAATTTGAATCTCTCTAGACTTCAGGACACAGTGGGATTCTGTCAGGCCCTGCTTATATTACACCGCAATGTGACAGGCAGATTCTGGATGGTGTAAGAAAGGTGTATAGAGGACTGTGGAGAATTTGAATCTCTCTAGACTTCAGGACACAGTTGGATTCTGTCAGGCCCTGTTTATATTACACCGCAATGTGACAGGCAGATTCTGGATGATGTAAGAAAGGTGTATAGAGGACAGTGGAGAATTGGAATCTCTCTAGACTTCAGGACACAGTTGGATTCTGCCAGGCCCTGTGTATATTACACCGCAATGTGACAGGCAGAAATTGCCTAGTGCATGACAAACTACAAGGTGTATATAGAATTGGGCAGAATTGGAATCTCCCTAGAGTGTAGGTCTGTTAGAAAGGACAAACTCCTCGGCTTTTCCTTACAGAGTCACACACTTAAATAGCTTCAATTTGGTCGTGATAACAGCCGTTACACGGTACTGAGAGAGGAGCGTGCATGTACACTGCTGTACGGTGTATGTAAAATTGTCAAGCTCCGTGTTTTTGAAAACGGACTGACACACGCTAACTCTCTCTAGTTTTGAATGTAATCAAACAGCAAATATACTAAACTGTTTGAAAAACGGACAAAACTATAAGGTGTAGGTCTGTAAGAACGGACAAACTCCTCGGCTTTTCCTTACAGAGTCACACACTTAGATAGCTTCAATTTGGTCGTGATAACAGCTGTTACTAGAGTTGAGCAAAACGGGTCGAACAATTTCAAAAGTCGCCGACTTTTGGTAAAGTCGGGTTTCATGAAACGAAACCCGACCCTAGGATGAGGTCGGCTACGAGGTCGGCGACTTACGCGCCAAAGTCGCGTTTCAAAAGTTTGTTTAGCGCTCTTTTTCAGCCAATCAGGATCCACGGACACTGTGGGCAACGTGATGACATAGGCAGGGGTCGCCACCATCTTTCAGAAGGGCATGCAAGTGATTGGCTTGCTTTGGTGGGCGTCACAGGGGTTATAAAAGGGCGTGCACGCCGACCGCCATCTTACTTCTGCCGATCTTATCATAGGGAGAGATTGCTGATTCTGTAGGGAGAGCGTTAGGCAGGGAAGAAGAAAAAAAAACTGCTTCTGCTGCTAGCGATTTTGCCTGTGCAACACACCAGTCACTGTGTGTGCAGTGCAAGGGGAGGCTATATTGTGGTGGATCAGCGGTGTTGGTTGTTAGGCTGCCTTCTAAGGCTTCCTGACAGCCGCATTGCTGTTTCCCCACTGCTCTGCAAACTGCTTTTTTAAAAGCAATCCCAATTTTTTTTTTGTCCTGCTAAGGTACTGAGCGTGCATTTATTCACACCATACAGCGGTGTACGCTCCTCACACAGTACCGTGTAACGGCTGTTATCACAGCCACAGTGAAGCTATCTGTCTGTCACTGTGGAGGACTTGTTCCGTTCTTACAGACCTACACTCTAGGGAGATTCCTATTCTGCCCAATTCTACAATTCACTTTTTTCACACCTGTGCCATCGAGCCTGTGACATAGCGCTCTGATATTCAGTGGGCCTCACACAATCCAAAAGTGTCCAGTGTCCACAAGTGTCTGCAGAAATTCAAAATCTCCCTTATCCTGTAGTCACTTTTTTCACACCTGCTGCATCGAGCCTGTAACATAGTGCTGTGATATTCAATGGGCCTCACACAATCCAAGTGTCCAGTGTCCACAAGTGTCTGCAGAAATTCAAAATCTCACAGAAATTCAAAATCTCCCTTATCCTGTAGTCACTTTTTTCACACCTGTGCCATCGAGCCTGTGACATAGCACTGTGATATTCAGTGGGCCTCACACAATCCAAGTGTCCAGTGTCCACAAGTGTCTGCAGAAATTCAAAATCTCCCAGAAATTCAAAATCTCCCTTATCCTGTAGTCACTTTTTTCACACCTGTGCCATCGAGCCTGTGACATAGCGCTGTGATATTCAGTGGGCCTTACACAATCCAAGTGTCCAGTGTCCACAAGTGTCTGCAGAAATTCAAAATCTCACAGAAATTCAAAATCTCCCTTATCCTGTAGTCACTTTTTTCACACCTGTGCCATCGAGCCTGTGACATAGCGCTCTGATATTTAGTGGGGCTCACACAATCCAAAAGTGTCCAGTGTCCACTAGTGTGTGCAGAAAATCTAAATCTCCCCTGTCCTATAGACACCTTGTACCTTGTTTTACATTACTATATAGTTTGTTGGATTTTGTCTACATTTCTACCAAAAATGAGGAAGGCTGGTGGAAGAGGCCGTGGAATTGGGTGGGGGTTGGCAGCTAGTAATGATGGTGTTGGTGGTGGATCTGATGGTAGTGGCAAAAGCAAAATAGGACCGAATGCAGGAGGTGTTGAGCCTGCGTCATCGTCTGGCTCCATAAGGCTTCGAAGGCTTAGTTTTCTAGGAGTTGGCAAACCGCTTTTAACGCCAGAGCATCAGGAAAAAGTTTTGTCTTACATTGCTGACTCAGCCTCCAGCTCTATCGCCTCCTCTTCTGAAGTTGTAAAAAGTAAAAGCACTGAGTCGTCATTGGAGGCTCATGTTCATGAACCACACCTTTCCTTGTGTCCTTCACCACAACCAAGATTGAAGGATGACGCAGGCCATGCTACTGATTACTCCATGGAGCTGTTTTCACATACCATGGCTGGATTATCAAGTGAAATGGTGAATTACCCAGGCCAAGATGAATCTGACATGGAGTGCACTGATGCACAGCCGCTGATAGATGATTCTGCTGGTACATTCACTCAGAGCACTACATTGTCCTCGCAGTGTACAGAGCCAGATTCTGACCCTGATGAGACTCAGGTGCCCCTTCCCGCACACTATATCACCATACACGGTGACACAGAGGAAGGTGCACATGACATTGAAGAGGAGGTGATGGATGACCCAGTTGTTGACCCAGATTGGCATCCATTGGGGGAAGAGGGTGCTGCTTCCAATAGCTCAGATGAGGAGCATCCACAGCAGACATCAACATCGCAACAGCTGTTATCTGGCAGGCCCGGAGCACTCCAAAGACGGGTTCCAAAAATCAAAAGAGTTGCTGGACAGCTTGTCCAGAGGGTCAAAACATCACAGCGTGCTAGGCCGCAAAATGTCTGCCAAAGTAGGAAGAGTGTAGTGTGGCACTTTTTTGAACAAAATCCTAATGATCAGGCCAAGGTTATCTGTAAGAAGTGCGCAAAGACCTTTAGCCGAGGGAAAAATCTGAAAAATGTGAATACCAGTTGCATGCTTAGACATTTAACCAGCATGCACTTGCAAGCGTGGACACAACACCAAACCTCAAGTGCCACATGTGCAACTGATCACAAAGAAGGTAGTCAGCAATGCTACATTGTTTCCCCCACTGTAAGCCCACCGGTTAGCACAGCAGCAAATGTTGAGGTGTCGTTGCAAGGCCACAGCAGTCAGGGAATCCCACTGTTATATCAACGAAATACTGAATCTAGGCCATCAGAAAGAACACCAACTCCATCACCATCATCAACCCTCTCTCAGTCCGCCCTGTCCACCGCTACTTCTACCATATGCAGCTCTCAAGTCCAGCTCACCCTCCCAGACACTATGAGTAGGTCAAGAAAGTACTCAGTCTCTCATCCACGTACACTGGGTTTGAACGCCCACATTGCCAAACTAATCTCGTTTGAGATGATGCCCTTTCGGTTGGTGGAAAGCGCAGCTTTCCGCGAACTCATGGCCTATGCAGTACCACGCTATGACCTACCCAGTCGCCACTTCTTCTCTCGCAAAGCCATCCCAGCCTTCCACCATCATGTGAAAGACCGCATTGTCCATGCACTCAAGCAGTCAGTGAGTGGAAAGGTGTACCTCACAACTGATGCATGGTCCAGTCGGCATGGCCAGGGCCGTTATGTGTCCATCACTGCGCACTGGGTTAATGTGGTGGATGCAGGGTCCACAGGGGACAGCGGTGGTGGGACAGTGCTGCCTAGCCCACGGTATAGGAAACAGTTGGCTGTAGGCGTTCCACCCTCCTCCTCCAGAAGCGAAAGCTCGTCCACAGAGCGCAGTCGTACGAGCACTCCATCTGCAGCTGCCACTGTTGCACACGATGTGTCCCCCTATCGAGCAGCTAGTGGAAAGCGTCAGCAGGCTGTGTTGCAGATGATGTGTTTGGGCGACAGACACACCGCCGAGGTGCTGGCCGAGTACTTGAAGCGACAAACTGAGTCATGGCTGGGCAGTGTACATCTTGAGGCAGGCAAGGTAGTTAGTGATAACGGCCGTAATTTTGCGGCAGCCATAGCCCTTTCAAAACTCAGCCACATACCTTGCTTGGCTCACACCTTGAACCTGGTGGTGCAGTGCTTCCTCAAAAATTATCCGTAGTTAACAGCCCTGCTCCATAAGGTGCGAAGACTGTGCGCGCACATCCGCCGGTCGCCTGTACACTCCGTTCGTATGCAGAAGCTGCAGCGATTGCTCCACCTTCCCAACCACCGCCTCATTATCGACATTGCAGCAAGGTGGAACTCCACCCTGCACATGGTGGAGTGGCTGTGCGAGCAGAGGCAGGCCATAATGCATTTGTGGGAGGATACACGGCCAGGCACATTGAGAGCAGACATGGAGTTGACAGGTGTGCAGTGGTCGAAGCTGAAAGACCTCTGTAAAGTTCTTCAGTGTTTTGAGGAATGCACACGGCTGGTAAGCGCAGAAGACGCCATCCTAAGAATGAGCATCCCACTTATGCGTCTGCTCATGCAAACTTTGACGCACCTTAAGGAGCAGGCGTCTGCAGCCAATGTTGACGAGGAGGAAAAGGTGGAGGGAATCCTTGATGACATTCAGCCATTGTCTGCTCAGGGACCTCTCCTGGACGAGTTGGAGGAAGAAGAGGAGGAGGAGGATGATGATGGGGATGATTACTTAGGGGAGGAGGATGCATCTCGTGGGGCAAGTGAAAATGTTGGCGTGGCAAGGTCTGGTACAGGGTTTGTGCGTGACTGGAGGGATGTGGATTTGCCAGAAAGTGCTCCTCCAACCAGCACTCGCAGTGCATCATTGACACCGGGAACATTGGCCAACATGTCAGATTATGCCTTGCGGATCCTAAAAAGGGACCCCCGCATTGCCAAAATGATGAACGATGACGACTACTGGTTGGCCAGCATCCTGGATCCACGCTATAAAGGCAAATTACAAAACATCATGCCACAGGAGAACCTTGACCTAATATTGGCTAATAAACAAGCAACTCTGGTAAATCGGTTGCTTGAGGCATTCCCAGCACACAGCAGCGGTGATGGTTCTCACACGAGCCGTACGGGCCGGGGGCAGCTTGGCAGAGGTGTTCATGGTGCACACAGCAGAAGTGGCGTTGGAGACAGGGGTTTCATGACAATGTTGTGCACTGATTTTTCAAGTACCGCTCACAAAACTGGTATTACAGCATCGATGGAAAGTGACAGGAGACAGCAGTTGTCAACTATGGTTACAAACTACTTTTCCTCCCATATCGATGTTCTCCCACACAGGTCATTCCCCTTTGACTATTGGGCTGCTAAACTGGACACCTGGCCTGAATTGGCACAATATGCCTTACAGGAGCTCGCTTGCCCAGCTGCAAGTGTGCTATCGGAAAGAGTCTTCAGTGCAGCTGGATCAATCCTGACAGAAAAAAGGACCCGTCTGTCAACCCAAAATGTGGATGATCTAACCTTCATTAAAATGAACCATGCATGGGTTTCCAAGGATTTTGTCCCACCTTCCCCTGATGACACATAGGGTGACAGAAAAATGGCTTGCTTTGGTCCACCTCTTCCTGGGACTTGACCTATTTCGCCTTTTGCATCAGCTGAATGTCCAACATCAGCATATGCCACTTTCTAAAACTCCCTAACTGTGCTGCCTCCCCCCCCATGGCCGGGGTCACCACCTAGCGCACGACACCGTGCGAGTGCCGTTGCCCTGGACAGGTGGGTAGGCCGACTCTTGGGTGCGGGCACTTGCACAGGGACCCTCATAGTGCAATCAAGTGTCTCTGACGGTGGTGGTGCACACCCGCCGTCAGACACACCGCCGTACTATGAGGGGCCCAGTGCCAGTACCGATGCCCACGAGTGGGCCCTCCTTGCTTGGGCAGGGCCCCAGCATTTGCAATCTTTACCTCTCCCTGCTCCTCCGCTGTGTAGTCTGGGCCGTCAAATCCATACTGTGCCTAACACCGTCTGAGCCTGCCTCCTGATGAATATACATATCTTTTGAATGTATACGCTATCCATACATGTTATCCGGGGATACGGTACCCTTTCTCACCTTTGTGCAATCACTTGCAAGCCATACTGTGCCTGACACCATCTGAGCCTGCCTCCTGATGTATAGACATATCTTTTGAATGTGTACGCTATCCATACATGTTATCCGGGGATACGGTACCCTTTCTCACCTTTGTGCAATCACTTGCAAGCCATATTGGGCCTTACACCGTCTGAGCCTGCATCCTGATGTATAGACATATCTTTTGAATGTGTACGCTATCCATACATGTTATCCGGGGATACGGTACCCTTTCTCACCTTTGTGCAATCACGTGCAATCCATACTGGGCCTAACACCGTCTGAGCCTGCCTCCTGATGTATAGACATATATTTTGAATGTGTACGCTATCCATACATGTTATCCGGGGATACGGTACCCTTTCTCACCTTTGTGCAATCACGTGCAAGCCATACTGGGCCTAACACCGTCTGAGCCTGCCTCCAGATGTATAGACATATATTTTGAATGTGCACGCTATCCATACATGTTATCCGGGGATACGGTACCCTTTCTCACCTTTGTGCAATCACGTGCAATCCATACTGGGCCTAACACCGTCTGAGCCTGCCTCCTGATGTATAGACATATCTTTTGAATGTGTACGCTATCCATACATGTTATCCGGGGATACGTTACCCTTTCTCACCTTCGTGCAATCACTTGCAAGCCATACTGGGCTTTACACCGTCTGAGCCTGCCTCCTGATGTATAGACATATCTTTTGAATGTGTACGCTATCCATACATGTTATCCGGGGATACGGTACCCTTTCTCACCTTTGTGCAATCATTGGCAAGCCATACTGTGCCTGACACGGTCTGAGCCTGCCTCCTGATGTATAGACATATCTTTTGAGTGTGTACGCTATCCATACATGTTATCCGGGGATACGTTACCCTTTCTCACCTTTGTGCATTCACTTGCAAGCCATACTGGGCCTTACACCGTCTGAGCCTGTCTCCTGATGTATAGACATATCTTTTGAATGTGTACGCTATCCATACATGTTATCCGGGGACACGTTACCCTTTCTCACCTTTGTGCAATCACGTGCAATCCATACTGGGCCTAACACCGTCTGAGCCTGCCTCCTGATGCATAGACATATATTTTGAATGTGTACGCTTTCCATACATGTTATCCGGGGATACGGTACCCTTTCTCACCTTTGTGCAATCACGTGCAAGCCATACTGGACCTAACACCGTCTGAGCCTGCCTCCTGATGTATAGACATATCTTTTGAATGTGTACGCTATCCGTACATGTTATCTGGGGATACGGCACCCTTTCTCACCTTTGTGCAATCACTTGCAAGCCATACTGGGCCTTACACCATCTGAGCCTGCCTCCTGATGTATAGACATATATTTTGAATGTGTACGCTATCCACACATGTTATCCGGGGATAGGGTACCCTTTCTCACCTTTGTGCAATCACTTGCAAGCCATACTGTGCCTGACACCGTCTGAGCCTGCCTCCTGATGTATAGACATATCTTTTGAATGTGTACGCTATCCATACATGTTATCCAGGGATACGGTACCCTTTCTCACCTTTGTGAAATCACTTGCAAGCCATACTGGGCCTTACACCGTCTGAGCCTGCCTCCTGATGTATAGACATATATTTTGAATGTGTACGCTATCCATACATGTTATCCGGGGATACGGTACCCTTTCTCACCTTTGTGGAATCATGTGCAATCCATACTGGGCCTATCACCGTCTGAGCCTGCCTCCTGATGTATAGACATATATTTTGAATGTGTACGCTATCCATACTTGTTATCCGGGGATACGGTACCCTTTCTCACCTTTGTGCAATCACGTGCAAGTCATACTGGGCCTAACACCGTCTGAGCCTGCCTCCTGATGTATAGACATATCTCTTGAATGTGTACGCTATCCATACATGTTATCCGGGGATACGGTACCCTTTCTCACCTTTGTGCAATCACGTGCAATCCATACTGGGCCTAACACCCTCTGAGCCTGCCTCCTGATGTATAGACATATATTTTGAATGTGTACGCTATACATACATGTTATCCGGGGATACGGTACCCTTTCTAACCTTTGTGCAATCACTTGCAAGCCATACTGTGCCTGACACCGTCTGAGCCTGCCTCCTGATGTATAGACATATCTTTTGAATGTGTACGCTATCCATACATGTTATCCGGGGACACGGTACCCTTTCTCACCTTTGTGCAATCACGTGCAAGCCATACTGGGCCTAACAACGTCTGAGCCTGCCTCCTGATGTATAGACATATATTTTGAATGTGTACACTATCCATACATGTTATCCGGGGATACGTTACCCTTTCTCACCTTTGTGCATTCACTTGCAAGCCATACTGGGCCTTACACCGTCTGAACCTGTCTCCTGATGTATAGACATATCTTTTGAATGTGTACGCTATCCATACATGTTATCCGGGAATACGGTACCCTTTCTAACCTTTGTGTAATCACGTGCAATCCATACTGGGCCTAACACCGTCTGAGCCTGCCTCCTGATGCATAGACATATATTTTGAATGTGTACGCTATCCATACATGTTATCCGGGGATACGGTACCCTTTCTCACCTTTGTGCAATCACGTGCAAGCCATACTGGGCCTAACACCGTCTGAGCCTGCCTCCTGATGTATAGACATATCTTTTGAATGTGTACGCTATCCATACATGTTATCCGGGGATACGGTACCCTTTCTCACCTTTGTGCAAACACTTGCAAGCCATACTGGGCCTTACACCATCTGAGCCTGCCTCCTGATGTATAGACATATCTTTTTAATGTGTACGCTATCCACACATGTTATCCGGGGATAGGGTACCCTTTCTCACCTTTGTGCAATCACTTGCAAGCCATACTGTGCCTGACACCGTCTGAGCCTGCCTCCTGATGTATAGACATATCTTTTGAATGTGTACGCTATCCATACATGTTATCCGGGGATACGGTACCCTTTCTCACCTTTGTGCAATCACTTGTAAGCCATACTGGGCCTTACACCGTCTGAGCCTGCCTCCTGATGTATAGACATATCTTTTGAATGTGTACGCTATCCATTCATGTTATCCGGGGATACGGTACCCTTTCTCACCTTTGTGCAATCACGTGCAATCCATACTGGGCCTAACACCGTCTGAGCCTGCCTCCTGATTTATAGACATATATTTTGAATGTGTACGCTATCCATACTTGTTATCCGGGGATACGGTACCCTTTCTCACCTTTGTGCAATCACGTGCAAGCCATACTGGGCCTAACACCGTCTGAGCCTGCCTCCTGATGTATAGACATATCTCTTGAATGTGTACGCTATCCATACATGTTACCCGGGGATACGGTACCCTTTCTCACCTTTGTGCAATCACTTGCAAGCCATACTGTGCCTGACACCATCTGGGCCTGCCTCCTGATGTATAGACATATCTTTTGAATGTGTACGCTATCCATACATGTTATCCGGGGACACGGTACCCTTTCTCACCTTTGTGCAATCACGTGCAAGCCATACTGGGCCTAACACCGTCTGAGCCTGCCTCCTGATGTATAGACATATATTTTGAATGTGTACGCTATCCATACATGTTATCCGGGGAAACGGTACCCTTTCTCACCTTTGTGCAATCACGTGCAAGCCATACTGGGCCTAACACCGTCTGAGCCTGCCTCCTGATGTATAGACATATATTTTGAATGTGTACGCTATCCATACATGTTATCCGGGGATACGGTACCCTTTCTCACCTTTGTGCAATCACGTGTAACCCATACTGGGTGTGAGAACGGCTGGCGAGCTGTTAAGCAAGCTACAGCACCTGTGGTTTGCACACGTAAGTTTTTCATTTTTTTCAGGAATGACGGTTAGGCCTAATTCCGGAACTGCGGTTGACCTGCAATTACTGGGAAATCATCGTTCGCGAGTAATAATTGTAATCAGTGATCCCCATGACTAACGTTGTTCAGCGGGTTATCTGCACCTGTAAGCGACAAACGCTGGCCTTTTCAGTGTAGCGCACATGCAGCCACGGACATGTAAGGGCATGACACACCAGTTATTGGCCAATCTCATGTGCCAGAGCCTCACGTGTCCCTCTAGTAAGCCAGACTCGGACCGCGGGGCATGACGGAGTCTCGTTCATTAACGGAATTAAGCTTGCAATGTGTGCATCTGTTCTGTAGCTGGCATGGTTGAGGTTTCCCAGGTGGAGTCGAATTTAACCGTAGGCTCCACTCCTGGTGGTGCCCTTCTGGACATTCCTTTAAGGTTCAGCTTTGCAACCATACTGCCCACGTAAAACATACACTTTGCCTTCATGAACGCTGTTTGGAGGGTCATGACTCGTGGGAATAACGCCGCCCAATCAGTTAACCTGCTAGAGAGATCCTTAATTGCTCCCAAGCATGACATCACACTCCCTAGGAGGAAGGTAATGCCACTGTGGCGACCGTACTCCTGGGGGCGACACAAGTGCACTGATGCCCAGCCACTGCTCAATGAGTCTGCTGGTACATTGACCCAGACCACTACATTCCCCTCGCACGCTACCCGGCCTGACTCTGACCCTGATGAAACTCAGGTTACCTTTCCCATATACAGTTCCATCTTATACGGTGACAAAGAGGAAGCTGCAGATGAAAGTGCAGGTTCGGCCCACCCGCCATCAGACACACCACCGTACTATCAGAGGCCCTGTGCCAGTGCCGTCGCCAACGAGTGGGCCCCCCCTGCTTGCTCAGGATCACAGCACTTGCAAGGTTGAAATACTGTGCAGTGAGATGGAAGATGGGGACGACGAGGAGTCCAGACTAGTATAGGGATTCCCTAGCGAGGAGACTTATTTGATTGTTTTCAATGTTGGGACAGCAATTTTTGGGGAGCACTATACTCTGGAGAATGATAGATGGGGCCCACCATACACTGGAACATTCCAAAGGTGGACATCAGACACTGGAGCAGCATTTACAGGGCCCATTATACACTAGAGCATTAGAAATGGGGCCCATTATGTTTGGAGCATTATTTGGGCCCATAATACAGTGGAGCTTCATCCATGGGGACCAACATATACTGTAGCATTATGTGGAGCTCATCATATACTGTTTCAAACATTATATGGGACCAATGATTCTGTATGGAGAAATAGATGGGCCTCGTCATGAGATGTAAAAAGTGAAGTATTTTTCATTGTACTATACCGCTATTTCTCTGCCGTATCGGAGCATGATGAGTTGTGGTATTATGTGTTAAAGGGGCGCTCTTTCACCCAGGGCACATGAAAACCTGAAGCTAGCCCTACCCCCCCACAACTTTAGCCAAATAACCCCCATTTTTCAGTGCGTAACTTGTATTATGAAGTTAATTAAGGTTGACCAGTAGAGTTGAGCGAAACGGGTCGAAAAAATTCAAAAGTCACCGACTTTTGGCAAAGTCGGGTTTCATGAAACGAAACCCGACCCTAGGATGAGGTCGGCCACGAGGTCGGCGACTTACGCGCCAAAGTCGCGTTTCAAAAGTTTGTTTTGCGCTCTTTTTCAGCCAATCAGGATCCACGGACACTGTGGGCAACGTGATGACCTAGGCAAGGGTCACCACCATCTTTCAGAAGGGCATGCAAGTGATTGGCTTGCTTTGGTGGGCATCACAGGGGGTATGAAAGGGCGTGCACGCCGACCGCCATCTTACTTCTGCCGATCTTAGTATAGGGAGAGGTTGCTGCTGATTCTGTAGGGAGAGCGTTAGACAGGGAAGAAGACAAAAAAACTGCTTCTGCTGCTAGCGATTTGGACTGCACAACACACAAGTCACTGTGTGTGCAGTGCAAGGGCAGGCTATATTGTGGTGTATCAGTGGTGTTGGTTGTTGGGCTGCCTTTTAAGGCTTCCTGACACACTGGCATTGCTGTTTACCCACTGCTCCGCAAACTGCTTTTTTAAAAGCAATCCAATCTCCCTTATCCTCTAGTCACTTTTGTCACAGCTGTGCCATCGAGCCTGTCACATAGCGCTCAGATATCAGTGGGCCTCACACAATCCACAAGTGTCCAGTGTCCAAAAGTGTGCGCAGAGATTCAAAATCTCCATTATCCTCTCGTCACTTTGGTCACAGGCAGCTGTGCCATCGAGCGTGTCACATAGCGCTCAGATATCAGTGGGCCTCACACAATCCACAAGTGTCCAGTGTCCAAAAGTGTGCGCAGAGATTCAAAATCTCCATTATCCTCTCGTCACTTTGGTCACAGGCAGCTGTGCCATCGAGCCTGTCACATAGCGCTCAGATATCAGTGGGCCTCACACAATCCACAAGTGTCCAGTGTCCAAAAGTGTGCGCAGAGATTCAAAATCTCCATTATCCTCTCGTCACTTTGGTCACAGGCAGCTGTGCCATCGAGCGTGTCACATAGCGCTCAGATATCAGTGGGCCTCACACAATCCACAAGTGTCCAGTGTCCAAAAGTGTGCGCAGAGATTCAAAATCTCCATTATCCTCTCGTCACTTTGGTCACAGGCAGCTGTGCCATCGAGCCTGTCACATAGCGCTCAGATATCAGTGGGCCTCACACAATCCACAAGTGTCCAGTGTCCAAAAGTGTGCGCAGAGATTCAAAATCTCCATTATCCTCTCGTCACTTTGGTCACAGGCAGCTGTGCCATCGAGCGTGTCACATAGCGCTCAGATATCAGTGGGCCTCACACAATCCACAAGTGTCCAGTGTCCAAAAGTGTGCGCAGAGATTCAAAATCTCCATTATCCTCTCGTCACTTTGGTCACAGGCAGCTGTGCCATCGAGCGTGTCACATAGCGCTCAGATATCAGTGGGCCTCACACAATCCACAAGTGTCCAGTGTCCAAAAGTGTGCGCAGAGATTCAAAATCTCCATTATCCTCTCGTCACTTTGGTCACAGGCAGCTGTGCCATCGAGCGTGTCACAAAGCGCTCAGATATCAGTGGGCCTCACACAATCCACAAGTGTCCAGTGTCCAAAAGTGTGCGCAGAGATTCAAAATCTCCATTATCCTCTCGTCACTTTGGTCACAGGCAGCTGTGCCATCGAGCATGTCACATAGCGCTCAGATATGAGTGGGCCTCACACAATCCACAAGTGTCCAGTGTCCAAAAGTGTGCGCAGAGATTCAAAATCTCCATTATCCTCTCGTCAGTTTGGTCACAGGCAGCTGTGCCATCGAGTGTGTCACATAGCGCTCAGATATCAGTGGGCCTCACACAATCCACAAGTGTCCAGTGTCCAAAAGTGTGCGCAGAGATTCAAAATCTCCATTATCCTCTCGTCACTTTGGTCACAGGCAGCTGTGCCATCGAGCCTGTCACATAGCGCTCAGATATCAGTGGGCCTCACTCAATCCACAAGTGTCCAGTGTCCAAAAGTGTGCGCAGAGATTCAAAATCTCCATTATCCTCTCGTCACTTTGGTCACAGGCAGCTGTGCCATCGAGCGTGTCACATAGCGCTCAGATATCAGTGGGCCTCACACAATCCACAAGTGTCCAGTGTCCAAAAGTGTGCGCAGAGATTCAAAATCTCCATTATCCTCTCGTCACTTTGGTCACAGGCAGCTGTGCCATCGAGCCTGTCACATAGCGCTCAGATATCAGTGGGCCTCACACAATCCACAAGTGTCCAGTGTCCAAAAGTGTGCGCAGAGATTCAAAATCTCCATTATCCTCCCGTCACTTTGGTCACAGGCAGCTGTGCCATCGAGCGTGTCACATAGCGCTCAGATATCAGTGGGCCTCACACAATCCACAAGTGTCCAGTGTCCAAAAGTGTGCGCAGAGATTCAAAATCTCCATTATCCTCTCGTCACTTTGGTCACAGGCAGCTGTGCCATCGAGCCTGTCACATAGCGCTCAGATATCAGTGGGCCTCACACAATCCACAAGTGTCCAGTGTCCAAAAGTGTGCGCAGAGATTCAAAATCTCCATTATCCTCTCGTCACTTTGGTCACAGGCAGCTGTGCCATCGAGCGTGTCACATAGCGCTCAGATATCAGTGGGCCTCACACAATCCACAAGTGTCCAGTGTCCAAAAGTGTGCGCAGAGATTCAAAATCTCCATTATCCTCTCGTCACTTTGGTCACAGGCAGCTGTGCCATCGAGCGTGTCACATAGCGCTCAGATATCAGTGGGCCTCACACAATCCACAAGTGTCCAGTGTCCAAAAGTGCGCGCAGAGATTCAAAATCTCCATTATCCTCTCGTCACTTTGGTCACAGGCAGCTGTGCCATCGAGCGTGTCACAAAGCGCTCAGATATCAGTGGGCCTCACACAATCCACAAGTGTCCAGTGTCCAAAAGTGTGCGCAGAGATTCAAAATCTCCATTATCCTCTCGTCACTTTGGTCACAGGCAGCTGTGCCATCGAGCATGTCACATAGCGCTCAGATATGAGTGGGCCTCACACAATCCACAAGTGTCCAGTGTCCAAAAGTGTGCGCAGAGATTCAAAATCTCCATTATCCTCTCGTCACTTTGGTCACAGGCAGCTGTGCCATCGAGCGTGTCACAGAGCGCTCAGATATCAGTGGGCCTCACACAATGCACAAGTGTCCAGTGTCCAAAAGTGTGCGCAGAGATTCAAAATCTCCATTATCCTCTCGTCACTTTGGTCACAGGCAGCTGTGCCATCGAGCGTGTCACATAGCGCTCAGATATCAGTGGGCCTCACACAATCCACAAGTGTCCAGTGTCCAAAAGTGTGCGCAGAGATTCAAAATCTCCATTATCCTCTCGTCACTTTGGTCACAGGCAGCTGTGCCATCGAGCCTGTCACATAGCGCTCAGATATCAGTGGGCCTCACACAATCCACAAGTGTCCAGTGTCCAAAAGTGTGCGCAGAGATTCAAAATCTCCATTATCCTCTCGTCACTTTGGTCACAGGCAGCTGTGCCATCGAGCCTGTCACATAGCGCTCAGATATCAGTGGGCCTCACACAATCCACAAGTGTCCAGTGTCCAAAAGTGTGCGCAGAGATTCAAAATCTCCATTATCCTCTCGTCACTTTGGTCACAGGCAGCTGTGCCATCGAGCGTGTCACATAGCGCTCAGATATCAGTGGGCCTCACACAATCCACAAGTGTCCAGTGTCCAAAAGTGTGCGCAGAGATTCAAAATCTCCATTATCCTCTCGTCACTTTGGTCACAGGCAGCTGTGCCATCGAGCGTGTCACATAGCGCTCAGATATCAGTGGGCCTCACACAATCCACAAGTGTCCAGTGTCCAAAAGTGTGCGCAGAGATTCAAAATCTCCATTATCCTCTCGTCACTTTGGTCACAGGCAGCTGTGCCATCGAGCCTGTCACATAGCGCTCAGATATCAGTGGGCCTCACACAATCCACAAGTGTCCAGTGTCCAAAAGTGTGCGCAGAGATTCAAAATCTCCATTATCCTCTCGTCACTTTGGTCACAGGCAGCTGTGCCATCGAGCGTGTCACATAGCGCTCAGATATCAGTGGGCCTCACACAATCCACAAGTGTCCAGTGTCCAAATGTGTGCGCAGAGATTCAAAATATCCATTATCCTCTCGTCACTTTGGTCAAAGGCAGCTGTGCCATCGAGCGTGTCACATAGCGCTCAGATATCAGTGGGCCTCACACAATCCACAAGTGTCCAGTGTCCAAAAGTGTGCGCAGAGATTCAAAATCTCCATTACCTTCTCGTCAGTTTGGTCACAGGCAGCTGTGCCATCCAGCGTGTCACATAGCGCTCAGATATCAGTGGGCCTCACACAATCCACAAGTGTCCAGTGTCCAAAAGTGTGCGCAGAGATTCAAAATCTCCATTATCCTCTCGTCACTTTGGTCACAGGCAGCTGTGCCATCGAGCGTGTCACATAGCGCTCAGGTATCAGTGGGCCTCACACAATCCACAAGTGTCCAGTGTCCAAAAGTGTGCGCAGAGATTCAAAATCTCCATTATCCTCTCGTCACTTTGGTCACAGGCAGCTGTGCCATCGAGCGTGTCACATAGCGTTCAGATATCAGTGGGCCTCACACAATCCACAAGTGTCCAGTGTCCAAAAGTGTGCGCAGAGATTCAAAATCTCCATTATCCTCTCGTCACTTTGGTCACAGGCAGCTGTGCCATCGAGCATGTCACATAGCGCTCAGATATCAGTGGGCCTCACACAATCCACAAGTGTCCAGTGTCCAAAAGTGTGCGCAGAGATTCAAAATCTCCATTATCCTCTCGTCACTTTGGTCACAGGCAGCTGTGCCATCGAGCGTGTCACATAGCGCTCAGATATCAGTGGGCCTCACACAATCCACAAGTGTCCAGTGTCCAAAAGTGTGCGCAGAGATTCAAAATCTCCATTATCCTCTCGTCACTTTGGTCACAGGCAGCTGTGCCATCGAGCGTGTCACATAGCGCTCAGATATCAGTGGGCCTCACACAATCCACAAGTGTCCAGTGTCCAAAAGTGTGCGCAGAGATTCAAAATCTCCATTATCCTCTCGTCACTTTGGTCACAGGCAGCTGTGCCATCGAGCCTGTCACATAGCGCTCAGATATCAGTGGGCCTCACACAATCCACAAGTGTCCAGTGTCCAAAAGTGTGCGCAGAGATTCAAAATCTCCATTATCCTCTCGTCACTTTGGTCACAGGCAGCTGTGCCATCGAGCGTGTCACATAGCGCTCAGATATCAGTGGGCCTCACACAATCCACAAGTGTCCAGTGTCCAAAAGTGTGCGCAGAGATTCAAAATCTCCATTATCCTCTCGTCACTTTGGTCACAGGCAGCTGTGCCATCGAGCGTGTCACATAGCGCTCAGATATCAGTGGGCCTCACACAATCCACAAGTGTCCAGTGTCCAAAAGTGTGCGCAGAGATTCAAAATCTCCATTATCCTCTCGTCACTTTGGTCACAGGCAGCTGTGCCATCGAGCCTGTCACATAGCGCTCAGATATCAGTGGGCCTCACACAACCCACAAGTGTCCAGTGTCCAAAAGTGCACGCAGAGATTCAAAATCTCCATTATCCTCTCGTCACTTTGGTCACAGGCAGCTGTGCCATCGAGCGTGTCACATAGCGCTCAGATATCAGTGGGCCTCACACAATCCACAAGTGTCCAGTGTCTAAAAGTGTGCGCAGAGATTCAAAATCTCCATTATCCTCTCGTCACTTTGGTCACAGGCAGCTGTGCCATCGAGCCTGTCACATAGCGCTCAGATATCAGTGGGCCTCACACAATCCACAAGTGTCCAGTGTCCAAAAGTGTGCGCAGAGATTCAAAATCTCCATTATCCTCTCGTCACTTTTGTCACAGGCAGCTGTGCAATCGCGCGTGCCACATAGCGCTCAGATATCAGTGGGCCTCACACAATCCACAAGTGTCCAGTGTCCAAAAGTGTGCGCAGAGATTCAAAATCTCCATTATCCTCTCGTCACTTTGGTCACAGGCAGCTGTGCCATCGAGCGTGTCACATAGCGCTCAGATATCAGTGGGCCTCACACAATCCACAAGTTTCCAGTGTCCAAAAGTGTGCGCAGATATTCAAAATCTCCATTATCCTCTCGTCACTTTGGTCACAGGCAGCTGTGCCATCGAGCGTGTCACATAGCGCTCAGATATCAGTGGGCCTCACACAATCCACAAGTGTCCAGTGTCCAAAAGTGTGCGCAGAGATTCAAAATCTCCATTATCCTCTCGTCACTTTGGTCACAGGCAGCTGTGCCATCGAGCGTGTCACATAGCGCTCAGATATCAGTGGGCCTCACACAATCCACAAGTGTCCAGTGTCCAAAAGTGTGCGCAGAGATTCAAAATCTCCATTATCTTCTCGTCACTTTGGTCACAGGCAGCTGTGCCATCGAGCGTGTCACATAGCGCTCAGATATCAGTGGGCCTCACACAATCCACAAGTGTCCAGTGTCCAAAAGTGTGCGCAGAGATTCAAAATCTCCATTATCCTCTCGTCACTTTGGTCACAGGCAGCTGTGCCATCGAGCGTGTCACATAGCGCTCAGATATCAGTGGGCCTCACACAATCCACAAGTGTCCAGTGTCCAAAAGTGTGCGCAGAGATTCAAAATCTCCATTATCCTCTCGTCACTTTGGTCACAGGCAGCTGTGCCATCGAGCGTGTCACATAGCGCTCAGATATCAGTGGGCCTCACACAATACACAAGTGTCCAGTGTCCAAAAGTGTGCGCAGAGATTCAAAATCTCCATTATCCTCTCGTCACTTTGGTCACAGGCAGCTGTGCCATCGAGCGTGTCACATAGCGCTCAGATATCAGTGGGCCTCACACAATCCACAAGTGTCCAGTGTCCAAAAGTGTGCGCAGAGATTCAAAATCTCCATTATCCTCTCGTCACTTTGGTCACAGGCAGCTGTGCCATCGAGCGTGTCACATAGCGCTCAGATATCAGTGGGCCTCACACAATCCACAAGTGTCCAGTGTCCAAAAGTGTGCGCAGAGATTCAAAATCTCCATTATCCTCTCGTCACTTTGGTCACAGGCAGCTGTGCCATCGAGCGTGTCACATAGCGCTCAGATATCAGTGGGCCTCACACAATCCACAAGTGTCCAGTGTCCAAAAGTGTGCGCAGAGATTCAAAATCTCCATTATCCTCTCGTCACTTTGGTCACAGGCAGCTGTGCCATCGAGTGTGTCACATAGCGCTCAGATATCAGTGGGCCTCACACAATCCACAAGTGTCCAGTGTCCAAAAGTGTGCGCAGAGATTCAAAATATCCATTATCCTCTCGTCACTTTGGTCACAGGCAGCTGTGCCATCGAGCGTGTCACATAGCACTCAGATATCAGTGGGCCTCACACAATCCACAAGTGTCCTGTGTCCAAAAGTGTGCGCAGAGATTCAAAATCTCCATTACCTTCTCGTCACTTTGGTCACAGGCAGCTGTGCCATCCAGCGTGTCACATAGCGCTCAGATATCAGTGGGCCTCACACAATCCACAAGTGTCCAGTGTCCAAATGTGTGCGCAGAGATTCAAAATCTCCATTATCCTCTCGTCACTTTGGTCACAGGCAGCTGTGCCATCGAGCGTGTCACATAGCGCTCAGATATCAGTGGGCCTCACACAATCCACAAGTGTCCAGTGTCCAAAAGTGTGCGCAGAGATTCAAAATCTCCATTATCCTCTCGTCACTTTGGTCACAGGCAGCTGTGCCATCGAGCGTGTCACATAGCGCTCAGATATCAGTGGGCCTCACACAATCCACAAGTGTCCAGTGTCCAAAAGTGTGCGCAGAGATTCAAAATCTCCATTATCCTCTCGTCACTTTGGTCACAGGCAGCTGTGCCATCGAGCATGTCACATAGCGCTCAGATATCAGTGGGCCTCACACAATCCACAAGTGTCCAGTGTCCAAAAGTGTGCGCAGAGATTCAAAATCTCCATTATCCTCTCGTCACTTTGGTCACAGGCAGCTGTGCCATCGAGCGTGTCACATAGCGCTCAGATATCAGTGGGCCTCACACAATCCACAAGTGTCCAGTGTCCAAAAGTGTGCGCAGAGATTCAAAATCTCCATTATCCTCTCGTCACTTTGGTCACAGGCAGCTGTGCCATCGAGCGTGTCACATAGCGCTCAGATATCAGTGGGCCTCACACAATCCACAAGTGTCCAGTGTCCAAAAGTGTGCGCAGAGATTCAAAATCTCCATTATCCTCTCGTCACTTTGGTCACAGGCAGCTGTGCCATCGAGCGTGTCACATAGCGCTCAGATATCAGTGGGCCTCACACAATCCACAAGTGTCCAGTGTCCAAAAGTGTGCGCAGAGATTCAAAATCTCCATTATCCTCTCGTCACTTTGGTCACAGGCAGCTGTGCCATCGAGCCTGTCACATAGCGCTCAGATATCAGTGGGCCTCACACAATCCACAAGTGTCCAGTGTCCAAAAGTGCACGCAGAGATTCAAAATCTCCATTATCCTCTCGTCACTTTGGTCACAGGCAGCTGTGCCATCGAGCGTGTCACATAGCGCTCAGATATCAGTGGGCCTCACACAATCCACAAGTGTCCAGTGTCTAAAAGTGTGCGCAGAGATTCAAAATCTCCATTATCCTCTCGTCACTTTGGTCACAGGCAGCTGTGCCATCGAGCCTGTCACATAGCGCTCAGATATCAGTGGGCCTCACACAATCCACAAGTGTCCAGTGTCCAAAAGTGTGCGCAGAGATTCAAAATCTCCATTACCTTCTCGTCACTTTGGTCACAGGCAGCTGTGCCATCCAGCGTGTCACATAGCGCTCAGATATCAGTGGGCCTCACACAATCCACAAGTGTCCAGTGTCCAAAAGTGTGCGCAGAGATTCAAAATCTCCATTATCCTCTCGTCACTTTGGTCACAGGCAGCTGTGCCATCGAGCGTGTCACATAGCGCTCAGATATCAGTGGGCCTCACACAATCCACAAGTGTCCAGTGTCCAAAAGTGTGCGCAGAGATTCAAAATCTCCATTATCCTCTCGTCACTTTGGTCACAGGCAGCTGTGCCATCGAGCGTGTCACATAGCGCTCAGATATCAGTGGGCCTCACACAATCCACAAGTGTCCAGTGTCCAAAAGTGTGCGCAGAGATTCAAAATCTCCATTATCCTCTCGTCACTTTGGTCACAGGCAGCTGTGCCATCGAGCATGTCACATAGCGCTCAGATATCAGTGGGCCTCACACAATCCACAAGTGTCCAGTGTCCAAAAGTGTGCGCAGAGATTCAAAATCTCCATTATCCTCTCGTCACTTTGGTCACAGGCAGCTGTGCCATCGAGCGTGTCACATAGCGCTCAGATATCAGTGGGCCTCACACAATCCACAAGTGTCCAGTGTCCAAAAGTGTGCGCAGAGATTCAAAATCTCCATTATCCTCTCGTCACTTTGGTCACAGGCAGCTGTGCCATCGAGCGTGTCACATAGCGCTCAGATATCAGTGGGCCTCACACAATCCACAAGTGTCCAGTGTCCAAAAGTGTGCGCAGAGATTCAAAATCTCCATTATCCTCTCGTCACTTTGGTCACAGGCAGCTGTGCCATCGAGCGTGTCACATAGCGCTCAGATATCAGTGGGCCTCACACAATCCACAAGTGTCCAGTGTCCAAAAGTGTGCGCAGAGATTCAAAATCTCCATTATCCTCTCGTCACTTTGGTCACAGGCAGCTGTGCCATCGAGCCTGTCACATAGCGCTCAGATATCAGTGGGCCTCACACAATCCACAAGTGTCCAGTGTCCAAAAGTGCACGCAGAGATTCAAAATCTCCATTATCCTCTCGTCACTTTGGTCACAGGCAGCTGTGCCATCGAGCGTGTCACATAGCGCTCAGATATCAGTGGGCCTCACACAATCCACAAGTGTCCAGTGTCTAAAAGTGTGCGCAGAGATTCAAAATCTCCATTATCCTCTCGTCACTTTGGTCACAGGCAGCTGTGCCATCGAGCCTGTCACATAGTGCTCAGATATCGATGGGCCTCACACAATCCACAAGTGTCCAGTGTCAAAAAGTGTGCGCAGAGATTCAAAATCTCCATTATCCTCTCGTCACTTTGGTCACAGGCAGCTGTGCCATCGAGCGTGCCACATAGCACTCAGATATCAGTGGGCCTCACACAATCCACAAGTGTCCAGTGTCCAAAAGTGTGCGCAGAGATTCAAAATCTCCATTATCCTCTCGTCACTTTGGTCACAGGCAGCTGTGCCATCGAGCGTGTCACATAGCGCTCAGATATCAGTGGGCCTCACACAATCCACAAGTTTCCAGTGTCCAAAAGTGTGCGCAGAGATTCAAAATCTCCATTATCCTCTCGTCACTTTGGTCACAGGCAGCTGTGCCATCGAGCGTGTCACATAGCGCTCAGATATCAGTGGGCCTCACACAATCCACAAGTGTCCAGTGTCCAAAAGTGTGCGCAGAGATTCAAAATCTCCATTATCCTCTCGTCACTTTGGTCACAGGCAGCTGTGCCATCGAGCGTGTCACATAGCGCTCAGATATCAGTGGGCCTCACACAATCCACAAGTGTCCAGTGTCCAAAAGTGTGCGCAGAGATTCAAAATCTCCATTATCTTCTTGTGACTTTGGTCACAGGCAGCTGTGCCATCGAGCGTGTCACATAGCGCTCAAATATCAGTGGGCCTCACACAATCCACAAGTGTCCAGTGTCCAAAAGTGTGCGCAGAGATTCAAAATCTCCATTATCCTCTCGTCACTTTGGTCACAGGCAGCTGTGCCATCGAGCGTGTCACATAGCGCTCAGATATCAGTGGGCCTCACACAATCCACAAGTGTCCAGTGTCCAAAAGTGTGCGCAGAGATTCAAAATCTCCATTATCCTCTCGTCACTCTGGTCACAGGCAGCTGTGCCATCGAGCGTGTCACATAGCGCTCAGATATCAGTGGGCCTCACACAATCCACAAGTGTCCAGTGTCCAAAAGTGTGTGCAGAGATTCAAAATCTCCATTATCCTCTCATCACTTTGGTCACAGGCAGCTGTGCCATCGAGCCTGTCACATAGCGCTCAGATATCAGTGGGCCTCACACAATCCACAAGTGTCCAGTGTCCAAAAGTGTGCGCAGAGATTCAAAATCTCCATTATCCTCTCGTCACTTTGGTCACAGGCAGCTGTGCCATCGAGCGTGTCACATAGCGCTCAGATATCAGTGGGCCTCACACAATCCACAAGTGTCCAGTGTCCAAAAGTGTGCGCAGAGATTCAAAATCTCCATTATCCTCTCATCACTTTGGTCACAGGCAGCTGTGCCATCGAGCGTGTCACATAGCGCTCAGATATCAGTGGGCCTCACACAATCCACAAGTGTCCAGTGTCCAAAAGTGTGCGCAGAGATTCAAAATCTCCATTATCCTCTTGTCACTTTGGTCACAGGCAGCTGTGCCATCGAGCGTGTCACATAGCGCTCAGATATCAGTGGGCCTCACACAATCCACAAGTGTCCAGTGTCCAAAAGTGTGCGCAGAGATTCAAAATCTCCATTATCCTCTCGTCACTTTAGTCACAGGCAGCTGTGCCATCGAGCGTGTCACATAGCGCTCAGATATCAGTGGGCCTCACACAATCCACAAGTGTCCAGTGTCCAAAAGTGTGCGCAGAGATTCAAAATCTCCATTATCCTCTCGTCACTTTGGTCACAGGCAGCTGTACCATCGAGCGTGTCACATAGCGCTCAGATATCAGTGGGCCTCACACAATCCACAAGTGTCCAGTGTCCAAAATTGTGCGCAGAGATTCAAAATCTCCATTATCCTCTCGTCACTTTGGTCACAGGCAGCTGTGCCATCGAGCGTGTCACATAGAGCTCAGATATCAGTGGGCCTCACACAATCCACAAGTGTCCAGTGTCCAAAAGTGTGAGCAGAGATTCAAAATCTCCATTATCCTCTCGTCACTTTGGTCACAGGCAGCTGTGCCATTGAGCGTGTCACATAGCGCTCAGATATCAGTGGGCCTCACACAATCCACAAGTGTCCAGTGTCCAAAAGTGTGAGCAGAGATTCAAAATCTCCATTATCCTCTCGTCACTTTGGTCACAGGCAGCTGTGCCATCGAGCGTGTCACATAGCGCTCAGATATCAGTGGGCCTCACACAATCCACAAGTGTCCAGTGTCCAAAAGTGTGCGCAGAGATTCAAAATCTCCATTATCCTCTCGTCACTTTGGTCACAGGCAGCTGTGCCATCGAGCGTGTCACATAGCGCTCAGATATCAGTGGGCCTCACACAATCCACAAGTGTCCAGTGTCCAAAAGTGTGCGCAGAGATTCAAAATCTCCATTATCCTCTCGTCACTTTGGTCACAGGCAGCTGTGCCATCGAGCGTGTCACATAGCGCTCAGATATCAGTGGGCCTCACACAATCCACAAGTGTCCAGTGTCCAAAAGTGTGCGCAGAGATTCAAAATCTCCATTATCCTCTCGTCACTTTGGTCACAGGCAGCTGTGCCATCGAGCCTGTCACATAGCGCTCAGATATCAGTGGGCCTCACACAATCCACAAGTGTCCAGTGTCCAAAAGTGTGCGCAGAGATTCAAAATCTCCATTATCCTCTCGTCACTTTGGTCACAGGCAGCTGTGCCATCGAGCGTGTCACATAGCGCTCAGATATCAGTGGGCCTCACACAATCCACAAGTGTCCAGTGTCCAAAAGTTTGCGCAGAGATTCAAAATCTCCATTATCCTCTCGTCACTTTGGTCACAGGCAGCTGTGCCATCGAGCGTGTCACATAGCGCTCAGATATCAGTGGGCCTCACACAATCCACAAGTGTCCAGTGTCCAAAAGTGTGCGCAGAGATTCAAAATCTCCATTATCCTCTCGTCACTTTGGTCACATGCAGCTGTGCCATCGAGCGTGTCACATAGCGCTCAGATATCAGTGGGCCTCACACAATCCACAAGTGTCCAGTGTCCAAAAGTGTGCGCAGAGATTCAAAATCTCCATTATCCTCTCGTCACTTTGGTCACAGGCAGCTGTGCCATCGAGCCTGTCACATAGCGCTCAGATATCAGTGGGCCTCACACAATCCACAAGTGTCCAGTGTCCAAAAGTGTGCGCAGAGATTCAAAATCTCCATTATCCTCTCGTCACTTTGGTCACAGGCAGCTGTGCCATCGAGCGTGTCACATAACGCTCAGATATCAGTGGGCCTCACACAATCCACAAGTGTCCAGTGTCCAAAAGTGTGCGCAGAGATTCAAAATCTCCATTATCCTCCCGTCACTTTGGTCACAGGCAGCTGTGCCATCGAGCGTGTCACATAGCGCTCAGATATCAGTGGGCCTCACACAATCCACAAGTGTCCAGTGTCCAAAAGTGTGCGCAGAGATTCAAAATCTCCATTATCCTCTCGTCACTTTGGTCACAGGCAGCTGTGCCATCGAGCGTGTCACATAGCGCTCAGATATCAGTGGGCCTCACACAATCCACAAGTGTCCAGTGTCCAAAAGTGTGCGCAGAGATTCAAAATCTCCATTATCCTCTCGTCACTTTGGTCACAGGCAGCTGTGCCATCGAGCGTGTCACATAGCGCTCAGATATCAGTGGGCCTCACACAATCCACAAGTGTCCACTGTCCAAAAGTGTGCGCAGAGATTCAAAATCTCCATTATCCTCTCGTCACTTTGGTCACAGGCAGCTGTGCCATCGAGCGTGTCACATAGCGCTCAGATATCAGTGGGCCTCACACAATCCACAAGTGTCCAGTGTCCAAAAGTGTGCGCAGAGATTCAAAATATCCATTATCCTCTCGTCACTTTGGTCACAGGCAGCTGTGCCATCGAGCGTGTCACATAGCGCTCAGATATCAGTGGGCCTCACACAATCCACAAGTGTCCAGTGTCCAAAAGTGTGCGCAGAGATTCAAAATCTCCATTACCTTCTCGTCACTTTGGTCACAGGCAGCTGTGCCATCGAGCGTGTCACATAGCGCTCAGATATCAGTGGGCCTCACACAATCCACAAGTGTCCAGTGTCCAAAAGTGTGTGCAGAGATTCAAAATCTCCATTATCCTCTCGTCACTTTGGTCACAGGCAGCTGTGCCATCGAGCGTGTCACATAGCGCTCAGATATCAGTGGGCCTCACACAATCCACAAGTGTCCAGTGTCCAAAAGTGTGCGCAGAGATTCAAAATCTCCATTATCCTCTCGTCACTTTGGTCACAGGCAGCTGTGCCATCGAGCGTGTCACATAGCGCTCAGATATCAGTGGGCCTCACACAATCCACAAGTGTCCAGTGTCTAAAAGTGTGCGCAGAGATTCAAAATCTCCATTATCCTCTCGTCACTTTGGTCACAGGCAGCTGTGCCATCGAGCCTGTCACATAGCGCTCAGATATCAGTGGGCCTCACACAATCCACAAGTGTCCAGTGTCCAAAAGTGTGCGCAGAGATTCAAAATCTCCATTATCCTCTCGTCACTTTGGTCACAGGCAGCTGTGCCATCGAGCGTGCCACATAGCGCTCAGATATCAGTGGGCCTCACACAATCCACAAGTGTCCAGTGTCCAAAAGTGTGCGCAGAGATTCAAAATCTCCATTATCCTCTCGTCACTTTGGTCACAGGCAGCTGTGCCATCGAGCGTGTCACATAGCGCTCAGATATCAGTGGGCCTCACACAATCCACAAGTTTCCAGTGTCCAAAAGTGTGCGCAGAGATTCAAAATCTCCATTATCCTCTCGTCACTTTGGCCACAGGCAGCTGTGCCATCGAGCGTGTCACATAGCGCTCAGATATCAGTGGGCCTCACACAATCCACAAGTGTCCAGTGTCCAAAAGTGTGCGCAGAGATTCAAAATCTCCATTATCCTCTCGTCACTTTGGTCACAGGCAGCTGTGCCATCGAGCGTGTCACATAGCGCTCAGATATCAGTGGGCCTCACACAATCCACAAGTGTCCAGTGTCCAAAATTGTGCGTAGAGATTCAAAATCTCCATTATCTTCTCGTCACTTTGGTCACAGGCAGCTGTGCCATTGAGCGTGTCACATAGCGCTCAGATATCAGTGGGCCTCACACAATCCACAAGTGTCCAGTGTCCAAAAGTGTGCGCAGAGATTCAAAATCTCCATTATCCTCTCGTCACTTTGGTCACAGGCAGCTGTGCCATCGAGCGTGTCACATAGCGCTCAGATATCAGTGGGCCTCACACAATCCACAAGTGTCCAGTGTCCAATAGTGTGCGCAGAGATTCAAAATCTCCATTATCCTCTCATCACTCTGGTCACAGGCAGCTGTGCCATCGAGCGTGTCACATAGCGCTCAGATATCAGTGGGCCTCACACAATCCACAAGTGTCCACTGTCCAAAAGTGCGCGCAGAGATTCAAAATCTCCATTATCCTCTTGTCACTTTGGTCACAGGCAGCTGTGCCATCGAGCGTGTCACATAGCGCTCAGATATCAGTGGGCCTCACACAATCCACAAGTGTCCAGTGTCCAAAAGTGTGCGCAGAGATTCAAAATCTCCATTATCCTCTCGTCACTTTGGTCACAGGCAGCTGTGCCATCGAGCGTGTCACATAGCGCTCAGATATCAGTGGGCCTCACACAATCCACAAGTGTCCAGTGTCCAAAAGTGTGCGCAGAGATTCAAAATCTCCATTATCCTCTCGTCACTTTGGTCACAGGCAGCTGTGCCATCGAGCGTGTCACATAGCGCTCAGATATCAGTGGGCCTCACACAATCCACAAGTGTCCAGTGTCCAAAAGTGTGCGCAGAGATTCAAAATCTCCATTATCCTCTCGTCACTTTGGTCACAGGCAGCTGTGCCATCGAGCGTGTCACATAGCGCTCAGATATCAGTGGGCCTCACACAATCCACAAGTGTCCAGTGTCCAAAAGTGTGCGCAGAGATTCAAAATCTCCATTATCCTCTCGTCACTTTGGTCACAGGCAGCTGTGCCATCGAGCGTGTCACATAGCGCTCAGATATCAGTGGGCCTCACACAATCCACAAGTGTCCAGTGTCCAAAAGTGTGCGCAGAGATTCAAAATCTCCATTATCCTCTCGTCACTTTGGTCACAGGCAGCTGTGCCATCGAGCGTGTCACATAGCGCTCAGATATCAGTGGGCCTCACACAATCCACAAGTGTCCAGTGTCTAAAAGTGTGCGCAGAGATTCAAAATCTCCATTATCCTCTCGTCACTTTGGTCACAGGCAGCTGTGCCATCGAGCCTGTCACATAGCGCTCAGATATCAGTGGGCCTCACACAATCCACAAGTGTCCAGTGTCCAAAAGTGTGCGCAGAGATTCAAAATCTCCATTATCCTCTCGTCACTTTGGTCACAGGCAGCTGTGCCATCGAGCGTGCCACATAGCGCTCAGATATCAGTGGGCCTCACACAATCCACAAGTGTCCAGTGTCCAAAAGTGTGCGCAGAGATTCAAAATCTCCATTATCCTTTCGTCACTTTGGTCACAGGCAGCTGTGCCATCGAGCGTGTCACATAGCGCTCAGATATCAGTGGGCCTCACACAATCCACAAGTTTCCAGTGTCCAAAAGTGTGCGCAGAGATTCAAAATCTCCATTATCCTCTCGTCACTTTGGTCACAGGCAGCTGTGCCATCGAGCGTGTCACATAGCGCTCAGATATCAGTGGGCCTCACACAATCCACAAGTGTCCAGTGTCCAAAAGTGTGCGCAGAGATTCAAAATCTCCATTATCCTCTCGTCACTTTGGTCACAGGCAGCTGTGCCATCGAGCGTGTCACATAGCGCTCAGATATCAGTGGGCCTCACACAATCCACAAGTGTCCAGTATCCAAAATTGTGCGTAGAGATTCAAAATCTCCATTATCTTGTCGTCACTTTGGTCACAGGCAGCTGTGCCATCGAGCGTGTCACATAGCGCTCAGATATCAGTGGGCCTCACACAATCCACAAGTGTCCAGTGTCCAAAAGTGTGCGCAGAGATTCAAAATCTCCATTATCCTCTCGTCACTTTGGTCACAGGCAGCTGTGCCATCGAGCGTGTCACATAGCGCTCAGATATCAGTGGGCCTCACACAATCTACAAGTGTCCAGTGTCCAAAAGTGTGCGCAGAGATTCAAAATCTCCATTATCCTCTCGTCACTCTGGTCACAGGCAGCTGTGCCATCGAGCGTGTCACATAGCGCTCAGATATCAGTGGGCCTCACACAATCCACAAGTGTCCAGTGTCCAAAAGTGTGCGCAGAGATTCAAAATCTCCATTATCCTCTCGTCACTTTGGTCACAGGCAGCTGTGCCATCGAGCCTGTCACATAGCGCTCAGATATCAGTGGGCCTCACACAATCCACAAGTGTCCAGTGTCCAAAAGTGTGCGCAGAGATTCAAAATCTCCATTATCCTCTCGTCACTTTGGTCACAGGCAGCTGTGCCATCGAGCGTGTCACATAGCGCTCAGATATCAGTGGGCCTCACACAATCCACAAGTGTCCAGTGTCCAAAAGTGTGCGCAGAGATTCAAAATCTCCATTATCCTCTTGTCACTTTGGTCACAGGCAGCTGTGCCATCGAGCGTGTCACATAGCGCTCAGATATCAGTGGGCCTCACACAATCCACAAGTGTCCAGTGTCCAAAAGTGTGCGCAGAGATTCAAAATCTCCATTATCCTCTCGTCACTTTGGTCACAGGCAGCTGTGCCATCGAGCGTGTCACATAGCGCTCAGATATCAGTGGGCCTCACACAATCCACAAGTGTCCAGTGTCCAAAAGTGTGCGCAGAGATTCAAAATCTCCAATATCCTCTCGTCAATTTGGTCACAGGCAGCTGTGCCATCGAGCGTGTCACATAGCGCTCAGATATCAGTGGGCCTCACACAATCCACAAGTGTCCAGTGTCCAAAAGTGTGCGCAGAGATTCAAAATCTCCATTATCCTCTCGTCACTTTGGTCACAGGCAGCTGTGCCATTGAGCGTGTCACATAGCGCTCAGATATCAGTGGGCCTCACACAATCCACAAGTGTCCAGTGTCCAAAAGTGTGCGCAGAGATTCAAAATCTCCATTATCCTCTCGTCACTTTGGTCACAGGCAGCTGTGCCATCGAGCGTGTCACATAGCGCTCAGATATCAGTGGGCCTCACACAATCCACAAGTGTCCAGTGTCCAAAAGTGTGCGCAGAGATTCAAAATCTCCATTATCCTCTCGTCACTTTGGTCACAGGCAGCTGTGCCATCGAGCCTGTCACATAGCGCTCAGATATCAGTGGGCCTCACACAATCCACAAGTGTCCAGTGTCCAAAAGTGTGCGCAGAGATTCAAAATCTCCATTATCCTCTCGTCACTTTGGTCACAGGCAGCTGTGCCATCGAGCGTGTCACATAGCGCTCAGATATCAGTGGGCCTCACACAATCCACAAGTGTCCAGTGTCCAAAAGTGTGCGCAGAGATTCAAAATCTCCATTATCCTCTCGTCACTTTGGTCACAGGCAGCTGTGCCATCGAGCCTGTCACATAGCGCTCAGATATCAGTGGGCCTCACACAATCCACAAGTGTCCAGTGTCCAAAAGTGTGCGCAGAGATTCAAAATCTCCATTATCCTTTCGTCACTTTGGTCACAGGCAGCTGTGCCATCGAGCGTGTCACATAGCGCTCAGATATCAGTGGGCCTCACACAATCCACAAGTGTCCAGTGTCCAAAAGTGTGCGCAGAGATTCAAAATCTCCATTATCCTCTCGTCACTTTGGTCACAGGCAGCTGTGCCATCGAGCCTGTCACATAGCGCTCAGATATCAGTGGGCCTCACACAATCCACAAGTGTCCAGTGTCCAAAAGTATGCGCAGAGATTCAAAATCTCCATTATCCTCTCGTCACTTTGGTCACAGGCAGCTGTGCCATCGAGCGTGTCACATAGCGCTCAGATATCAGTGGGCCTCACACAATCCACAAGTGTCCAGTGTCCAAAAGTGTGCGCATAGATTCAAAATCTCCATTATCCTCTCGTCACTTTGGTCACAGGCAGCTGTGCCATCGAGCGTGTCACATAGCGCTCAGATATCAGTGGGCCTCACACAATCCACAAGTGTCCAGTGTCCAAAAGTGTGCGCAGATATTCAAAATCTCCTTTATCCTCTCGCCACTTTGGTCACAGGCAGCTGTGCCATCGAGCGTGTCACATAGCGCTCAGATATCAGTGGGCCTCACACAATCCACAAGTGTCCAGTGTCCAAAAGTTTGCGCAGAGATTCAAAATCTCCATTATCCTCTCGTCACTTTGGTCACAGGCAGCTGTGCCATCGAGCCTGTCACATAGCGCTCAGATATCAGTGGGCCTCACACAATCCACAAGTGTCCAGTGTCCAAAAGTGTGCGCAGAGATTCAAAATCTCCATTATCCTCTCGTCACTTTGGTCACAGGCAGCTGTGCCATCGAGCGTGTCACATAGCGCTCAGATATCAGTGGGCCTCACACAATCCACAAGTGTCCAGTGTCCAAAAGTGTGCGCAGAGATTCAAAATCTCCATTATCCTCCCGTCACGTTGGTCACAGGCAGCTGTGCCATCGAGCGTGTCACATAGCGCTCAGATATCAGTGGGCCTCACACAATCCACAAGTGTCCAGTGTCCAAAAGTGTGCGCAGAGTTTCAAAATCTCCATTATCCTCTCGTCACTTTGGTCACAGGCAGCTGTGCCATCGAGCGTGTCACATAGCGCTCAGATATCAGTGGGCCTCACACAATCCACAAGTGTCCAGTGTCCAAAAGTGTGCGCAGAGATTCAAAATCTCCATTATCCTCTCGTCACTTTGGTCACAGGCAGCTGTGCCATCGAGCGTGTCACATAGCGCTCAGATATCAGTGGGCCTCACACAATCCACAAGTGTCCAGTGTCCAAAAGTGTGCGCAGAGATTCAAAATCTCCATTATCCTCTCGTCACTTTGGTCACAGGCAGCAGTGCCATCGAGCATGTCACATAGCGCTCAGATATCAGTGGGCCTCACACAATCCACAAGTGTACAGTGTCCAAAAGTGTGCGCAGAGATTCAAAATATCCATTATCCTCTCGTCACTTTGGTCACAGGCAGCTGTGCCATCGAGCGTGTCACATAGCGCTCAGATATCAGTGGGCCTCACACAATCCACAAGTGTCCAGTGTCCAAAAGTGTGCGCAGAGATTCAAAATCTCCATTACCTTCTCGTCACTTTGGTCACAGGCAGCTGTGCCATCGAGCGTGTCACATAGCGCTCAGATATCAGTGGGCCTCACACAATCCACAAGTGTCCAGTGTCCAAAAGTGTGCGCAGAGATTCAAAATCTCCATTATCCTCTCGTCACTTTGGTCACAGGCAGCTGTGCCATCGAGCGTGTCACATAGCGCTCAGATATCAGTGGGCCTCACACAATCCACAAGTGTCCAGTGTCCAAAAGTGTGCGCAGAGATTCAAAATCTCCATTATCCTCTCATCACTTTGGTCACAGGCAGCTGTGCCATCGAGTGTGTCACATAGCGCTCAGATATCAGTGGGCCTCACACAATCCACAAGTGTCCAGTGTCCAAAAGTGTGCGCAGAGATTCAAAATCTCCATTATCCTCTCGTCAATTTGGTCACAGGCAGCTGTGCCATCGAGCGTGTCACAAAGCGCTCAGATATCAGTGGGCCTCACACAATCCACAAGTGTCCAGTGTCCAAAAGTGTGCGCAGAGATTCAAAATCTCCATTATCCTCTCGTCACTTTGGTCACAGGCAGCTGTGCCATAGAGCATGTCACATAGCGCTCAGATATCAGTGGGCCTCACACAATCCACAAGTGTCCAGTGTCCAAAAGTGTGCGCAGAGATTCAAAATCTCCATTATCCTCTCGTCACTTTGGTCACAGGCAGCTGTGCCATCGAGCGTGTCACATAGCGCTCAGATAACAGTGGGCCTCACACAATCCACAAGTGTCCAGTGTCCAAAAGTGTGCGCAGAGATTCAAAATCTCCATTATCCTCTCGTCACTTTGGTCACAGGCAGCTGTGCCATCGAGCGTGTCACATAGCGCTCAGATATCAGTGGGCCTCACACAATCCACAAGTGTCCAGTGTCCAAAAGTGTGCACAGAGATTCAAAATCTCCATTATCCTCTCATCACTTTGGTCACAGGCAGCTGTGCCATCGAGCGTGTCACATAGCGCGCAGATATCAGTGGGCCTCACACAATCCACAAGTGTCCAGTGTCCAAAAGTGTGCGCAGAGATTCAAAATCTCCATTATCCTCTCGTCACTTTGGTCACAGGCAGCTGTGCCATCGAGCGTGTCACATAGCGCTCAGATATCAGTGGGCCTCACACAATCCACAAGTGTCCAGTGTCCAAAAGTGTGCGCAGAGATTCAAAATCTCCATTATCCTCTCGTCACTTTGGTCACAGGCAGCTGTGCCATCGAGCCTGTCACATAGCGCTCAGATATCAGTGGGCCTCACACAATCCACAAGTGTCCAGTGTCCAAAAGTGTGCGCAGAGATTCAAAATCTCCATTATCCTCTCGTCACTTTGGTCACAGGCAGCTGTGCCATCGAGCGTGTCACATAGCGCTCAGATATCAGTGGGCCTCACACAATGCACAAGTGTCCAGTGTCCAAAAGTGTGCGCAGAGATTCAAAATCTCCATTATCCTCTCGTCACTTTGGTCACAGGCAGCTGTGCCATCGAGCCTGTCACATAGCGCTCAGATATCAGTGGGCCTCACACAATCCACAAGTGTCCAGTGTCCAAAAGTGTGCGCAGAGATTCAAAATCTCCATTATCCTCTCGTCTCTTTGGTCACAGGCAGCTGTGCCATCGAGCGTGTCACATAGCACTCAGATATCAGTGGGCCTCACACAATCCACAAGTGTCCAGTGTCCAAAAGTGTGCGCAGAGATTCAAAATCTCCATTATCCTCTCGTCACTTTGGTCACAGGCAGCTGTGCCATCGAGCGTGTCACATAGCGCTCAGATATCAGTGGGCCTCACACAATCCACAAGTGTCCAGTGTCCAAAAGTGTGCGCAGAGATTCAAAATCTCCATTATCCTCTCGTCACTTTGGTCACAGGCAGCTGTGCCATCGAGCGTGCCACATAGAGCTCAGATATCAGTGGGCCTCACACAATCCACAAGTGTCCAGTGTCCAAAAGTGTGCGCAGAGATTCAAAATCTCCATTATCCTCTCGTCACTTTGGTCACAGGAAGCTGTGCCATCGAGCGTGTCACATAGCGCTCAGATATCAGTGGGCCTCACACAATCCACAAGTGTCCAGTGTCCAAAAGTGTGCGCAGAGATTCAAAATCTCCATTATCCTCTCGTCACTTTGGTCACAGGCAGCTGTGCCATCGAGCGTGTCCCATAGCGTTCAGATATCAGTGGGCCTCACACAATCCACAAGTGTCCAGTGTCCAAAAGTGTGCGCAGAGATTCAAAATCTCCATTATCCTCTCGTCACTTTGGTCACAGGCAGCTGTGCCATCGAGCGTGTCACATAGCGCTCAGATATCAGTGGGCCTCACACAATCCACAAGTGTCCAGTGTCCAAAAGTGTGCGCAGAGATTCAAAATCTCCATTATCCTCTCGTCACTTTGGTCACAGGCAGCTGTGCCATCGAGCCTGTCACATAGCGCTCAGATATCAGTGGGCCTCACACAATCCACAAGTGTCCAGTGTCCAAAAGTGTGCGCAGAGATTCAAAATCTCCATTATCCTCTCGTCACTTTGGTCACAGGCAGCTGTGCCATCGAGCGTGCCACAAAGCGCTCAGATATCAGTGGGCCTCACACAATCCACAAGTGTCCAGTGTCCAAAAGTGTGCGCAGAGATTCAAAATCTCCATTATCCTCTCGTCACTTTGGTCACAGGCAGCTGTGCCATCGAGCGTGTCACATAGCGCTCAGATATCAGTGGGCCTCACACAATCCACAAGTGTCCAGTGTCCAAAAGTGTGCGCAGAGATTCAAAATCTCCATTATCCTCTCGTCACTTTGGTCACAGGCAGCTGTGCCATCGAGCGTGTCACATAGCGCTCAGATATCAGTGGGCCTCACACAATCCACAAGTGTCCAGTGTCCAAAAGTGTGCGCAGAGATTCAAAATCTCCATTATCCTCTCGTCACTTTGGTCACAGGCAGCTGTGCCATCGAGCGTGTCACATAGCGCTCAGATATCAGTGGGCCTCACACAATCCACAAGTGTCCAGTGTCCAAAAGTGTGCGCAGAGATTCAAAATCTCCATTATCCTCTCGTCACTTTGGTCACAGGCAGCTGTGCCATCGAGCGTGTCACATAGCGCTCAGATATCAGTGGGCCTCACACAATCCACAAGTGTCCAGTGTCCAAAAGTGTGCGCAGAGATTCAAAATCTCCATTATCCTCTCGTCACTTTGGTCACAGGCAGCTGTGCCATCGAGCCTGTCACATAGCGCTCAGATATCAGTGGGCCTCACACAATCCACAAGTGTCCAGTGTCCAAAAGTGTGCGCAGAGATTCAAAATCTCCATTATCCTCTCGTCACTTTGGTCACAGGCAGCTGTGCCATCGAGCCTGTCACATAGCGCTCAGATATCAGTGGGCCTCACACAATCCACAAGTGTCCAGTGTCCAAAAGTGTGCGCAGAGATTCAAAATCTCCATTATCCTCTCGTCACTTTGGTCACAGGCAGCTGTGCCATCGAGCGTGTCACATAGCGCTCAGATATCAGTGGGCCTCACACAATCCACAAGTGTCCAGTGTCCAAAAGTGTGCGCAGAGATTCAAAATCTCCATTATCCTCTCGTCACTTTGGTCACAGGCAGCTGTGCCATCGAGCGTGTCACATAGCGCTCAGATATCAGTGGGCCTCACACAATCCACAAGTGTCCAGTGTCCAAAAGTGTGCGCAGAGATTCAAAATCTCCATTATCCTCTCGTCACTTTGGTCACAGGCAGCTGTGCCATCGAGCGTGTCACATAGCGCTCAGATATCAGTGGGCCTCACACAATCCACAAGTGTCCAGTGTCCAAAAGTGTGCACAGAGATTCAAAATCTCCATTATCCTCTCGTCACTTTGGTCACAGGCAGCTGTGCCATCGAGCCTGTCACATAGCGCTCAGATATCAGTGGGCCTCACACAATCCACAAGTGTCCAGTGTCCAAAAGTGTGCGCAGAGATTCAAAATCTCCATTATCCTCTCGTCACTTTGGTCACAGGCAGCTGTGCCATCGAGCGTGTCACATAGCGCTCAGATATCAGGGGGCCTCACACAATCCACAAGTGTCCAGTGTCCAAAAGTGTGCGCAGAGATTCAAAATCTCCATTATCCTCTCGTCACTTTGGTCATAGGCAGCTGTGCCATCGAGCGTGTCACATAGCGCTCAGATATCATTGGGCCTCACACAATCCACAAGTGTCCAGTGTCCAAAAGTGTGCGCAGAGATTCAAAATCTCCATTATCCTCTCGTCACTTTGGTCACAGGCAGCTGTGCCATCGAGCCTGTCACATAGCGCTCAGATATCAGTGGGCCTCACACAATCCACAAGTGTCCAGTGTCCAAAAGTGTGCGCAGAGATTCAAAATCTCCATTATCCTCTCGTCACTTTGGTCACAGGCAGCTGTGCCATCGAGCATGTCACATAGCCCTCAGATATCAGTGGGCCTCACACAATCCACAAGTGTCCAGTGTCCAAAAGTGTGTGCAGAGATTCAAAATCTCCATTATCCTCTCGTCACTTTGGTCACAGGCAGCTGTGCCATCGAGCGTGTCACATAGCGCTCAGATATCAGTGGGCCTCACACAATCCACAAGTGTCCAGTGTCCAAAAGTGTGCGCAGAGATTCAAAATCTCCATTATCCTCTCGTCACTTTGGTCACAGGCAGCTGTGCCATCGAGCCTGTCACATAGCGCTCAGATATCAGTGGGCCTCACACAATCCACAAGTGTCCAGTGTCTAAAAGTGTGCGCAGATATTCAAAATCTCCATTATCCTCTTGTCACTTTGGTCACAGACAGCTGTGCCAACGAGCCTGTCACATAGCGCTCAGATATCAGTGGGCCTCACACAATCCACAAGTGTCCAGTGTCCAAAAGTGTGCGCAGAGATTCAAAATCTCCATTATCCTCTCATCACTTTGGTCACAGGCAGCTGTGCCATCGAGCCTGTCACATAGCGCTCAGATATCAGTGGGCCTCACACAATCCAAAAGTGTCCACTGTCCACAAGTGTGTGCAGAAATTCTAAATCTCCCCTGTCCTATAGACAACTTGTACCTTGTTTTACATTACTATATAGTTTGTTTGATTTTGTCTACATTTCTACCAAAAATGAGGAAGGCTGGTGGAAGAGGCCGTGGAATTGGGCGGGGGTTGGCAGCTGGTAATGATGGTGTTGGTGGTGGATCTGATGGT
Source organism: Dendrobates tinctorius (assembly GCF_039654945.1). Lineage (NCBI taxonomy): Eukaryota > Metazoa > Chordata > Amphibia > Anura > Dendrobatidae > Dendrobates > Dendrobates tinctorius. The sequence goes on along the minus strand of NW_027361738.1, from coordinate 52,414,355 downwards.
AGTGGCAAGAGCAAAATAGGACCGAATGCAGGAGGTGCTGACCCTGCGTCATCGTCTGGCTACATAAGGCCTCGAACGCTTAGTTTTCTAGGAGTTGGCAAACCGCTTTTAAAGGCAGAGCATCAGGAAAATGTTTTGTCTTACATTGCTGACTCAGCCTCCAGCTCTATCGCCTCCTCTTCTTCAGTTGTAAAAAGTAAAAGCACTGAGTCGTCATTGGAGGCTCATGTTCATGAACCACAACTTTCCTTGTGTCCTTCACCCCAACCAAGATTGAAGGATGACGCAGGCCATACTACTGATTACTCCATGGAGCTGTTTTCACATACCATGCCTGGATTATCAAGTGAAATGGTGAATTACCCAGGCCAAGATGAATCTGACATGGAGTGCACTGATGCACAGCCGCTGATGGATGATTCTGCTGGTACATTCACTCAGAGCACCACATTGTCCTCGCAGTGTACAGAGCCAGATTTTGACCCTGATGAGACTCAGGTGCCCTTTCCCGCACACTATACCACCATACACGGTGACACAGAGAAAGGTGCACATGACATAGAAGAGGAGGTGATGGATGACCCAGTTGTTGACCCAGATTGGCATCCATTGGGGGAAGAGGGTGCTGCTTCCAATAGCTCAGATGAGAAGCATCCACAGCAGACATCGACATCGCAACAGCTGTTATCTGGCAGGCCCGGAGCACTCCAAAGACAGGTTCCAAACATCAAAAGAGTTGCTGGACAGCTTGTCCAGAGGGTCAAAAGATCACAGCGTGCTAGGCCGCAAAATGTCTGCCAAAGTAGGAAGAGTGCAGTGTGGCACTTTTTTGAACAAAATCCTCATGATCAGGCCAAGGTTATCTGTAAGAAGTGCGCAAAGACCTTTAGCCGAGGGAAAAATCTGAAAAATTTGAATACCAGTTGCATGCTTAGACATTTAACCAGCATGCACTTGCAAGCGTGGACACAACACCAAACCTCAAGTGCCACATGTGCAACTGATCACAACGAAGGTAGTCAGCAACGCTACATTGTTTCCCCCCCTGTAAGCCCACCGGTTAGCACAGCAGCAAATGTTGAGGTGTCGTTGCAAGACCACAGCAGTCAGGGAATCCCACTGTTATATCAACGAAAGACTGATTCTAGGCCATCAGAAAGAACACCAACTCCATCACCATCATCAACCCTCTCTCAGTCCGCCCTGTCCACCGCTAATTCCACCATATGCAGCTCTCAAGTCCAGCTTACCCTCCCAGACACTATGAGTAGGTCAAGAAAGTACTCAGTCTCTCATCCGCGTACACTGGGTTTGAGCGCCCACATTGCCAAACTAATCTCGTTTGAGATGATGCCCTTTCGGTTGGTGGAAAGCACAGCTTTCCGCGAACTCATGGCCTATGCAGTACCACGTTATGACCTACCCAGTCGCCAATTCTTCTCTCGCAAAGCCATCCCAGCCCTCCACCATCATGTGAAAGACCGCATTGTCCATGCACTCAAGCAGTCAGTGAGCGGAAAGGTGCACCTCACAACTGATGCATGGTCCAGTCGGCATGGCCAGGGCCGTTACGTGTCCATCACTGCGCACTGGGTTAATGTGGTGGATGCAGGGTCCACAGGGGACAGCGGTGGTGGGACAGTGCTGCCTAGCCCACGGTATAGGAAACAGTTGGCTGTAGGCGTTCGACCCTCCTCCTCCTCCAGAAGCGAAAGCTCGTCCACAGAGCGCAGTCGTACGAGCACCCCATCTGCAGCTGCCACTGTTGCACACGATGTGTCCCCCTATCGAGCAGCTAGTGGAAAGCGTCAGCAGGCTGTGTTGCAGATGATGTGTTTGGGCGACAGACACACCGCCGAGGTGCTGGCCGAGTACTTGAAGCGACAAACTGAGTCATGGCTGGGCAGTGTACATCTTGAGGCAGGCAAGGTAGTTAGTGATAACGGCCGTAATTTTGTGGCAGCCATAGCCCTTTCAAAACTCAGCCACATACCTTGCTTGGCTCACACCTTGAACCTGGTGGTGCAGTGCTTCCTCAAAAATTATCCGGAGTTAACAGCCCTGCTCCAGAAGGTGCGAAGACTGTGCGCGCACATCCGCTGGTCGCCTGTACACTCCGTTCGTATGCAGAAGCTGCAGCGATTGCTCCACCTTCCCAACCACCGCCTCATTATCGACATTGCAACAAGGTGGAACTCCACCCTGCACATGGTGGAGCGGCTGTGCGAGCAGAGGCAGGCCATAATGCATTTGTGGGAGGATACACGGCCAGGCACTTTGAGAGCAGACATGGAGTTGACAGGCGTGCAGTGGTCGAAGCTGAAAGACCTTTGTAAAGTCCTTCAGTGTTTTGAGGAATGCACACGGCTGGTAAGCGCAGACGACGCCATCCTAAGCATGAGCATCCCACTTATGCGTCTGCTCATGCAAACTTTGACGCACCTTAAGGAGCAGGCGTCTGCAGCCAATGTTGATGAGGAGGAAGAGGAGGAGGGAATCCTTGATGACATTCAGCCATTGTCTGCTCAGGGACCTCTCCTGGACGAGGTGGAGGAAGAAGAGGAGGAGGAGGAGGATGATGGGGATGATTACTTAGGGGAGGAGGATGCATCTCGTGGTGCAAGTGAAAATGTTGGCGTGGCAAGGTCTGGTACAGGGTTTGTGCGTGACTGGAGGGATGTGGATTTGCCAGAAAGTGCTCCTCCACCCAGCACTCGCAGTGCATCATTGACACCGGGAACATTGGCACACATGTCAGATTATGCCTTGCGGATCCTAAAAAGGGACCCCCGCATTGCCAAAATGATGAACGATGATGACTACTGGTTGGCCAGCATCCTGGATCCACGCTATAAAGGCAAATTACAAAACATCATGCCACAGGAGAACCTTGACCTAATATTGGCTAATAAACAAGCAACTCTGGTAAATCGGTTGCTTGAGGCATTCCCAGCACACAGCAGCGGTGATGGTTCTCACACGAGCCGTACGGGCCGGGGGCAGCTTGGCAGAGGTGTTCGTGGTGCACACAGCAGAAGTGGCGTTGGAGACAGGGGTTTCATGACAATGTTGTGGACTGATTTTTCAAATACCGCTCACACAACTGGTAATACTGCATCGATGGAAAGTGACAGGAGACAGCAGTTGTCAACTGTGGTTACAAACTACTTTTCCTCCCATATCGATGTTCTCCCACACAGGTCTTTCCCCTTTGACTATTGGGCCGCTAAACTGGACACCTGGCCTGAATTGGCCCAATATGCCTTACAGGAGCTCGCTTGCCCAGCTGCAAGTGTGCTATCGGAAAGAGTCTTCAGTGCAGCTGGATCAATCCTGACAGAAAAAAGGACCCGTTTGTCAACCCAAAATGTGGATGATCTAACCTTCATTAAGATGAACCACGCATGGGTTTCCAAGGATTTTGTCCCACCTTCCCCTGATGACACATAGGGTGACAGAAAAATGGCTTGCTTTGGTCCACCTTTTCCTGGTACTTCACCTATTTTGCCTTTTGCATCAGCTGAATGTCCAACATCAACATATGCCACTTTCTAAAACTCCCTAACTGTGCTGCCTCCCCCCCCATGGCCGGGGTCACCACCTACCGCACGACACCGTGCGAGTGCCGTTGCCCTGGACAGGTGGGTAGGCCGACTCTTGGGCGCGGGCACTGGCACAGGGTCCCTCATAGTGCAATCAAGTGTCTCTGACGGTGGTGGTGCACACCCGCCGTCAGACACACCGCTGTACTATGAGGGGCCCAGTGCCAGTACCGACGCCCATGAGTGGGCCCCCCTTGCTTGGGCAGGGCCCCAGCATTTGCAATCTTTACCTCTCCCTGCTCCTCCGCTGTGTAATCTGGGCCGTCAAATCCATACTGTGCCTGACACCGTCTGAGCCTGCCTCCTGAGACATATATTTTGAATGTGTACGCTATCCATACATGTTATCCGGGGATACGGTACCCTTTCTAACCTTTGTGCAATCACGTGCAGTCCATACTGGTCCTAACACCGTCTGAGCCTGCCTCATGCTGTATAGACATATATTTTGAATGTGTACACTATCCAAACATGTTATCCAGGGATACGGTACCCTTTCTAACCTTTGTGCAATCACGTGCAATCCATACTGGGCCTAACACCGTCTGAGCCTGCCTCATGCTGTATAGACATATATTTTGAATGTGTACGCTATCCATCCTTTTTTTTGGAAGTGCATTGAGCAGCAAGGTGGTGTGCTGGTAAAAGGGGAAAAAAAAACAAAAAACTCTTTTAAATCTTCTTCCTGAGCGAGTGTGAACGAGCTGAGTGTAACCTGAGCGTAAGTGCGAACTGTGGTAAGTGTGTGACTTGAAATTCAGTGACTTTAGATTCAGGGAGTTTCCAAGGGAGGTCTTACTGAATTGCTGTTATATTAATCCTTTTTTTTTTTTTTTTTTTTAATTTATTTTTGCTTATCTTATTGTCTGGTGCAATCCCCATTAGGATGTGCTCCACTATTGCCAATGCCATTCAGTGCACGTCTTGCCGCATGTATGAAATCCTTGAACAGCCGGTCGAGGGTGCATACTGCTGTGCGAGATGTGAGCACGTTGTGCATTTGGAAGCCCAGATACTGGATCTAAATGTGCAGCTGGCAACACTGAGATCCATAGACAATATGGAAAGGAGTCTTCTGCTCACTGAGCAGACGCTCAATGGGATAGATGAGGGGGGGGATGCTAGGTTGGAGCTGCAGGACAATGAAGCAGCTAGCTGGGTGACAGTTAGAAGGCGGGGTAGAGGGAAGAGCACCAGGGAGGCTAGTCCTGATCTGGCACACCCCAATAAGTTTGCTAAGTTGGCAGATGAGGGGAGTGTTAGTGCAGGAGTAGCACTGCTGCAGCAAGGCATGTCCTCTGAAAGCCGGAGGAGTGTCTGCTCCAGTAGGGGGGAAATAGGAGAGCAGGGCAGGCCAGACAGGTTCTGGTAGTGGGAGACTCAATTATTAGGGGAACAGATAGGGCAATCTGTCACAAAGGCAGGGATCGTCGAACGGTGTGCTGCCTACCTGGCGCTCGAGTCCGACACATCGCTGATCGGGTTGACAGATTACTGGGAGGGGCTGGGAGGGGCTGGAGAGGATCCAGCGGTCATGGTGCACATTGGCACAAATGACAAAGTTAGAGGTAGGTGGAAGGTCCTTAAAGATGATTTCAGGGAATTAGGCTGTAAGCTTAAAGCAAGGACCTCCAAGGTGGTATTTTCGGAAATACTTCCTGTACCACGTGCCACACCAGAGAGGCAACGGGAGATTAGGGAGGTTAATAAGTGGCTCAGGAATTGGTGTAGGAAGGAGGGGTTTGGGTTCCTGCAGAACTGGGCCGACTTCTCAGTTGGCTACAGGTTCTACGCTAGGGACGGGCTGCACCTCAATGGGGAGGGTGCCGCTGTGCTGGGGGAGAAAATGGCTAGAAGGTTGGAGGAGTGTTTAAACTAGGGACGGGGGGGAGGGTATTCCTTTTATAGGAGGGGAAGACAGTGCAGATAGAGACCTGGGCACAAATAATGACATTGGGGGTGGAGGTGGCATGGGGGGTGGGGTTAGAACAGTTAATAATTTAAGAAAGAATAGAGATACAGAGAGATACATAAAGTGCATGTATACTAATGCCAGAAGTCTCGCCAACAAAATGGAGGAATTGGAGTTAATGTTGTTGGAACATAATTATGACATGGTGGGGATATCTGAGACATGGCTGGATGAGAGCCATGACTGGGCTGTTAATTTACAGGGCTATAGTCTGTTCAGAAATGACCGAACAAATAAGCGAGGGGGAGGCGTGTGTTTATATGTAAAATCATCCTTAAAACCCATCCTTCGTGATAATATATATGAATCTAATGAAAATGTAGAGTCCCTGTGGGTAGAGATAAGGGGAGGGGGGAAAAATAATAAATTACTGATAGGGGTTTGTTATAAATCTCCAAAAATAATGGAAGCTACAGAGAATATCCTCATAAAGCAAATAGATGAAGCAGCGACTCAAGGAGAAGTCATTATTATGGGGGACTTCAACTACCCTGAAATACATTGGGGAACCGAAACCTGCAGTTCCAGCAAGGGTAATAGGTTTCTGACAACGATGAGAGACAATTACCTTTCACAACTGGTTCAGGACCCAACAAGAGGGGGGGCACTGCTAGACCTAATATTAACCAACAGGCCAGACCGCATATCAAATGTAAGGGTTGAGGGTCACTTGGGTAATAGTGATCACAAATTAATAAGTTTTCATGTATCCTTTAATAAGATGTGTAGTAGAGGGGTTACAAGGACACTAAACTTCAGGAAGGCAAATTTCCAACGGATGAGAGATGATCTTGGTGCAATTAACTGGGACGATATCCTGAGACATAAAAATACACAAAGAAAATGGGAGACATTTATTAGCATCCTGAATAGGACCTGTGCACAATATATACCGTATGGGAATAAACATGCGAGAAATAGGAGGAAACCACTATGGCTAAATAGAGCTGTAAGGGGCGCAATAAGAGATAAAAATAAAGCATTTAGAGAATTAAAGCAAGTAGGTAGTGATGAGGCATTAAATAAATACAGAAGATTAAATAAATTCTGTAAAAAGCAAATAAAGACAGCAAAGATTGAGACAGAGAGACTCATTGCCAGAGAAAGTAAAAATAATCCCAAAATATTCTTTAACTACATAAATAGTAAGAAGCTAAAAAATGATAGTGTTGGTCCCCTTAAAAATAGTCTGGGTGAAATGTTGGATGAGGATTAGGAAAAAGCCAATATGCTAAATAACTTTTTTTCAACAGTATTTACACAAGAAAATCCCATGACGGATAACATGATCAGGGATAAAAATTCTCCATTAAATGTCACCTGCTTAACCCAGCAGGAAGTACGGCGGCGTCTACAAATCACTAAAATTGACAAATCCCCGGGCCCGGATGGGATACACCCCCGAGTACTGCAGGAATTAAGCACAGTCATAGATAGACCACTATTTTTAATCTTTAAAGATTCCATAATAACAGGGTCTGTACCACAGGACTGGTGTATAGCAAATGTGGTGCCAATATTCAAAAAGGGGACAAAAACTGAACTTGGAAATTATAGGCCAGTAAGTTTAACCTCAACTGTGGGTAAAATCCTGGAGGGTTTTCTAAGAGATACTATACTGGAGTATCTGGAGAAGAATAACCTTATGACCCAATATCAACATGGGTTTACAAGAGACCGTTCCTGTCAGACTAATCTGATAAGCTTTTATGAAGAGGTAAGTTCCGGACTGGACCAAGGGAATGCAGTGGACGTGGTGTACATGGACTTTTCAAAAGCTTTTGATAAGGTGCCACACAAAAGGTTGATACATAAAATGAGAACAATGGGGATAGGGGAAAATATGTGTAGGTGGGTTAAGAGCTGGCTCAGGGATAGGAAACAAAGGGTGGTTATTAATGGAGCACACTCGGACTGGGTCACGGTTAGCAGTGGGGTACCACAGGGGTCAGTTTTGGGCCCGCTTCTTTTTAACATATTTATTAATGACCTTGTAGGGGGCATAGAGAGTAGAATTTCAATATTTGCAGATGACACTAAACTCTGCAGGGTAATTAATACAGAGGAGGACAATTTTATATTACAGGAGGATTTATGTAAACTAGAAGCTTGGTCTGATAAATGGCAAATGAGCTTTAATGGGGATAAATGTAAGGTCATGCACTTGGGTAGAACGAACAAGTTGTATAATTATGTGCTTAATTGTAAAACACTGGGCAAAACAGTCACTGAAAAAGACCTGGGTGTATGGGTGGATGACAAACTCACATTTAGTGGCCAGAGTCAAGCAGCTGCTGCAAAGGCAAATAAAATAATGGGATGCATTAAAAGAGGCATAGATGCTCATGAGGAGAACATAATTTTACCTCTATATAAGTCACTAGTGCGACCACACTTAGAATACTGTGTACAGTTCTGGTCTCCGGTGTATAAGAAAGACATAGCTGAACTGGAGCGGGTGCAGAGAAGAGCGACCAAGGTTATTAGGGAACTAGGGGGTCTGCAATACCAAGACAGGTTATTACACTTGGGGTTATTTAGTTTGGAGAATCGAAGGCTTAGGGGTGATCTTATTACAATGTATAAATATATGTGGGGACAATACAAAGACCTTTCTAATGATCTTTTTACTCTTAGACCTGTGACGGGGACAAGGGGGCATCCTCTACGTCTGGAGGAAAGAAGGTTTAAGCATACTCACAGACGCGGATTCTTTACTGTAAGAGCAGTGAGACTATGGAACTCTCTGCCATATGATGTTGTAATGAGTGATTCACTACTAAAATTTAAGAAGGGACTGGATGCCTTTCTTGAAAAGTATAATATTACAGGGTATATACACTAGTCTCCTTAATATTGCGTTGATCCATGGAGCTAGTCTGATTGCCGTATGTGGAGTCGGGAAGGAATTTTTTTCCCCAATGTGAAGCTTACTGTTGCCACATGGGTTTTTTTTGCCTTCCTCTGGATCAACATGTTAGGGCAAGTTAGGATAGGATATGGGTTGAACTAGATGGACTTAAAGTCTCCCTTCAACCTTAATAACTATGTTACTATGTTACTATGTTACATACATGTTATCCAGGGATACGGTACCCTTTCTAACCTTTGTGCAATCACGTGCAATCCATACTGGGCCTAACACCGTCTGAGCCTGCCTCATGCTGTATAGACATATATTTTGAATGTGTACACTATCCATACATGTTATCCGGGGATACGGTACCCTTTCTAACCTTTGTGCAATCACGTGCAATCCATACTGGGCCTAACACCATCTGAGCCTGCCTCATGCTGTATAGACATATATTTTGAATGTGTACGCTATCCATACATGTTATCCGGGGATACGGTACCCTTTCTAACCTTTGTGCAATCACGTGCAATCCATACTGGGCCTAACACCATCTGAGCCTGCCTCATGCTGTATAGACATATATTTTGAATGTGTACGCTATCCATACATGTTATCCAGGGATACGGTACCCTTTCTAACCTTTGTGCAATCACGTGCAATCCATACTGGGCCTAACACCGTCTGAGCCTGCCTCATGCTGTATAGACATATATTTTGAATGTGTACGCTATCCATACATGTTATCCGGGGATACGGTACCCTTTCTAACCTTTGTGCAATCACGTGCAATCCATACTGGGCCTAACACCGTCTGAGCCTGCCTCATGCTGTATAGACATATATTTTGAATGTGTACGCTATCCATACATGGTATCCAGGGATACGGTACCCTTTCTAACCTTTGTGCAATCACGTGCAAGACATACTGGGCCTAACACCGTCTGAGCCTGCCTCATGCTGTATAGACATATATTTTGAATGTGTACGCTATCCATACATGTTATCCAGGGATACGGTACCCTTTCTAACCTTTGTGCAATCACGTGCAATCCATACTGGGCCTAACACCGTCTGAGCCTGCCTCATGCAGTATAGACATATATTTTGAATGTGTACGCTATCCATACATGTTATCCGGGGATACGGTACCCTTTCTAACCTTTGTGCAATCACGTGCAATCCATACTGGGCCTAACACCGTGTGAGCCTGCCTCATGCTGTATAGACATATATTTTGAATGTGTACGCTATCCATACATGTTATCCGGGGATACGGTACCCTTTCTAACCTTTGTGCAATCACGTGCAATCCATACTGGGCCTAACACCGTCTGAGCCTGCCTCATGCTGTATAGACATATATTTTGAATGTGTACGCTATCCATACATGTTATCCGGGGATACGGTACCCTTTCTAACCTTTGTGCAATCACGTGCAATCCATACTGGGCCTAACACCGTCTGAGCCTGCCTCATGCTGTATAGACATATATTTTGAATGTGTACGCTATCCATACATGTTATCCGGGGATACGGTACCCTTTCTAACCTTTGTGCAATCACGTGCAATCCATACTGGGCCTAACACCGTCTGAGCCTGCCTCATGCTGTATAGACATATATTTTGAATGTGTACGCTATCCATACATGTTATCCGGGAATACGGTACTCTTTCTAACCTTTGATCAATCACGTGCAATCCATACTGGGCCTAACACCATCTGAGCCTGCCTCATGCTGTATAGACATATATTTTGAATGTGTACGCTATCCATACATGTTATCCAGGGATACGGTACCCTTTCTAACCTTTGTGCAATCACGTGCAATCCATACTGGGCCTAACACCGTCTGAGCCTGCCTCATGCTGTATAGACATATATTTTGAATGTGTACGCTATCCATACATGTTATCCGGGGATACGGTACCCTTTCTAACCTTTGTGCAATCACGTGCAATCCATACTGGGCCTATCACCGTCTGAGCCTGCCTCATGCTGTATAGACATATTTTGAATGTGTACGCTATCCATACATGTTATCCGGGGATACGGTACCCTTTCTAACCTTTGTGCAATCACGTGCAATCCATACTGGGCCTAACACCGTCTGAGCCTGCCTCATGCTGTATAGACATATATTTTGAATGTGTACGCTATCCATACATGTTATCCAGGGATACGGTACACTTTCTAACCTTTGTGCAATCACGTGCAATCCATACTGGGCCTAACACCGTCTGAGCCTGCCTCATGCTGTATAGACATATATTTTGAATATGTACGCTATCCATACATGTTATCCAGGGATACGGTACCCTTTCTAACCTTTGTGCAATCACGTGCAATCCATACTGGGCCTAACACCGTCTGAGCCTGCCTCATGCTGTATAGACATATATTTTGAATGTGTACGCTATCCATACATGTTATCCAGGGATACGGTACCCTTTCTAACCTTTGTGCAATCACGTGCAATCCATACTGGGCCTAACACCGTCTGAGCCTGCCTCATGCTGTATAGACATATATTTTGAATGTGTACGCTATCCATACATGTTATCCAGGGATACTGTACCCTTTCTAACCTTTGTGCAATCACGTGCAATCCATACTGGGCCTAACACCGTCTGAGCCTGCCTCATGCTGTATAGACATATATTTTGAATGTGTACGCTATCCATACATGTTATCCAGGGATACGGTACCCTTTCTAACCTTTGTGCAATCATGTGCAATCCATACTGGGCCTAACACTGTCTGAGCCTGCCTCATGCTGTGTAGACATATATTTTGAATGTGTACGCTATCCATACATGTTATCCGGGGATACGGTACCCTTTCTAACCTTTGTGCAATCACGTGCAATCCATACTGGGCCTAACACCGTCTGAGCCTGCCTCATGCTGTGTAGACATATATTTTGAATGTGTACGCTATCCATACATGTTATCTAGGGATACGGTACCCTTTCTAACCTTTGTGCAATCACGTGCAATCCATACTGGGCCTAACACCGTCTGAGCCTGCCTCATGCTGTATAGACATATATTTTGAATGTGTACGCTATCCATACATGCTATCCAGGGATACGGTACCCTTTCTAACCTTTGTGCAATCACGTGCAATCCATACTGGGCCTAACACCGTCTGAGCCTGCCTCATGCTGTATAGACATATATTTTGAATGTGTACGCTATTCATACATGTTATCCAGGGATACGGTACCCTTTCTGACCTTTGTGCAATCACGTGCAATCCATACTGGGCCTAACACCGTCTGAGCCTGCCTCATGCTGTATAGACATATATTTTGAATGTGTACGCTATCCATACATGTTATCCAGGGATACGGTACCTTTTCTAACCTTTGTGCAATCACGTGCAATCCATACTGGGCCTAACACCGTCTGAGCCTGCCTCATGCTGTATAGACATATATTTTGAATGTGTACGCTATCCATACATGTTATCCGGGGATACGGTACCCTTTCTAACCTTTGTGCAATCACGTGCAATCCATACTGGGCCTAACACCGTCTGAGCCTGCCTCATGCTGTATAGACATATATTTTGAATGTGTACGCTATCCATACATGTTATCCAGGGATACGGTACCCTTTCTAACCTTTGTGCAATCACGTGCAATCCATACTGGGCCTAACACCGTCTGAGCCTGCCTCATGCTGTATAGACATATATTTTGAATGTGTACGCTATCCATACATGTTATCCAGGGATACGGTACCCTTTCTAACCTTTGTGCAATCATGTGCAATCCATACTGGGCCTAACACCGTCTGAGCCTGCCTCATGCTCTATAGACATATATTTTGAATGTGTACGCTATCCATACATGTTATCCGGGGATACGGTACCCTTTCTAACCTTTGTGCAATCACGTGCAATCCATACTGCGCCTAACACCGTCTGAGCCTGCCTCATGCTGTATAGACATATATTTTGAATGTGTACGCTATCCATACATGTTATCCAGGGATACGGTACCTTTTCTAACCTTTGTGCAATCACGTGCAATCCGTACTGGGCCTAACACCGTCTGAGCCTGCCTCATGCTGTATAGACATATATTTTGAATGTGTACGCTATCCATACATGTTATCCGGGGATACGGTACCCTTTCTAACCTTTGTGCAATCACGTGCAATCCATACTGGGCCTAACACCGTCTGAGCCTGCCTCATGCTGTATAGACATATATTTTGAATGTGTACGCTATCCATACATGTTATCCAGGGATACGGTACCCTTTCTAACCTTTGTGCAATCACGTGCAATCCATACTGGGCCTAACACCGTCTGAGCCTGCCTCATGCTGTATAGACATATATTTTGAATGTGTACGCTATCCATACATGTTATCCAGGGATACGGTACCCTTTCTAACCTTTGTGCAATCACGTGCAATCCATACTGGGCCTAACACCGTCTGAGCCTGCCTCATGCTGTATAGACAAATATTTTGAATGTGTACGCTATCCATACATGTTATCCAGGGATACGGTACCCTTTCTAACCTTTGTGCAATCACGTGCAATCCATACTGGGCCTAACACCGTCTGAGCCTGCCTCATGCTGTATAGACATATATTTTGAATGTGTACGCTATCCATACATGTTATCCAGGGATACGGTACCCTTTCTAACCTTTGTGCAATCACGTGCAATCCATACTGGGCCTAACACCGTCTGAGCCTGCCTCATGCTGTATAGACATATATTTTGAATGTGTACGCTATCCATACATGTTATCCGGGGATACGGTACCCTTTCTAACCTTTGTGCAATCACGTGCAATCCATACTGGGCCTAACACCGTCTGAGCCTGCCTCATGCTGTATAGACATATATTTTGAATGTGTACGCTATCCATACATGTTATCCGGGGATACGGTACCCTTTCTAACCTTTGTGCAATCACGTGCAATCCATACTGGGCCTAACACCGTCTGAGCCTGCCTCATGCTGTATAGACATATATTTTGAATGTGTACGCTATCCATACATGTTATCCAGGGATACGGTACCCTTTCTAACCTTTGTGCAACCACGTGCAATCCATACTGGGCCTAACACCGTCTGAGCCTGCCTCATGCTGTATAGACATATATTTTGAATGTGTACGCTATCCATACATGTTATCCAGGGATACGGTACCCTTTCTAACCTTTGTGCAATCACGTGCAATCCATACTGGGCCTAACACCGTCTGAGCCTGCCTCATGCTGTATAGACATATATTTTGAATGTGTACGCTATCCATACATGTTATCCGGGGATACGGTACCCTTTCTAACCTTTGTGCAATCACGTGCAATCCATACTGGGCCTAACACCGTCTGAGCCTGCCTCATGCTGTATAGACATATATTTTGAATGTGTACGCTATCCATACATGTTATCCAGGGATACGGTACCCTTTCTAACCTTTGTGCTATCATGTGCAATCCATACTGGGCCTAACACCGTCTGAGCCTGCCTCATGCTGTATAGACATATATTTTGAATGTGTACGCTATCCATACATGTTATCCAGGGATACCGTACCCTTTCTAACCTTTATGCAATCACGTGCAATCCATACTGGGCGTGAGAACGGCTGGCGAGCTGTTAAGCAAGCTACAGCACCTGTCCAGACAAGTACAGGGATTCCCTAGAGAGGAGACTTATTTGATTGTTTTCAATGTTGGGACAGCAATTTTTGGGGAGCACTATACTCTGGAGAATGATAGATGGGGCCCACCATACACTGGAACATTCCAAAGGTGGACATCAGACACTGGAGCAGCATTTACAGGGCCCATTTTACACTAGAGCATTAGAAATGGGGCCCATTATGTACCGCTACTTATCTGCCGTATCGGAACATGATGAGTTGTGGTATGTGTTAAAGGGGCGCTCTTTCGCCCAGGGCACATGAAAACCTGCAGCCAGCCCTCCCCCCCCACAACTTTAGCCAAATAACCCCCATTTTTCAGTGCGTAACTTGTATTATGAAGTTAATTAAGGTTGACCAGCTTAAGTAAGAAGAATTGATGCTTTTGGCATTCAAATGGGCACTGTAGGTGTGTTTCCTGTCCTCCTCTCACTGCCGACTTTTATTCCCCATTGACTTACATTGGGTTTCGTGTTTCGGGACGACCCCGACTTTTCCCTATAATCGGACGAACTTGCTCTACTCGACTTTTGGAAAAGTCGGGTTTCACGAAACGAAACGCGACCCTATAAAACCAAAAGTCGCTCAACTCTATTGACCAGCTTAAGTAAGAAGAATTGATGCTTTTGGCATTCAAATGAGCACTGTAGGTGTGTTTCCTGTCCTCCTCTCACTGCCGACTTTTATTCCCCATTGATTTACATTGGGTTTCGTGTTTCGGGACGACCCCGACTTTTCCCTATAATCGGCCGATCTTGCTCGACCCGACTTTTGGAAAAGTCGGGTTTCACGAAACGAAACTCGACCATAAAAAAACAAAAGTCGCTCAACTCTAGCCGTTACACGGTACTGAGAGAGGAGCGTGCACGTACACTGCTGTACGGTGTATGTAAAATTGTCAAGCTCCGTGTTTTTGTATACGGACTGACACACGCTGACTATCTCTAGTTTTGAATGTAATCAAACAGCAAATATACTAAACTGTTTGAAAAACGGACAAAACTATAAGGTGTAGGACTGTAAGAACGGACAAACTCCTCGACTTTTCCTTACAGAGTCACACACATAGATAGCTTTAATTTGGCCGTGATAACTGCTGTTTCACGGTACTGTGTGAGGAGCGTACATCGCTGTACGGTGTGTGAAAATATGAATGCTCACTACCTCACCAGGACAAAACAATACAATTTAGATTGCTTTTAAAAAAGCAGTTTGAACACCAATGTGCGCACAGCAATGCAGCTAGCCTTAAAAGGCAGGCTAATCACCACCAGCGCTGCTGCACAAAAGCAAAAATCTTCACCTTTCACTGCACAGTAACTACAGTGAAAAGCGCTAGCAGCAGAAGCAGTTATTCTTTCTTTTTGCCTTCCTAACACTCTCCCTACAGAATCAGCAGCTGCAGCAGCTCTCCCTATTCTGATATCAGCATGAGTAATATGGCGGTCGGTGTCCCCGCCCTTTTATACCCCCTGTGACGCCACACAAAGCAAGCCAATCACTTGCATGCCCTTCTCCAAGATGGTGGTGACCGCTGCCTATGTCATCACGTTGCCCACAGTGTCCGTTCTTCCTGATTGGCTGAAAAAGGGCGCTAAAGCATCGTTTGAAACGCGACTTTGGCGAGATGGTCACCGACCTCATGGCCAACCTCACGCTATGGTCAGGTTTCGTTTCATGAAACCCGACTTTGGCGAAAGTCGGCGACTTTTGAATTTTTTCGACCCGTTTCGCTCAACTCTAGTGATGATCGAAAACATCTTTTCATGATATAGCAGCAGCACAAGATTGTGTCGCTAAAAGAGAAGGGAGTCATCTGTCAGACATAGACCGATTCCTCATACAGAAAGCAGAGAGGGTTTTCTTACCACTTCTGCCTTCCCAATTGTATGCACAGTGCTAAATTAGTGTTATGTATGCAATATAGGTTAATGGCTCTTCCACCTCTGGACCAAGTGATCATATCATTGCTTAGTCTAGATACAGTAATTGTTTCCCAAATTCCAGTCCTAATGGACTCCATCACGTTATGTTTTCATGATTTCCTTAGCATGGCATAGGTAATGGAATTATTGTTAACGCATCAGAAACTGCCACAAGTTCTCTCACCTGTGCAATAATAAAGAAATCCTGAAAATATGATGTGTTGGGGGCAGTGAGGATTGGAATTGGGGATACGCTGTTTTAGGCCAGTTTCACACGTCAGTGGCTCCGGTACGTGTAGTGACAGTTTTCTCATGTACTGGAGACACTGACACACGTAGATGCATTCTAATGAATGTGTCTATGCAGATGTCAGCGTGTTTTCACGGACCGTGTGTCCATGTGCAAAATACGCTGACATGTCCGTTTTTGTGCAACAGCATGGATCACACAGACCCATACAAGTCAATGGGTCCGTGTAAATACGTACCGCACACGGATGGCGTCCGTGTGCCATCCATGTTCCATCCGTGTGCATTTTTAGAAGTCATAGGGTTAACATTGAAACCAATTTTTTCAATACACAGACACGGACACACGGACAGCACACGGATCACACACGGATGGTACACACGGACATACGGATGGCCTACATATCCACATGGACACGGATAGCTCCAGTATCAGTTTTTCCGGTACCGGAATTATCTGGACATGTGAAACCGCCCTTAGTGAGAGAACAGGAGGTGCTCCATCCAAGAAGCACCATTCAGCAATTTCTCTGTAACTGGGGCTAATATGCCAGCCCTAGTTATAGGGAAAAAAACGAGAAAAAAAGAAGTATTTAAATGTTGAAATGCCCTCCAAATGTCTTTCATGACTGTATGAATGGCACAGTGTGAAATAAATGAAAAATTAATTAATTAAAGGAGGATAAATAAAATATATATGAAACCAAATCTGCTGCCAATCCAAATTACTGTTACTTACTCCAGCCATCGGAAATAAAACATGTATGCAATGTATAAAAGTAATTGCTACGAAAAAGAAAGCATATTTTCAAACATTTTAGTGCTATTTTTGGTTATAAAAAGAATGTGAAAAGCAGACACGTATTTCCTTTATTTTCCTCCCAATATTGGCCAAAATCGACAAAAATGAAAAAAGAGTCTAAAAATAACATAAAAAGTTAAGCCCTGTGTATAAAAAAAATGCAACAATTATTTGAATATCCAAAAGAGTAAAACAAATTACAGCTCTTTAAACCACATTTATGAAAAAATCCAAAAATGTGCATAGTTATGTACAGGGGTAAATGTCTCAGTCCTGAACTAATTATGTTCTGTTCCAAATAGAGCCTAAAGGTTGCCATACACATGAGGTGGAATCAGGTTGATGGTTAAACAACTATTGAAGTAACAGATATGGGGCAATTTAAATTAGTCCAGAGGCAAGGTCAGTAATCTCGGCTGCTGGATGAGATGCACCTCTTTTATTTAGCCAGCCTGGCGTGATGTCACATGTGCATCAGTCCGCAAGGATGATGTTACTCCAAGGTAATCAATAGGAAAAGATATTATTGTGGCCTCTCCACTCTTCCTCCAGACTCTGGGACCTTGATTTCCAAATGAAATGCAAAATTTACTTTCATCTGAAAACTACCCCTTGGACCACTGTGCAACAGTCTAGTACTTTTTCTCCTCTGCCCAGGTAAGACTCTTCTGGCATTGTCTATTTGTCATGAGTGACTTGACACAAAAAATGTGACACTTGTAGCCCATGTCCTGCATACGTCTGTGTGTGATGACTCTTGAAGCAATGGCTTCAGCAGCAGTCCACTCCTTGTGAATCTCCACCAAATTTTTGAATAAGTGTCTTACCTGGTCCAAGGAATAAAAGAACTGGACTGTTGCTCAGTGGTCCAGTTTCTTGTTTTCAGATTAAAGTAAATTTTGCATTTCTTTTGGAAATCCAGGTCCCAGAGTCTGTAGGAAGAGTGGAGAGGCCACAATCCAAGCTGCTTGATGTGTATTTAACAAATAGTGGCAACAAAATTATTGTATCAACCACAAGGAAGCTTGAGGTCTAGTGTGAAGTTTCCACAATCAGTGATAGTATGGGTAGCCATGTCAACTGCTGGTGTAGGTCCACTATGTTTTATCATTCAATACCAAAGTCAGCGCAGCTGTCTACCAGGAAATTTTAGAGCACTTCATGCTTCCAACTGCCAACAAGCTTTTTGGAGATGGAAATTTCATTCTCCAGCAGGACTTGGGACCTGTCCACTCTGGACTAATAGCAAAGCCACAAAAGAGGACTAAAAATTCAAAAATACAGCAGAAAAAAGGGCAGCACCACTTACCTGCCCAGGTCTTTGAACAAATGCAATACAGGATGCAGCCAGCCCATATAGCAAAGATGTTGCAAAACAAAGGTGCAAAATACTAAATAGACAGCCACTCACCACCTACCCATTCATGTTGGGGGTGACTGCATAGTATACAGTTGCATAATAGAGGTCTGTATATGGCACTGTTCACATGCAGGTAATGCATATTGTCTGGTTCTCAGCCTATTAGTCTCGCCCCTACTATTCGATTTGTCGGGCTGGCCAGCACTCTCTAAATGTATCCTATGTGATTACCCCTGCATACATGACCCAAAGTGCTGGGCTTGGCTGCACCCTGAAAAATAAAGTGTACAAATTACATATAAATATGTGAGGTATTTGTTGACATTTTGGCCAAGATATGCAAGCTCACAACCGGTGTCAAGGGTCCTCACGCTTGCAAGTCCTATCACTAAACTAGTACCAATATCTAGTATAAAAGCCACAGTATCACTGTGCTTGATTGGCCAGCAAACTCGTCAGACCTTAGCCCCTTAGAGAATCAAAGGCGTATCTAGGCTTTCTGGCACCCGGGGCAAGAATTTGGTTCGGCGCCCCCCCCAAAAAAAAAAAGTACATATGTGACTTGCACACTTAGCCATGTACCCACGAGTCGCTCTCCCTAATGCTCTCAATGTTCAGTAAAAAACTGAAAGCAAGAAGAGAAGCTCGTTGTCACAAGACCATATCTATGAAAATCGCATATGAGTGAAGTGTCCATGTGATGACACTGGAACCTGCAGAGCTGAGTCCTGACATTGGAGCTTCTGAATTCTCACAATGAATGCACTGCACACTTTTAGCATTCTCCCTTGCCGATGTACAGTCATGTCAGCACAAGTATGTGATTTGTATACTTCTGGCCACATTCCGACTAGACGTGCCCGGCCTCGCTCTGTTCATTTTCATTGAGTGAGGCCACACATGTCTAGTCAGCATGTGACCGTATATATGTAAATTACCGGCATGAGAGAATCCTGACAGTGTTCAGTGAGCACTGTGAGAATTCAGAAGTCTGCAGTCACATAGAATGTCTGCAGACTCCGTACAAACCTGGACAACCCCTGTAATGTTCCTAACAAATAAAAACATGAGAATTGGTCAGTATCACTAATAATATTTACATCCAGGTACCTTATAGATGACGTCGTCTCTGCAGTCGTTCTCCTTTTCTTCTTCTTGTCCAGACCCCATGATGAGTTTTCTCATCCACATCTCGTCTCTGCAGACTTCCATCTCCTCCGGTCTTCTGCAGCAACTCTCCACACGATGCCCTTAAAGATAGAAGTGTCATTATAATGCTCCTAAATATAAATATCTGCAATATACTGTCGCCTCACACTATTCCCCCTCCATCCTCATACTGTCTCCTCTAACATCCCACCTGTTCACCATACTGTCTCCTCATATATTTACCCCCTCACTCTCTATACTGTCTGCTCACACATATCCTCGACTCCCCATACTGTGTCTGCACACATCCCATCACCCTCACTCCCCATACTGTGCCCACATAAATTCATCCGTTCGCACCCCTTACTGTCTGCACCCATCCCCCATACTGCTTCCTCATATATGCCCTCATACATACTCTTCATTTTGTGTCCCCAAATCTCCCCACACACGTTAAATACCATCCCCACTCCAAATCCACCACACACATTAAGTACCCCCCATCCCCACTCCAAATCCCCCCACACATTAAGTATCCCCCATCCCCACTCAATAATCCCTTGTCCCTACTCCCAAATCCCCCCACACATTAAGTATCCCCCATCCCCACTCCCACATCCCCCCACACATTATGTACCCCCACTCATTAACCCCATCCCCACATTAACCCCCACACTTTAACCCCCATCTCTACTCATTAACCCCCATCCCCACATTAACCCCCATCTCCACTCAATAACCCCCCACTCATTAACACCCATCCCCACATTAAACCCCATCTCCACTCATTAACCCCCCACTCATTAACCCCCACACTTTAACCCCCACTCATTAACCCCCGACTCATTAACCCCCATCCCCACTCAATAACCCCCCCACTCATTAACTCCCCCTCATCTCCCATCTTCGGTGGTTCTTCAGCTCCACAGTGGAGCACACTTACCACCAGCGTTTGCTCTGGCGCCGGGGAGTGACGTCAGCAGCGTGATCACATGACATGATCACGCTGCTGACGTCGCTCTGACCCGGCGGTCAGAGCTAATTGTACAGGCGTCTGTATAGACGCCAGTACAATTGCTGCCTGGGAGCCGGCGCGGCCTCCTTCTCTGCGTCGGCTATCAGCTTGACAGCCGTCACAGAGAACAGCCGGCTCACAGGATGGGGGCGGCAGAGCGCAGCCGCCGGGGGGGAGACACTGCGGACCGCTGCATTAGGCGGCCCGACTGCGCCCCCCTGCTGGCTGCGCCCGGGGCAACTGCCCCGGCTGCCCCCCCCTGGATACGCCACTGTAGAGAATCTATGATATTGTCAAGAGGAAGATGAGAGACATCAGACCCAACAATGCAGACAAGCTGAAGGCTTCTGTTAAAGCAAACCGGGGCTTCCATAACACCTCAGCAGTGCCACAGGCTGATCGCCTCCATGCCACGCCACATTGATTCCATAATTGATGAAAAAGGAGCCCCGACCAAGTATTGAGTGCATTTACTGAACATACATTTCAGTAGGCCAACATTTCAGATTTTAAAATAATTTTTTCAAGCTGGTGTTATAAAGAATTCTAATTTACTGAGATAATGACTTTGGGATTTTTATTGGCTGTAAGCCATAATCATCAACATTACCAGAAATAATCACTTGAAATAGATCACTCTGTAATGACTCTATATAATATATGAGTTTCACTTTTTGTATTGAAGAACTGAAATGAATTAAGGTTTTGATGATATTCTAATTTTGTGAGAAGTACCTGTATATACGCAAAAGAATATCATGTACTCTGTAATTTGTGTGTTTTTATTTCAGATGTCAAAATTATGATCAAAACCCCAAAAGGTATTACATGACATGTAACTAACTAACCATTAATCAGCAAACTTTGAGAATTAGATATTATGTTAGTCGACGGCAGAATCAAAAGGAAAACCATTTTATCACAAAAGGAGGACTGACATATCCCCTAATGTGATGGTGATGCCCCCCCTTGCCTACCAGGCTACTATTCAGCTACATATGATATTTCCACTCTTGAATTAATGTGATAATAAAGTTAATAACTGATAAAATGTCACACCTAATGTTAATCACTTTTTAGCTCCTCTTTCTTACTGTTTATATTGACTACCCAGGAAATATTCTGACTAGTTTGCTAGGTTACTTTTTTATTTCGTGTTGTTACACACTGCAGTAGTTTTTAATGTAATCCATTATTTTAAACCTTACAGCACAGTGGTATCAATTAAAGAAATAAAGAGGCGAAAATGAAATATTGATGCAATAAAATTGCATAGTGCTTTTCCTGGTAAATAAAGCACACAGCTAGATTTTCCATTTCTTGGGCAAGCGATATAATGTGTAACTCAAAATAAAAAGGTGCATTGTAGCAATAAATTCATTAAAGGGATTGTCCTGGCCTTTGACTTTGATTACCATTTTATTTTATTTTACTCACTTATTTAGTGCCATTAATTCTGTGTTACAGACATCATCATCTCTCTCCCCATTGGGGCTCACAATCTAAACTCATCACCAGTATGTCTTTGGAGTATGGAAAGGAACAAGAGAACCCAGAAGAAACCCACGCAAACATGGGGGAAACATACAAACTCTTGCATATGTTATCCTTTATAGGATTTAAAATTAGGATCCAAGTTCGGCAATGCTAACCACTGAGCCACCATGAAGAAAAATGAAATGCGAAAAATTGGCACTTTCAATGGTAAAATGGTAAATCTTTATTATCGATACATTAAAAAAGTATCCCTATATGGTATGAATGGTACTGACTGACCAAACGTATAGGATTACGTTTTTAACTCCTTTACCCCCAAGCCTGTTTTCATCTTCACGACCAGGACAAATTTTACAATTCTGATGAGTGTCATTTTATGTGGTAATAACTCTTGAACGATTCTGAGATTTTTTCATGACATATTATAGTTCATGACAAAGGTAAAATGTATTCATTATGACTTGTGTTTATTTGTGAAAATATCGGAAATTTTGTCAAAAATTTAGCAATTTTCAAACTTTAAATTTTTATGCCCTTAAATCAGAAAGTTATTTCGCAAAAACATAGTAAATAACATTTCCAAAATGTCTACTTTATATCAGCACAATTTTTGAAACATAAATTTTTAGGTTAGGAAGTTAGAAGGCTTAAAAGTTGACCAGCAGTATTTCATTTTTCTTGCAAAATTTACAAAACCAATTATTTTAGGCACCACATCAGATGTGAAGTGGTTTTAAAAGGTCTATATGACAGAAAATACCCAAAGGTGACACCATTCTAAGAACTGCACCCCTCAATGTGCTCAAAAACACATTCAGGAAGTTTATTAAGCCTTCAGATGCTTCACCGAAACTGAACCAATGTGAAAAAAAATAATATTTAACTTTTTTTTCACAAATTTAGACCCAATTTTTTTTATTTTCACAATGGTAACAGGAGAAAATGGACCCCAAAAATTGTTTTGCAATTTTGACTAAGTACGCCGATAGCCCACATGTGGGGAAAAAATACTCTTTGGGCGCACAGCAGGGCTCGGAAGAGAAGGAGCACCGTTTGACTTTTTGAACGCAAAATTGGCTGGGATCAAGAGCGGTTGCCTTGTCACGTTTGGAGAACCACTAATGTGCTTAAACATTGGAAACCCCCCACAAGTGACCCTTTATTGGAATTGATCTAGTGTTAACCTGGTATGTGAATTTTACCATGTGGTGGCTTATGTGAGTTGTGTAGCGTGTATCAGGTTGGCTTATGTAAGTTATGTAGCAGGCATAAGGTTGTCATATGTAAGTTGTATGTCAGAAAAAAAATTAGCAGTCCATGGATGTGTGGCACAGTTTTAAGCATTTTTGTTACACTGGCCAGACCCCATTTTTTAAACTAAAGCCTAAATGAACTTATCTCTTATCTCTGTGGTGAGTACCTTGAACCCCATGGTGCTTCACAGAAATTTATTATGTAGAGCCATGAAAATAGAAAAATAGCCCCCAATTTTTTATTTTCACAGAGATCGCAGGAGAAAATGGACCCCAGAAATTGTAGTGCAATTTTGCCTGAATACGCCATTATCCCATATGTGTTGGAAAACTACTGTTTGGTGGCACGGCAGGGCTAGGAAAGGAAGGAGTGATATTTTGGAAAGCAGACTTTGATGGAATGGTCTGCAGGCATCACCTCGCATTTGGAGAGCTGCCGATGTGCCTAAACAGTGAAAACCCCCTCAAGTGACTCTATTTGGAAACTTAACCCCTCAATGAATTTAAGTAGAGTTGATGTGTGGTGAGCACTTTGAACCCACAGGTGCTTCCAAGAATTTTACAATGTTGAAGTGTGAAAATGAAAAAATTTATTTTTTTTATTTTTTTACAAAAATGTTGTTTTGGCCTAAAATGTTTTCATTTTCACAAGGATAGCAGGAGAAAATGGATCCCAAAATATGTTGTGCAATTTCTCCTGGGTATGCCAATGCCTCATATGTGGGGGAAAACTACTATTTGGGTGCACGGCAGGGCTTAGAAAGGATGGAGTGAAGTTTTTGAATGCAGACTTTGATGGAATGGTCTGCGGGTGTCATGTCACGTTTAGAGAGGCCCTGATGTGCCTAAATAGTAGAAACCCCCCACAAGTGACCTTATATTGGAATTGATCTAGTGTTGTCCTGGTATGTGAATTTTACAATGTGGTGGCTTATGTGAGTTGTGTAGTGTGCATCACGTTGGCTTACGTGAGTTATATAGCAGGCATCAGGTTGCCATGTGTAAGTTGTGAAAGTCAGAAAAAAATTTAGTGGTCCATGAATGTGTGGTACAGTTTGAAGCATTCTTTTATACACAGACCTGGTTTATCCGGGCAGATGTCACATTGCCAAATGGTGTCCTTTCTTGCCTACCTTCTGTATCATACTCGGCACCTTTTTTGTGACCTTCCTTTCTTTGATGCTTGAAGGACTTCAATGGGAAAAGGTTGCCCTGGCATGATAGGGGCACCTTCAGTTTTGGAAGTACTGGTGCTCATTCCTTCTTGACTTCCAAAGATTAGCAGCACCTTGCTCACTACTTCCTAGAAGTGAAGATATATACCAGTCTGGCCTGCACATTGTAGTAGCATGAAAGAGTTATACATTGCCATTTGTACAATGTGCACAATCAGCTCCTTTTACCACACCTTTGCTTTTCTCATGGCACTGTTTGGCTGAAGGACTTGATCAGAGAGAATGAGTGGATGCACCAAATCCCACACAATTTTCCCACTCACTCCCAGGATAGTGGGGCATTCAGGGGGTTGAATCTGAATATCCTTTCCTTCATGAACTTTAAACCTGTGGGTATACTCTGAGGTACTCTTCTCCAGTTTGTAGAATTTAATTCCATACCTGACCACGTACTGGGCAGGTGTTGTTGGAATTTGAGCATCCCCTTGAATTGTATTAGGTACTCATCCATGCAGATGTCCCTTTCGGGAACGTACACCTCAGCAAACTTGATGTTGAAGTGATTAGTGACCGGCCGAACTTTGTAAAGTTGGTCAAAGTTGGGGTCAACTCAGGGAGGACACCATGACCGCTAATTGTCTACAGGGTCACCTGACTCCTAATGCCAGAAAAGGAAGTCAGGAGAATGATGGCAGACACAATTTTAGGATGGAAGAGAGAAGTGGATCAAGTAATTATGGGAACATTTTTATGCTAATTAAATTTACTGAGCAACCCCTATGATAATATGTCCTCTTCCTGTGATGATTAGTCTATAAAAGAGAAAGCTCTGAAAACTGTTCTGAAATTGTAATGACATCTTATCCCCTGAGTGTCGTCACATGGCCAGGTCAGATTTTCCACTGTTTCTGTTCAGTGACTACAATCAGAGATCTTAAAAATTAATGCAAAAAGTATATGAAAACAATTACATAATGTTTTATTATATAATGAATTGTGTTTTATTATATAAACTGTAATACCTCAACCAACACCAGAACTGCTGCAACCCACCAACCTACTGTCTCCTTCCCCACCATCCTGTAGCATGTGAGCCCGAAAGGGCAGGGTCCTCTCTTCCCTCTGTATCAGTCTGTGATTGTTAGTTTGTTTACTTACTGTAAGTGATATCTGTAATTTGCATGTAACCCCTTCTCATGTACAGCACCATGGAACCAATGGTGCTATATAAATAAATAATAATAATAATAATAATAATAATAACAATACCCCTTGAGGTTATACTATACAGTCCTGTATGTCACTGTAGAAATTTAGAAGCCCATGCATAGAAGACATTATCCTACAATTAAATTCTTAATGTGTATATTATTCTAAGTTGCTGAATGCCAGGAAGCAGTAGAAAACAGATGCATTCTCTGGATGTGCTGAACATTCACTACAAAGCATACAAAAGATAGGAGGCAGATGCTATCAAAGATCAGAGGAAGCAAGAAGTTCCCTAGGGTTCCAAAGAAAGTTATGTGAGTTAATCTATTCCAGAAATCCTGCTATATTTAATTATAAGAAAGGAAAACACTTCCATCAACTAGCATATCAAACAGTCAATAAATACATTTGAAACATAAAGAAAAACAATTCAAATATGCACAACTATCATGTAATTGTCAAAGGTTTAAAAGATCACTGGTGTTTCAACAAACTTTGATTAAATCAATGATAGTAGAAAATATAAGAATATGTGCAATATATTTTATCTTTCTCCACTTATGAGCCAATTCTTCTCCCCCAAGCATCATGATCTCATCATTCATAATAAAAAATTGCCCAAAACAAGACAGACTGCTAGCTCACCATGGAAACAGATGATAGCTACTGTACCTGATAAAGTCTATACAGAGGAGAGACAGAGGGATGCGTGAGTCAGGCACAGGCACACACACTGTTGCTGCTTCCTATTGTTATTCCTCACCAGAGCTGGACTCACAGTCACACTGTTCAGTATACAGGGTGGGCCACATATATGGATACACCTAAATAAAATGGGAATGGTTGGTGATACCAACTTCCTGATTGTGGCACATTAGTAAATGGGAGGGGGGAACTTTACTAGATGGGTGATGACCATGGCAGCCATTTTGAAGTCAGCCATTTTTAATCCAACTTTATTTTTTCCAATGGGAAGAGGGTCATGTGACACATCAAACTTATTGAGAATTTCACAAGAAAAACAATGGTGTGCTTGCTTTTAACATAACCTTATTCTTTCATGAGTTATTTACAAGTTTATGACCACTTATAAAATATGTTCAAAGTGCTGCCCATTGTGTTTGATTGTCAATGCAACCCTCTTCTCCCAATCTTGACACACTGATAGCAACACTAGTTGTTACTGGTTCCTTCATAGAGCAGAGTCAAATATATATATTATTCAGACATCTATTACTAACCAAGGAAAAGAAAAACAACACATCTCTCTAAAGAGGTGTCTTTGTTGGCTAATATGAGATAGTTTTCTCATTTCCAGAGGAGAACTAATTTGCACATTATTTTCACTAGAGCATTTCCCGTAAGTAACTGCAATTATTATTCCACCAATAAACGATAACACTTTAAAAATTATCTGAATACAAATCTTAAATGCCTATATTTCTTATTTCAAAAAAATCCCTAATCCAATATTCCTGTGCTATACTGCATACCCTGTGTAGATAGGAATCCTACATGTTTTATAAAGAGAAGAAAAGTGAAATCTCTCAGTGACTTTGTGGGAACATTTTTATATTTCATCATTATTTTGTTTTTCAAACTTAGCATAAAAGGCCCAAATCTCTAAAATGAGTGAAAACCGGTAGTGTATGAAAAATCAGTCTGAGTCTCCCTGCTGAGATTCACACCAGTGTAATGTGAGTGTCAAGTGAGTGTCATGCGAGTACAATCCGATTTTTCACAGCTAGCATCCGATTTACATCCAAATGCAGTGCGATTGCTGACCGATTGCAATGCAATTTTAACATGAGCTTTTTTAATACATATATACAGATAGAATACATAGATATATAGATGTCAGTGACACACACATATATATATATGTATATATATTACATAGAAGAAAAGCCGGCAATTCATGTGCCGGTACTGTAAAATGACAGCAGGAGCCGACAGGATAGAGAAGATGGATTACATGCAGTAAATAAAAATAGAATAGGTAGACATATAGATGTCTGTGACAAATACAATTAGTACAGTGTGTGTGCAGCATACTGTACATGTATTTAATTAATAAAAGATTATTTTTTGGAAAAAAATGGTGTGTACTCCAGCACAATTTTTGTAGCCAGCAGAGGGAAAGCCGATGGCTGGGGGCCGGTGTTTATAGCCTGGGAAGGGATAATACCCATGGAGTGTCCCAAGCTCTTAATATCAGCTCACAGCTGTATAATTAGCCCTTACTGGCTATTAAAATGGGGGTCCCCCTATAATTAATAGCCAGCAAAGGCTATGCAGGCAGCTGTGAGCTGATATTAATAGCCTAGGAAGGGGCCATGGATACTGACCCCCCAGGCTAAAAACATCAGCTCTCAGCCACCCCAAAAAAGGCGCATCTCTAAGATGTGCCAGTTGTGGCACTTAGCCTTGCTCTTCCCACTTGCCCTGTAGTGATGGCAAGTGAGGTAATAGTTGGGGGGGTTGATGTCACCTTTGTACTGTCAGGTGAAATCAAGCCCCAAGGTTAGTAATGGAGAGGCATCAATGAGACACCTCCATTACTAACCCCATAGTCACATGGTAAGAAAACACTGACACGCAGAAAAAAGTCCTTTAACTGAAAGAAAGACACAGTCTCCTTTAATATTCTTAAATAAACCATACTTATGACCTTGTCCATTCCCCCAATGCCATTGTCATCTGCAAAAGAGGTAAAAAAAAAAACAACAATATTCCACACTTTTCCGCAGAGATGCTTTTAATCTATTTGTCCCATGAGGGGTCCAGCTTGTGTTTGCATGACGCGACCATGCAGCCTGTCATTCAGTAGACATTGAGCACCACATGCTCAGTATATGCCTGTGAAAGGCTATTCCCTGTCTGAGGGCACCACAAGCATGAGAAAATTTTCCTGCTTGCTGTGTTTTCTTGCATAGCACTCGCCCGTATTCTACAGTAGTGTAACGCCGGCCTAAGTAGCATTATTTCTCTTCATTGCACAAAATTAACACTAATTCAGTTTTTGGAGAAAATATCCAAACCCCCTTTTTAAAAATCCCAAACTTTTACCTTTGCTTTCAACTTTCTTTTAGGCATACTGTACAGTTTGACATACTGTATATTACACAAGCAGTGGCTTTAATGTCAATTCAGGTCATTGCCTCAATATACTTGTCCTAAAAGTTATGACTTTCAATCGACACGCAATATATTACACCAATGACAGATGAGGAATACAGACTTTAAATCAGTTCATCAAGCAATGGCAATAAAATTTGATTGGGAGCTAGTGCAACAGCTTGTATTGTTTTTATCCAATTTTATTAAAGAAGAGCAAATGTTGACATTGAATTAGGTCACTGGGTCCAGGATACAAGATGGAAGCAGCAAGAAGAAAGACAATAGAAGATTAAATTACCTATGTCGTCTATGAAATAATTTGTGACCTACCCAATGCACAAGACGCATATTAATCTTCAAGCGTTCAGATTAGGACAGCAGACTAATAAACACCATATTTTATTAGCAGAGACAGATTGGTGATAAATATACACCCTTCCTCGTGACCTCCCAATTCTTTAAGCTGAAGTAATATGTTCAAGGAGAAACAGTATGTAGAAGTCTCCGCCTGCCCCTTGATTAACCAATTAATTATGCTATTGTCATTGGTCTTCTAGGTTGAATAGTGTCAGAATGACATGGTTTGTTTGATTTAACTACCTTTTCCCTTAACTTTCTGTAAATGTCACGAAAGGGGTAGTCAACTACTGGAGAAACCCAATTTAGTCAATTCAGAACCATAATTAAAATTAAAATGTGGATACTCACCTTCTGCAGTGGTGGCATTCCAGTGATGATGGTGTCGTTGTTCCCTGAGAGCGTCGCGACTTGTGTTACGAGCAGACTGGAGACAATGGGCATCCACTGTTTGACTGCAGCTGATTAATATTCCGTCATGGCGGACATCCTCTCTGATGAAATATTAAAGACTATAGCTAAACTGTGGCCAATCATTTGCTGCAACCGGCACCTGACACAAAAATGTCGCTCAAGGTTGGCGACTTGAATATTTATTTTTCGGACAGCTTATAAAAAAATCACGGACAGACAATATTTGTTACGGACACATTGAAAAACCATAAGAAATTATTATGAGTATAAGCGATGCGTGTCTACAGTCCATAGTTCTGATTATAAATATATTTGCTGCATTTTATGTAAATTAAAATGATGATAATTACAGTAAAAATAATCTGAATACATTTCATACATTTCTTCAGCTTCAAAAAAGTTACAAATGCTTTAAAAAAATTTACAGACAGGGCAAATAAGTGCCATATTTTTACAGGTTGTGCATGAATTTCTGGACAGTTGGCAATCCAGAAGTCATGTCACTCTTCGTTAACAGCGGAAGGTGAGTGTACACTGTTTTTATTTTAATCGGGGACATGAATTTATTAAGTTGAGGTTGTCTTGCAGTGGATGATCACTTCAACTTTTTGTATTCCACAGGCTTACTCTATGTTCAAAGAATTAATTCAGCCTTACTTAGACCCTGCAGTTCCAGTGCTGCCTCCAGTCTGTACTGTGACTGGAGTCAGTTGTCTTCTGTGCAAAGATTGACAGCAGCATCAGGGTTGCCAACTTGAATTTTTATTTTATGTGGACAGCTTCTCAAAAAATCACAGACAGACAACTTTTTTTTTTTTACGGACACATTACAAGACCACAACCAATCATTATGATTATAAGTGATATAGGTCTACAGCCCAAAAATTCGACATGAAGACATTTGCTACATTGACTATGAACTATGATAAATACAGTCATAAAATTATGTATGAGTCTCTTAATCTTAAAAAAATCAAAGATGCATCAAATTCTTTTTACGGACAAGGGAAAAAAGTGCCTTATTTTTTCAAACTATCCAGGAATTTCTGGATGGTTGGTAACTCGGAAGCGGTCATGACATCGCTCCACCCATGCTAGTAGAACACCCCTTTAACATCTTAGTTAGCGAGCAAATGATGGCCTATGAACTTTGCAACCAAGCCTTATTTTACAAATCTGACGTGTCACCTAAAGGGGTAGCAATCATATTTTTTCAAATGTCTTGTTTATTTTGTTGGGATGTTAAAGTTTAAAAGTTTAGCAGCACATTTTTACTTTTGTCAAGGAAATTTACAAAACCTGTTTTTGCTAGGGACCTATTTAGTTTTAAAGGGAATTAGATTTTTGGAGCACAGATAGTTTGCAGGTGCTATTTTCCAACCTCCCAAAAGTGCTGGAAATTACACAATCACTAAATTCATCTACTGGTGTTGTGACGAATTTGACACCACTGGTGTTTTCAATAAAATAGCACACAATGGATGATGGAAATTGAAAATATGACATTACCAAAAAAAAACATACTTTTTTTACCATACGAATTGAAGATTTTATAGGTGACACTTTAGGATTCATGTGTTAGAATAAAACGTGGCACTACCGTGAGGGTGCACAAATATGGTCCCCGACCAGAAAAGTAACGTAGAAAAGTTTGGCTCTCAATTTAAATGTTCAAAAGAAATTTAATGTTGTCCACGATCAGTACGTCAATCGCACAAACGTTTCGGTCATGTCCTGACCTTCTTCAGTGTCCTAAACACAGATTCATATATATCAATGAACGAGATGTATGTAAACATAAAATTCATTATAATCATGCATTTGGACAAATCAAGGTATAAACCAGTGAAAAAAAAGAAAAAACAAAATAGTACAATGACAAAAAAATGATAGTACAAGAGCATTTAACAAGAAGAGGATACAGTAAAATATCACTAATATCCTGAAGTACATGGAAAATACAAGTGATCATTTTAACAAACAACTTTTTGATTGCTAGTAATACCTTTTTTTGGTGTGACAGTATAATGAATAAGCTTTATAGGCATGTTTTCTAATATTCATTATTTTATGAATCTATTGTTTAATCACACAGCAACATTTTCTCAAACTTTTATAGGTTGGGTCGTTACAGTGTGTTCAATTTTGGTTTATTTTTGTTTTTCCAGAAAACCTGTGTTTATAATGGCAATTTACAAATTTTATTCAGCATATTTTTTACTTAGTCCTGTTATGTGATTCAATATTTTACATTCTAACCACTGGTCTAATGCACTGCAATATTTATATATTGCATAAAAAATGTCAGTTTTATACTGGCAGGAGGCCTAATAGACCTTGCACAGCTGGAAGATCTTGAGGCCATTATTTGGGTTGTTTGCTGTAACCACCATCGTTACCCTCCGATTGTGTCACGGTGGTGAGGATGTGATGAAAGAGGGAGACGTCTCTCTTTTTTAAACATCTAATGTCAGCGGCATCTTGGGAGTTAAATGACCATAATCGGTGCTCCAATCATAGCCAGCATTGCATGGCACCAGTTGTATATGATGGATGACATTATCTCAGCCGAAACTTGCCGGAGGCAATATTCACTCGCGTATAAGCCAAGATTTTCAGCCCATTTTTTGGGGACTGAAAGTCCCCCTCTCAGCTTGTACACGAGTCATATACCAGGAGGTTGGCGGGGGAGGGGGAGCAGGGGTGTCAGGTCATACTTAGCCCCTCCTAGGTGCAGTCTCTGCAGCCCCCCTGCTTCTCCCGGTCTCAGGCTCCTTTATTCAGTGGTCACATGGTACCGCTCATTAAAGTCATGAATATGCGCATATTTACGACTTTAATGTACCACATGACTGCTGAAGGAAGGAGCCTGAGACCGGGAGAAGCAGGGGGCTGCAGAGACCGCGCCAGGAGGGGGTAAGTATAAGCTATATTCACCTGTCCCAGGTCCATCACTGCACGCCGCTCTGTCCTCTCCTCCGCGTCCTCTGTGATGTTCAGGTCAAAGGGTGCGGTGACGTAGTTAGTGCACGCCACACCCTCTGCCTGAATGTCACTCACAGAGGGACCCGGCAGATAGAGCGAAGCGCAGCCATAGAGCAGGGATCAGTAAATATCGCCATTCTGGGGTCCTGAGACAGCGGTGACACCGGCACCAGTCCCCACCTGCTCAGGGCACCGGTGAGTATGTCATTTTTTTTATTTGCAGTGGCAGCATATGGGGGCATAATGTATGGAGCATCTTATGGGGAATAATGTATGGGGCATCTTATGGGGCATAATATATGGAGCATCTTATGGGGACATAATATATGGAGCATCTTATGGGGCATAATATATGGAGCATCTTATGGGGACATAATATATGGAGCATCTTATTGGGGCATAATATATGGAGCATTTTATGGGAGCATAATCTATGGAGCATCTTATGGGGGCATAATATATGGAGCATCTTATGGGGGCATAATATATGGAGCATCTTATGGGGGCAGCATATGGGGCCATAATATGTGGAGCTTCTTATGGGGGCATATTCTATGGATCATCTTATGGGGCATAATTGTGGAGCATTTTATGGGGGCATAATCTATGGAGCAGCATATGGGGGCATAATCTATGGAGCATCTTATGGGGGCATAACCTATGGAGCAGCATATGGGGGCATAATCTATGGAGCAGCATCTGGGGGGAATAATCTATGGAACATCTTCTGGGAGCATAATCTATGGAGTATTTTATGGGGCATAAACTATGGAGGCAGCATATAGGGTATAATCTATGGAGCACTTTATGGGGCAGCATATGGGGTATAATCTATGGAGCATCTTATGGGGTAGCATATGGGGCATAATCTATGGAGCATTTTATGGGGCAGCATATGGGGCATAATCTATGGAGCATTTTATGGGGCATAATTTCTGGAGCATCTTATGGGGCATAATCTATGGAGCATCTTATAGGGCAGCATATGGGGCATAATCTATAGAATATCTTATGGGGCAATAACCTTTATGGGGCAGCATATGGGGCATATTATTCTATGGCGCATGTTATGGGGGCATCATTAACCATTGTGCAGCATTATATGTTGTGTATTTTGTATGGAGCATCTTATGGGGCCACCATGAACTGTATGGAGCATTATATGGGGCTCCTGATTCAATATGGATTTTCAAAAGCATTTAACCTACTGATGTCTCAATTAACCCCTTTCCTACATTAGATGTACTATTCCATCCATGTGACCTGGGACCTAATTCCCAAGGATGGAATAGTGCATCATAGTGATCAGGGGCGCCCCCGGTGGGGAGCGCCACTGATCGCGGCCGGGTGTCAGCTTCTTATCACAGCTGACACCCGGCACTATGTGTCAGGGGCAGTCACGGACCACCCCCAGCACGTTAACCCCTGGGACGGGGACATAGGAGAGAAGTACGCAGGGAGGGGGCTCCCTCCATGCTTCCCTGAGACCCCCGGAGCAGCGTGATGTCCAATATGGTGGCGAGGACCTTCAGGGGCCTGCAGGGAGCTGGCTTCCTCACTGCCAGCTGAGTGCAGGCATGAGGAAGTCTGTGCAGTGCCTGTGTCAGATCGCTGATCTGTCACAGCGATCTGTGATGTGACAGATCAGCGATCTGTCACATGACAGTTATGTCCCCCTTGGGACAGTGTAATAAAGTTAAAAAGGGAAAAAAAGTGTAAAAATAATTAATAAAAAATCGCTAAATAAAAAAAAAGTTCCCTAATATATTCATTTTTTTTAAATAAAAAAACAATAAAAGTACACATATTTGGTATCGCCGCATCCATAACAACCAACCCTATAAAACTGTCCCACTAGTTAACCCCTTTATTGAACCCTTTAAAAAATAAAACTAAAAAACAAAGTAAAAAACAATGCTTTATCATCGTACCACCGAACAAAAAGTCCAATAACGCGCGATCAAAAAGACAGATATAAATAACCATGGTACCGCTGAAAACGTCATCTTGTCCTGCAAAAAATGAGCCACCACACAGCATCATCAGCGAAAAAATAAAAAAGTTATAGCTGGCAGAATAAAGCGATGCAAAAATAATTATTTTTTTTATAAAATTGTTTTCATTGCATAAAAGCATCAAAACATAAAACAAGACATAAATGAGATATCGCTGTAATCGTACTGACCCGAATAATAAAACTGCTTTATTAATTTTACCGGACGGGGAACGGTGCAAACACACCCCCCAAAAGAAATTCATGAAATGCTGGTTTTTGTTCATTCTGCATCCCAAAAAT
The DNA here is from genome assembly GCF_039654945.1 of Dendrobates tinctorius. Classification (NCBI taxonomy): domain Eukaryota; kingdom Metazoa; phylum Chordata; class Amphibia; order Anura; family Dendrobatidae; genus Dendrobates; species Dendrobates tinctorius. The sequence continues at coordinate 52,379,442 of NW_027361738.1, read as the reverse complement.
CGGAATAAAAAGCGATCAAAAAAGTTACGTGCCCGAAAATGGTACCAATATAAACATCAACTGGTTCTGCAAAAAATAAGACCTCACATGACTTGGTGGATCAAAATATGGAAAAATTATAGCTCTCAAAATGTGGTGATGCATAAACTATTTTTACAATAAAATGCATCTTTTAGCATGTGACAGCTGTCAAACATCAAAACCCACCATAAATAGTAAATCAAACCCCCCCTTTATCACCCCCTTAGTTAGGAAAAAATAATAAAATAAAAAAAAGGATTTATTTCAATTTTCCCATTAGGGTTAGGGTTAGGGTTAGGGCTAAGGCTAGGGTTAGGGTTAGGGTTGGGGGTGTACTGGGGTTAGGGTTGGCGCTAGAATTGGGGGTTTCCACTGTTTTGGCATATCAGGGGCTTTCCAAACACGACATGGCGTCCGATCTCAATTCCAGCCAAAAAAGTCAAATGGTGCTGCTTCCCTTCCGAGCTCTGCCATGCCCCCAAATAGTGGTTTACCCTCACATATGGGGTGTCAGCATACTCAGGACAACTTGCACAATAACTTTTGTGGTCCTATTACCCTTGGGAAAATAAAAATTGAGGGTGAAAAGATCATTTTTGTGGAAAAAATATGATTTTTTTAATTGTACGACTGTACTTATAAACTTCTGTGAAGCCCTTGGGGGTTCAAAGTGCTCACCACATATCTAGATAAGTTCCTTGGGGGGTCTAGTTTCCAAAATTGGGTCACTTGTGGGGGGTTTCCACTGTTTAAGCACATCAGGAGCTCTCCAAACATGACATGGCGTCCGATCTGAAGTCCAGCCAATTCTGCAGTGAAAAAGTCAAACGGCGCTCCTTCCCTTCTGAGCTCTGCCATGCGCCCAAACAGTGGTTCCCCCCACATATCAGGTATCAGCGTACTCAGGACAAATTGCACAATAACTTTTCCAGTCTAATTTCTCCTGTTACCCTTTAGTAAAATAAAAAAATTAAACCTGAAGTAATTTTTTTTGTGAAAAAAAGTCAAATGTTCATTTTTTTAAGCATTCAAAAAATTCCTGTGAAGCACCTCAAGGGTTAATAAACTTCTTGAATGTGGTTTTGAGCACCTTGAGGGGTGCAGTTTTTAGAATGGTGTCACTTTTGGGTATTTTCTATCATATAGACCCCTCAAGTGACTTCAAATGTGATGTGGTCCCTAAAAATAAAATGGTGTTATAAAAATGAGAAATCGCTGGTCAACTTTTAACCATTATAACTTTCTAACAAAAAAAAATTTGTTTCCAAAATTGTGCTGATGTAAAGTAGACACGTGGGATATGTTATTTATTAAATATTTTGTGTCACATAACTCTCTGGTTTAAGGGCATAAAAATTCAAAGTTTGAAAATTGCAAAATTTTCAAAAGTTATAGTGAAAAAATGTTACCACTATAGTGAAGTAAAATATGTCACAATAAAACATTCTCAGAATCGCCTAGATCCGTTGAAGCGTTCCTGAGTTATTACCTCATAAAAGGACAGTGGTCAGAATTGTAAAAATTGGCCGGGGAGTTAATGTGCAAACCACCCTTGGTAGTAAAGGGGTTAATTTTACTTTTATTGGTATCTATTTTTATTTTTGAAATTTACCAGTAGCTGCTGCATTTTCCACCCTAGGCTTATACGCGAGTCAATAAGTTTTCCCATTTTTTTGTGGCAAATTTAGGGGGGTTGGCTTACACACGGGTCGGCTTATACACGAGTATATGCGGTATTTCTCAGTGCAGTAAAAAGGCAATGCTGCAGAATAAGGACCTTTAATGACAGACATAAAAAATATATGTTGTGGGATTAAAGAGAACCTGACATCTGATACATGGTGCCCAATCCAGGGGCATCATGTATCAGGCACTGGCTGTGTGAACTCAGCCGGGTATGTTTGACTCTGAAATTCTGCAGCATTTCAGGGTAAAACATACTTTATTAGCCAGCTGGGACCATGCTGTGCTGTAGATTAGTCGGAAAGGCAATCACTGGCGACTTGTCTCCACCTTCTGCCCTGGATTGACAGGTCTCTGTTAGATTTGAGCGAAACGGGTCAAAAAATTTCAAAAGTCGCCGACTTTTGGCAAAGTCGGGTTTCATGAAACGAAACCCGACCCTAGGATGAGGTCGGCCACGAGGTCGGCGACTTACGCGGCAAAGTCGCATTTCAAAAGTTTGTTTTGCGCTCTTTTTCAGCCAATCAGGATCCACGGACACTGTGGGCAACGTGATGACATAGGCACGGGTCACCACCATCTTTCAGAAGGGCATGCAAGTGATTGGCTTGCTTTGGGCGGCGTCACAGGGGGTATAAAAGGCGCGTGCATGCCGACCGCCATGTTACTCATGCTGATCTCAGAATAGAGAGAGCTGCTGCTGCTGATGATTTTGTAGGGAGAGCGTTAGGCAGGGAAGAAGATCCAAAAACTGCTTCTGCTGCTAGCGATTTTGCCTGTACAACACACCAGTCACTGTGTGTGCAGTGCAAGGGGAGGCTATATAGTGGTGTATCAGTGGTGTTGGTTGTTGGGCTGCCTTCTAAGGCTTCCTGACATTCCTGCATTGCTGTTTACCCACTGCTCCGCAAACTGCTTTTTTAAAAGCAATCCCAATTTTTTTTTTGTCCTGCTGAGGTACTGAGCGTGCATTTTTTCACACCATACAGCGGTGTACGCTCCTCACACAGTACCGTGTAACGGCTGTTATCACAGCCACAGTGAAGCTATCAGTGTGTCACTCTGTGAGAATAAAATGTGGACATGTTCCGTTCTTACAGACCTGCACTCTAGGGAGATTCCTATTCTGCCCAATTCTACATACACCTTGTAGTTTGTGATACACTAGCCAATTTCTGCCTGTGACATAGCGCTGTGATATTCAGTGGGCCTCACACAATCCATAAGTGTCTAGTGTCCACAAGTGTGTGCAGAAATTCAAAATCTCCCTTATCCTCTAGTCACTTTGGTCACAGCTGTGCCATCGAGCCTGTGACAGAGCGCTCAGATATTCAGTGGGCCTCACACAATCCAAAAGTGTCCAGTGTCCACAAGTGTGTGCAGAAATTCAAAATCTCCCTTATCCTCTAGTCACTTTGGTCACAGCTGTGCCATCGAGCCTGTGACAGAGCGCTCAGATATTCAGTGGGCCTCACACAATCCATAAGTGTCCAGTGTCCACAAGTGTGTGCAGAAATTCAAAATCTCCCTTATCCTCTAGTCACTTTGGTCACAGCTGTGCTATCGAGCCTGTGACAGAGCGCTCAGATATTCAGTGGGCCTCACACAATCCAAAAGTGTCCAGTGTCCACAAGTGTGTGCAGAAATTCAAAATCTCCCTTATCCTCTAGTCACTTTGGTCACAGCTGTGCCATCGAGCCTGTGACAGAGCGCTCAGATATTCAGTGGGCCTCACACAATCCAAAAGTGTCCAGTGTCCACAAGTGTGTGCAGAAATTCAAAATCTCCCTTATCCTCTAGTCATTTTGGTCACAGCTGTGCCATCGAGCCTGTGACAGAGCGCTCAGATATTCAGTGGGCCTCACACAATCCAAAAGTGTCCAGTGTCCACAAGTGTGTGCAGAAATTCAAAATCTCCCTTATCCTCTAGTCATTTTGGTCACAGCTGTGCCATCGAGCCTGTGACAGAGCGCTCAGATATTCAGTGGGCCTCACACAATCCAAAAGTGTCCAGTGTCCACAAGTGTGTGCAGAAATTCAAAATCTCCCTTATCCTCTAGTCACTTTGGTCACAGCTGTGCCATCGAGCCTGTGACAGAGCGCTCAGATATTCAGTGGGCCTCACACAATCCATAAGTGTCCAGTGTCCACAAGTGTGTGCAGAAATTCAAAATCTCCCTTATCCTCTAGTCACTTTGGTCACAGCTGTGCCATCGAGCCTGTGACAGCGCTCAGATATTCAGTGGGCCTCACACAATCCAAAAGTGTCCAGTGTCCACAAGTGTGTGCAGAAATTCAAAATCTCCCTTATCCTCTAGTCATTTTGGTCACAGCTGTGCCATCGAGCCTGTGACAGAGCGCTCAGATATTCAGTGGGCCTCACACAATCCAAAAGAGTCCAGTGTCCACAAGTGTGTGCAGAAATTCAAAATCTCCCTTATCCTCTAGTCACTTTGGTCACAGCTGTGCCATCGAGCCTGTGACTGAGCGCTCAGATATTCAGTGGGCCTCACACAATACATAAGTGTCCAGTGTCCACAAGTGTGGGCAGAAATTCAAAATCTCCCTTATCCTCTAGTCACTTTGGTCACAGCTGTGCCATCGAGCCTGTGACAGAGCGCTCAGATATTCAGTGGGTCTCACACAATCCAAAAGTGTCCAGTGTCCACAAGTGTGTGCAGAAATTCAAAATCTCCCTTATCCTCTAGTCATTTTGGTCACAGCTATGCCATCGAGCCTGTGACAGAGCGCTCAGATATTCAGTGGGCCTCACACAATCCAAAAGTGTCCAGTGTCCACAAGTGTCTGCAGAAATTCAAAATCTCCCCTGTCCTATAGACACCTTGTACCTTGTTTTACATTACTATGTAGTTTGTTGGATTTTGTCTACATTTCTACCAAAAATGAGGAAGGCTGGTGGAAGAGGCCGTGGAATTGGGCGGGGGTTGGCAGCTGGTAATGATGGTGTTGGTGGTGGATCTGATGGTAGTGGCAAAAGCAAAATAGGACCGAATGCAGGAGGTGTTGAGCCTGCGTCATCGTCTGGCTACATAAGGCCTCGAACGCTTAGTTTTCTAGGAGTTGGCAAACCGCTTTTAAAGCCAGAGCATCAGGAAAAAGTTTTGTCTTACATTGCTGACTCAGCCTCCAGCTCTATCGCCTCCTCTTCTTCAGTTGTAAAAAGTAAAAGCACTGAGTCGTCATTGGAGGCTCATGTTCATGAACCACACCTTTCCTTGTGTCCTTCACCCCAACCAAGATTGAAGGATGACGCAGGCCATACTACTGATTACTCCATGGAGCTGTTTTCACATACCATGCCTGGATTATCAAGTGAAATGGTGAATTACCCAGGCCAAGATGAATCTGACATGGAGTGCACTGATGCACAGCCACTGATGGATGATTCTGCTGGTACATTCACTCAGAGCACTACATTGTCCTCGCAGTGTACAGAGCCTGATTCTGACCCTGATGAGACTCAGGTGCCCCTTCCAGCACACTATACCACCATACACGGTGACACAGAGGAAGGTGCACATGACATAGAAGAGGAGGTGATGGATGACCCAGTTGTTGACCCAGATTGGCATCCATTGGGGGAAGAGGGTGCTTCTTCCAATAGCTCAGGTGAGGAGCATCCACAGCAGACATCGACATCGCAACAGCTGTTATCTGGCAGGCCCGGAGCACTCCAAAGACAGGTTCCAAACATCAAAAGAGTTGCTGGACAGCTTGTCCAGAGGGTCAAAAGATCACAGTGTGCTAGGCCGCAAAATGTCTGCCAAAGTAGGACGAGTGCAGTGTGGCACTTTTTTGAACAAAATCCTCATGATCAGGCCCAGGTTATCTGTAAGAAGTGCGCAAAGACCTTTAGCCAAGGGAAAAATCTGAAAAATTTGAATACCAGTTGCATGCTTAGACATTTAACCAGCATGCACTTGCAAGCGTGGACACAACACCAAACCTCAAGTGCCACATGTGCAACTGATCACAACGAAGGTAGTCAGCAACGCTACATTGTTTCCCCCACTGTAAGCCCACCGGTTAGCACAGCAGCAAATGTTGAGGTGTCGTTGCAAGGCCACAGCAGTCAGGGAATCCCACTGTTATATCAACGAAAGACTGATTCTAGGCCATCAGAAAGAACATCAACTCCATCACCATCATCAACCCTCTCTCAGTCCGCCCTGTCCACCGCTACTTCCACCATATGCAGCTCTCAAGTCCAGCTCTCCCTCCCAGACACTATGAGTAGGTCAAAAAAGTACTCAGTCTCTCGTCCGCGTACACTGGGTTTGAACGCCCACATTGCCAAACTAATCTCGTTTGAGATGATGCCCTTTCGGTTGGTGGAAAGCACAGCTTTCCGCGAACTCATGGCCTATGCAGTACCACGCTATGACCTACCCAGTCGCCACTTCTTCTCTCGAAAAGCCATCCCAGCCCTCCACCATCATGTGAAAGACCGCATTGTCCATGCACTCAAGCAGTCAGTGAGCGGAAAGGTGCACCTCACAACTGATGCATGGTCCAGTAGGCATGGCCAGGGCCATTACGTGTCCATCACTGCGCACTGGGTTAATGTGGTGGATGCAGGGTCCACAGGGGACAGCGGTGGTGGGACAGTGCTGCCTAGCCCACGGTATAGGAAACAGTTGGCTGTAGGCGTTCGACCCTCCTCCTCCTCCTCCTCCAGAAGCGAAAGCTCGTCCACAGAGCGCAGTCGTACGAGCACTCCATCTGCAGCTGCCACTGTTGCACACGAGGTGTCCCCCTATCGAGCAGCTAGTGGAAAGTGTCAGCAGGCTGTGTTGCAGATGATGTGTTTGGGCGACAGACACACCGCCGAGGTGCTGGCCGAGTACTTGAAGCGACAAACTGAGTCATGGCTGGGCAGTGTACATCTTGAGGCAGGCAAGGTAGTTAGTGATAACGGCCGTAATTTTGTGGCAGCCATAGCCCTTTCAGAACTCAGCCACATACCTTGCTTGGCTCACACCTTGAACTTGGTGGTGCAGTGCTTCCTCAAAAATTATCCAGAGTTAACAGCCCTGCTCCATAAGGTGCGAAGACTGTGCGCGCACATCCGCCGGTCGCCTGTACACTCCGTTCGTATGCAGAAGCTGCAGCGATTGCTCCACCTTCCCAACCACCGCCTCAATATCGACATTGCAACAAGGTGGAACTCCACCCTGCACATGGTGGAGCGGCTGTGCGAGCAGAGGCAGGCCATAATGCATTTGTGGGAGGATACACAGCCAGGCACTTTGAGAGCAGACATGGAGTTGACAGGTGTGCAGTGGTCGAAGCTGAAAGACCTCTGTAAAGTCCTTCAGTGTTTTGAGGAATGCACACGGCTGGTAAGCGCAGACGACGCCATCCTAAGCATGAGCATCCCACTTATGTGTCTGCTCATGCAAACTTTGACGCACCTTAAGGAGCAGGCTTCTGCAGCCAATGTTGATGAGGAGGAAGAGGAGGAGGGAATCCTTGATGACATTCAGCCATTGTCTGCTCAGGGACCTCACCTGGACGAGGTGGAGGAAGTGGAGGAGGAGGAGGAGGATGATGGGGATGATTACTTAGGGGAGGAGGATGCATCTCGTGGGGCAAGTGAAAATGTTGGCGTGGCAAGGTCTGGTACAGGGTTTGTGCGTGACTGGAGGGATGTGGATTTGCCAGAAAGTGCTCCTCCAACCAGCACTCGCAGTGCATCATTGACACCGGGAACATTGGCCCACATGTCAGATTATGCCTTGCAGATCCTAAAAAGGGACCCCTGCATTGCCAAAATGATGAACGATGATGACTACTGGTTGGCCAGCATCCTGGATCCACGCTATAAAGGCAAATTACAAAACATCATGCCACAGGAGAACCTTGACCTAATATTGGCTAATAAACAAGCAACTCTGGTAAATCGGTTGCTTGAGGCATTCCCAGCACACAGCAGCGGTGATGGTTCTCACACGAGCCGTACGGGCCGGGGTCAGCTTGGCAGAGGTGTTCGTGGTGCACACAGCAGAAGTGGCGTTGGAGACAGGGGTTTCATGACAATGTTGTGGACTGATTTTTCAAGTACCGCTCACACAACTGGTAATACTGCATCGATGGAAAGTGACAGGAGACAGCAGTTGTCAACTATGGTTACAAACTACTTTTCCTCCCATATCGATGTTCTCCCACACAGGTCATTCCCCTTTGACTATTGGGCCGCTAAACTGGACACCTGGCCTGAATTGGCACAATATGCCTTACAGGAGCTCGCTTGCCCAGCTGCAAGTGTGCTATCGGAAAGAGTCTTCAGTGCAGCTGGATCAATCCTGACAGAAAAAAGGACCTGTCTGTCAACCCAAAATGTGGATGATCTAACCTTCATTAAAATGAACCACGCATGGGTTTCCAAGGATTTTGTCCCACCTTCCCCTGATGACACATAGGGTGACAGAAAAATGGCTTGCTTTGGTCCACCTCTTCCTGGGACTTGACCTATTTCACCTTTTGCATCAGCTGAATGTCCAACATCAACATCTGCCACTTTCTAAAACTCCCTAACTGTGCTGCCTCCCCCCCATGGCTGGGGTCACCACCTAGTGCACGACACCATGCGAGTGCCGTTGCCCTGGACAGGTGGGTAGGCCGACTCTTGGGTGCGGGCACTGGCACAGGGCCCCTCATAGTGCAATCAAGTGTCTCTGACGGTGGTGGTGCACACCCGCCATCAGACACACCGCCGTACTATGAGGGGCCCAGTGCCAGTATCGACGCCCACGAGTGGGCCCCCCTTGCTTGGGCAGGGCCCCAGCATTTGCAATCTTTTCCTCTCCCTGCTACTCCGCTGTGTAGTCTGGGCCGTCAAATCCATACTGTGCCTGATACCGTTTGAGCCTGCCTCCTGATGTATAGACATATATTTTGAATGTGTACGCTATCCATACATGTTATCTGGGGATACGGTTCCCTTGCTAACCTTTGTGCAATCACGTGCCATCCATACTGGGCCTAACACCGTCTGAGCCTGCCTCCTGATGTATAGCCATATATTTTGAATGTGTACGCTATCCATACATGTTATCTGGGGATACGGTACCCTTTCTAACCTTTGTGCAATCACGGGCAATCCATACTGAGCCTAACACCGTCTGAGCCTGCCTCCTGATGTATATAGACATATATTTTGAATGTGTACGCTATCCATACATGTTATCTGGGGATACGGTTCCCTTTCTAACCTTTGTGCAATCACGTGCAATCCATACTGGGCCTAACACCATCTGAGCCTGCCTCCTGATGTATAGACATATATTTTGAATGTGCACGCTATCCATACATGTTATCTGGGGATACGGTACCCTTTCTAACCTTTGTGCAATCACGTGCAATCCATACTGGGCCTAACACCGTCTGAGCCTGCCTCCTGATGTATATAGACATATATTTTGAATGTGTACGCTATCCATACATGTTATCTGGGGATACGGTTCCCTTTCTAACCTTTGTGCAATCACGTGCAATCCATACTGGGCCTAACACCGTCTGAGCCTGCCTCCTGATGTATAGACATATATTTTAAATGTGTTCACCATCCATACATGTTATCTGGGGATACGGTACCCTTTCTAACCTTTGTGCAATCACGTGCAATCCATACTGGGCCTAACACCGTCTGAGCCTGCCTCCTGATGTATATAGACATATATTTTGAATGTGTACGCTATCCATACATGTTATCTGGGGATTCGGTTCCCTTTCTAACCTTTGTGCAATCACGTGCAATCCATACTGGGCCTAACACCGTCTGAGCCTGCCTCCTGATGTATAGACATATATTTTGAATGTGTACACTATCCATACATGTTATCTGGGGATACGGTACCCTTTCTAACCTTTGTGCAATCACGTGCAATCCATACTGGGCCTAACACCGTCTGAGCCTGCCTCCTGATGTATATAGACATATATTTTGAATGTGTACGCTATCCATACATGTTATCTGGGGATACGGTACCCTTTCTAACCTTTGTGCAATCACGTGCAATCCATACTGGGCCTAACACCGTCTGAGCCTGCCTCCTGATGTATATAGACATATATTTTGAATGTGTACGCTATCCATACATGTTTTCTGGGGATACGGTTCCCTTTCTAACCTTTGTGCAAACACGTGCAATCCATACTGGGCCTAACACCGTCTGAGCCTGCCTCCTGATGTATAGACATATATTTTGAATGTGTACGCTATCCATACATGTTATCTGGGGATACGGTACCCTTTCTAACCTTTGTGCAATCACGTGCAATCCATACTGGGCCTAACACCGTCTGAGCCTGCCTCCTGATGTATAGACATATATTTTGAATGTGTACGCTGTCCATACATGTTATCTTGGGATACGGTACCCTTTCTCACCTTTGTACAATCACGTGCAATCCATACTGGGCCTAACACCGTCTGAGCCTGCCTCCTGATATATAGACATATATTTTGAATGTGTACGCTATCCATACATGTTATCTGGGTATACGGTACCCTTTCTCACCTTTGTGCAATCACGTGTAATCCATACTGGGCGTGAGAACAGCTGGCGAGCTGTTAAGCAAGCTACAGCACCTGTAGTTTGCACACGTAAGTTTTTCATTTTTTCAGGAATGACGGTTAGGCCTTATTCCGGAACTGCCGTTGACCTGCACTTACTGGGAAATCATTGTTCGCGGGTAATAATTGTAATCAGTGATCCCCATCACTAACGTTGTTCAGCGGGTTATCTGCACCTGTAAGCGACAAACGCTGGCCTTTTCAATGTAGCACACATGCAGCCACGGACATGTAAGGGCATGACACACCAGTTATTGGCCAATCTCATGTGCCAGAGCCTCACGTGTCCCTCTAGTAAGCCGGACTCGGACCGCGGGGCATGACGTAGTCTCGTTCGTTAACGGAATTAAGCTTGCAATGTGTGCATCTGTTCTGTAGCTGGCATGGTTGAGGTTTCCCAGGTGAAGTCGAATTTAACCGTAGGCTCCACTCCTGGTGGTGCCCTTCTGGACATTCCTTTAAGGTTCAGCTTTGCAACCATACTGCCCACGTAAAACATACACTTTGCCTTCATGAACGCTGTTTGGAGGGTCATGACTCGTGGAAATAACGCCGCCCAATCAGTTAACCTGCTAGAGAGATCGTTCGTTGCTCCCAAGCATGACATCACACTCCCTAGGAAGAAGGTAATGCCACTGTGGCGACCGTACTCCTGGGGGCGACACAAGTGCACTGATGCCCAGCCACTGCTCGATGAATCTGCTGGTACATTGACCCAGACTACTACATTCCCCTCGCACGCTACACGGCCAGAATCTGACCCTGATGAAACACAGGTTACCCTTCCCATATACGGTTCCATCTTACACGGTGACAAAGAGGAAGCTGCAGATGAAAGTGCAGGTTCGGCCCACCCGCCATCAGACACACCACCGTACTATTAGGGGCCCTGTGCCAGTGCCGTCGCCAACGAGTGGGCCCCCCCTGCTTGCTCAGGATCACAGCACTTGCAAAGTTGAAATACTGTGCAGTGAGATGGAAGATGGGGACGACGAGGAGTCCAGACAAGTACAGGGATTCCCTAGCGAGGAGACTTATTTGATTGTTTTCAATGTTGGGACAGCAATTTTTGGGGAGCACTATACTCTGGAGAATGATAGATGGGGCCCACCATACACTGGAACATTCCAAAGGTGGACATCAGACACTGGAGCAGCATTTACAGGGCCCATTATACACTAGAGCATTAGAAATGGGGCCCATTATGTTTGGAGCATTATTTGGGCCCATAAGACAGTGGAGCTTCATCCATGGGGACCAACATATACTGTAGCATTATGTGGAGCTCATCATATACTGTTTCAAACATTATATGGGACCAATGATTCTGTATGGAGAAATAGATGGGCCTCGTCATGAGATGTAAAAAGTGAAGTATTTTTCATTGTACTATACCGCTATTTCTCTGCCGTATCGGAGCATGATGAGTTGTGGTATGTGTTAAAGGGGCGCTCTTTCGCCCAGGGCACATGAAAACCTGGAGCCAGCCCTCCCCCCCCACAGTCTGTAGCCAAATAACCCCCATTTTTCAGTGAGTAACTTGTATTATGAAGTTAATTAAGGTTGATAAGCTTAAGTAAGAAGAATTGATGCTTTTGGCATTCAAATGGGCACTGTAGGTATGTTTCCTGTCCTCCTCTCACTGCCGACTTTTATTCCCCATTGACTTACATTGGGTTTCGTGTTTCGGGACGACCCCGACTTTTCCCTATAATCGGACGATCTTGCTCGACCCGACTTTTGGAAAAGTCGGGTTTCACGAAACGAAACTCGACCCTAAAAAACCAAAAGTCGCTCAACTCTAGTCTCTGTCTATACATGCTTTCCTTTGGTTTTTCTTATAATTTCATTAGAGATCCAATATATTTCTAGGGTTTATGATTCTATTTGTCCTTCAAAATAGCTTGTATTTCATCCCATAAAATTATATACAGTATTTCAACGGAAATACTATTTATGAATTCCTAATTTCCTCAATGCTGAACTATGAAAACATTCTATTGGTTTGTTAATTACTTTTCCATGTTTAAACTCCGCAAAGTAATCTGTTCTCCAGGCAGTGAATAATTATTTCCTGCTCATCAATAGAAATGTCATGTTTCTAGTTAAACGTTGAAATGACTTTATTCCATTGTTGCAGATGATTTGAAATGGATTTTGTAGAGGAATGTGTTGAACCAGTCAAGATACTGTTACTATTTCTATAGCATATCAAACTAAACTCATCCACAGTAGTAAAATCATGGAACTTCTTGAGGCCCCCTGGCGAGAAAGGGCCCAGCCTAACTGATCCCACTTTTTTCTGCTTACTTCTGCAACTTTTACCAGAATGTTTTTTCTATTTTTTTTTTTTATGATGTCAAGCACTACATAGTTTGTAAGGTATAAAAGGTCGTTTAGACATTGTTCTGGCTGTGTGAAATACAGATTGCACTCAGACAGCACCCAGGCCAATTTTCAGTCAATCAAAATGCTACTTCAAATGAACGTCTTTCCATGCAGACTTTATGGAAAAATTGCTTCTTGCACTAATGTCTTCTATTTTACAGCTATTAAGTTGAATGGTTGAGCTAAAATACAGATGCCATGTTCACATCATTTATATGGCGTCCATTTTACTGGATCCATTCTAAAGATTATATAGTACACTTAATTTGGCCTATTATAATTATTATCATTATTTATTTTTTAAGTTTGAATGTCAAAAACGGACAAACCGATCAAATGTGGATGAAAAGTCTGGCTTTTTTTCTGGATGAAAAAAATGGCTGATTTTTGATACACTCACCGATTCCTAGCCTAAAAAGAAAAAAATACATTTTTACTTTTGGGGATGTAAATACTTTTTTAACCAAAAATAACAAAAATATTCAAGGAGTGATACCTTTAATGTATAACCAGAAAAAATATATTTTAATGTTTTCAGTGCACAGAGGCTCCTTCTTCAGGCAATTTAACAAATCAGATGGAGCCTCTGTGCTCTGAAAGCTTGCAAATATATTTTTTCTGGTTAGCCATTAAAGGTATCACTCCTTTAATATTTTTGTCGTTTTTGGGCATAAAAGTATTTACATTAATTTTTGTGGCTAACGCAATACCACTAGAGATGAGCGGCTTTGCCTTTTTTTGGGTCGAGTCGGGTGTCATGAAACCCGACTTTCTCAAAAGTCGGGTCGAAAGAAATCGGCCGATTATCGTGAAAAGTCGAAGGCCGACTGAAACACAAAACCCAATGCAAGTCAATGGGGAAGAAAAGTTGGCAGTGAGTGGAGGACAGGAAACACACCTACAGTGCCCATTTTAATACCAAAAATATCAATTCTTATTCCTTAAGCTTGTCAACCTTAATTTACTTTATAATAATAGCTAGGCATTGAAAACTGGGGGTTATTTGGCTAAAGTTGTGGGGGGGGTTAGTGCTGGCTCCAGATTTTCGTGGGCCCAGGGCCAAAGAGTGTCACTGGGCTCCTTTAACACGACACAATTCATGATCCTTTGATACGGCAGAGAAATAGCGGTACAGTACAATGAAAAATACTTCAATTCTTACATCACATGACTGATATCCATTTTAAATTCTCCAATAGCTCCAAAAACAGACAGTATATTCCTCCATACAGTATTATGGCCACTGCATAGTGCGCCATACAGAGTAATGAGGCCCATATATTTCTCCATACAGAATCATTTGTCCCATATAATGTTCAATACAGTATATGATGAGCTCCACATAATGCTACAGTATATGTTGCTCACCATGTATGAAGCTCCAGTGTCTTATGGGCCCAAATAATGCTCCATATATAATGGGCCCCATTTCTAATGCTCCAGTGTATAATGGGCCCTGTAAATGCTGCTCCAGTGACTGACGTCCACCTTTGGAATGCTCGTGTATGGTGGGCCCCAGATATAATTCTCCAGAGTATCGTGCTCCCCAAAAATTGCTCCCAACCTTTAAAACAATTAAATAAGTCTCCTCGCTAGGGAATCCCTGTACTCTGGACTCCTCGTCATCCCCATCTTCCATCTCTCTGAACTTGGACTGTTTAGGCAGAGGGCGTACAGACGTGATGTCATCGCGCTCTTTGACCAGAATGTCACTGTCAGAAAAAGTGTTTGGTTTCCGGGGGCAGTATGGTTGCAAAGCTGAACCTTAAAGGAATGTCCAGAAGGGCACCACCAGGAGTGGAGCCTGCGGCTTAATTGGACTCAACACGGGCAACCTCAACCATGCCATGCCATCCACAAAATAGCTGCACAGATTGCAAGCTTAATTCCGTTAACAAACGAGACTCAGGCATGCCCCCGCGGTCCGCGTCCAGCTTACTAGAGGGACACGCGAGGCTCTGGCACTCGAGATCGGCCAATAACAGGTCTGTCATGCCCTTACATGTCCGGGGCTGCACGCGTGCTACAATGAAAGGACCAGCGTGTATCGCTTACAGGTGCGGATAACACGCTGACCCTCGTTAGTGATGGGGATCAGGGATTACAATTCTTCGCCGCGAACAAGCATTTCCCAGTAAGCGCAGGTCAACCGTAATTCCGGAATTAGGCCTAAACGGCATTCCAGAAAGAATGTGAAAAAATTAAATGTCCAAACCACAGGTGCTGTAGCTTGCTTAACAGCTGGGCTCCTCTGCTGAGTAGCACACAGTTCTTACATAAACAGGCGGCATAGCTTGGTTCACGGGTGGCCAAGTCTGCTGAGTAGCATACACAGTTACTAGGCCCAAAGTATTAAGTGGTGTAAATGCAGTTTAAAACTGGTTCTTTCATAAACAGGCGGCATAGCTCGGTTCACGGGTGGGCTCTTCTTCTGAGTAGCAAACACAGCTACTAGGACCAAAAGGATTTTCAGGACAATATGCGGTAAAAAATTATTAGAAACACACACACGGTGTAGCTCCTTCACAGGTGTACTACACCGCTGGCTACCAACCACTGCTACTATGCCCTAAAATTGTCTATTATCATTGAAAACCATTATTAATGTGAAAAAAAATACGCTTTTGTTTAACTAAACGTTCTCGAACGGAAACTCGAACAGCCGAATTTTAATCAAAGTGTTGTAGTTCAACGAACGGCTCTAACTCCGCCCAAAACAGCTAGAATTTGAACTTGGCCAACAGTTCCACTCAAACACCACTCATCTGTAATCACGAGGCAGACTCAGATGGTCTCAGGCACAGTATGGATTCGACAAGATTGCAGAAAGTTGAGAAAGGGTACAGTATCACCGGATAACAGGTTTATATAGCATAGTTTAAACTTTTAAAATCTCCGTGTTTAATTCCGGAGTCCGACAAAGACACTCACAGCCTCAGTATGGATTAGACAACAATCTAAAAAGTAGAAAAAAGGAAATGTTTTTGAAGCGTACACCAGTATACACTGTTGGGGTATTTTTAAATCTTCACATATATTTCTGTCTCAGTAAGACAGTCCAGACTCTCTGCAAGAGGAAACGAGATGAATAAAAGTACAGACATAAAGTCGAGTGATTGTAGAAATTTAGGAATTACTAATCATGGGGAAAACTCCCAGGAGAATTCTCAGAGGCGATGCTGACCCTCAATTACTTTGTGTGTGGAGACAGCAAAAACAGTTCTTTGTGAAGAAAGGGTTGCTGTATCGCAGTACCGTTGATCCCATCACCGTTACTCATCTCCATCAAATTTTGATCACAGGGAGAGATGTAGACATGGTCCTCACTGCCTATCATGATCTGTCAGGTAACTTTGGAGTGGAAAAGACAGAAGCCACAGGCTGTAGGCGATTCTTTTGGACTGGCATGAGAGGGCACATTTAAAAATGTGGGCAGGAATTTCACACGTCTGTGAGTAGGAAAACTGTGAAAGCTGATGATAAACCACCACTGCATCTCATTGTGAGTCGACGTCCATAACAAATGGAAGCCATTGTTCATCTGAAGCTAGATCCCGGCCAGCAGGACAGGGCATAGCTATGTCTTAACCATCATTTATCAGTTCACCAAATTTTTAGTGGCAGTCCCAGGGAAGGATTTGACAGCCCAGACTACACAGCGGAGGAGCAGGGAGAGGTAAATATTGCAAATGCTTGGGCCCAGCCCAAGCAAGGGGGGCCCACTCATTTGCGTCGGTACTGAGACTGGACTCCTAATAGTACGCCGGTGTGTCTGACGGTGGGTGTGCACCCCCATCGTCAGAGACACTTAATTGCACTATGAGGGACCCTGTGCCAGTGCCGGCGCCCAAGAGTTGGCCCACCCACCTGTCCAGGGCAATTGCACGGTTGCGTGCGCTAGGTGGTGACCCCGGCCATGGGGGGGAGGCAGCCCATTTAGGGAGGTTTAAAAAATGGCATATGTTGATGTTGGACATTCAGCAGCTGCAAATGGAGGAATTGGAGAAGTCTGAGGAAGAGGAGGACAAAAGCGAGCCATTTTTCTGGCAACCTATGTGTCATCAGGGGAAGGTGGGACAAAATCCTTGGAAACCCATGCATGGTTCATTTTAATGAAGGTTAGATCATCAACATTTTGGGTCGACAGACGGGTCCTTTTTTCTGTCAGGATTGAGCCAGCAGCACTGAAGACTCTTTACGATAGCACACTAGCAGCAGGGCAAGCGAGCTCCTGTAAGGCATATTGTGCCAATTCAGGCCAGGCATCCAGCTTAGAGGCCCAATAGTCAAACAGGAATGACCTGTTAGGGAGAACATTGATATGGGATGAGAAATAGTTTGTACCATAGTTCACAACTGCTGTCTCCTGTCACTTTCAATCGATGCAGTATTACCAGCTTACCACTAGCTGTTCGATAGTGGGACACCGAGTGTGCAACACTGGCAGCTGCGGATGGAGTGCTCGTGCGACTGCGCTCTGTGGACGAGCTCTCGCTTCTGGAGGAGGAGGCGGAGAAGGAGGGTCGAACGCCTACACCCAACTGTTTCCTATACCGTGGGCTAGGCAGCACTGTCCCACCGCCGCTGTCCCCTGTGGACGCTGCATCCACCACATTAACCCAGTGCGCAGTGATGGACACGTAATGGCCCTAGCCATGCCTACTGGACCATGCATTTGTTGTGAGGTGCACCTTTCCACTCACTGATTACTTGAGTGCATGGACAATGCGGTCTTTCACATGAAGGTGGAGGGCTGGGATGGCTTTGTGAGAAAAGAAGTGCTGACTCGGTAGGTCATAGCATGGTACTGAGTAGGCCATGAGTTTGCGGAAAGCTTTGCTTTCAACCAACCGGTAGGGCATCATCTCTAATGAGATTAGTTTGGCAATGTGGGCGTTCAAACCCAGTGTATGCGGATGAGAGGATGAGTACTTTCTTGTCCTACTCATAGTCTCTGGTAGTCTCTGAGCTGGACTTGAGAGCTGCATATGGTGGAACTAGTGGTGGACATGGCAGACTGAAAGAGGGTTGATGATGGTGATGGAGTTGGTGTTCTTTCTGATGGCCTAGATTCAGTCTTTCATAGCAATAACATTGTGATTCCCTGACTGCTTTGGCCTTGCGACGACACCTCAACATTTGCTGCTGGTGGTGTGCTAACCGTTGGCCTTACAGTGGGGGGAGACGATGTAGCTTTGCTGACTACCTTCATTGGGAGCAGTTGCACATGTGGTACATGAGGTTTGGTAGTCCATCCACTCTTGCAAGTGCACGGTGGTTAAATGTCAAGCATGCAACTGGTATTCAAATTTCTCAGATTTTTCCCTCGGCTAAAGGTCTTTGCGCACTTCTTACAGATAACCTTTGCCTGATCATTAGGATTTTGTTCAAAAAAGTGCCACACTGCACTCTTCCTACTATGGAAGACATTTTGAGGCCTTGCACGCTGTGCTAATTTGACCGTCTGGCCTAGCTGTCCTGCAACTCTTTTGGTTTTTGTAACCTGTTTTGGACTGCTCCGGGCCTTCCAGATAACAGCTGTTGCGATGTTGATGCCTGCTGCGGATGCTCCTCCTCCTCTTCTGAGCTATTGGCAGCGGCACTCTCTTCTCCCAATGGATGCCAATCTGGGTCAACAACTGGGTCATCCATCACCTCCTCTTCAATGTCATGTGCACCTTCCTCTGTGTCACCATGTAAGGTGGTATAGTATGCGGGAAGGGGCACCAGAGTTTCATCAGGGTCAGATTCTAGCTCAGTACACTGCGAGGACAATGTAGTGCTGTGAGAGAATGTACCAGCAGATAAATCTAGCAGTGGCTTTGCATCAGTGCACTCCATGTCAGATTCTTCTTGGACTGGGTAATTCGCGATTTGACTTGATAACCTAGGCATGGTATGTGAAAAGAGCTCCATGGAGTAATCTGTAGTGTGGCCTGCCGCATCCTTTACTTTTGGTAGGGGTGAAGGACACAAGGAAAGGTGTGGTTCCTGACTATGAGCCTCCAATGACGACTCAGTGCTTTTATTTTTTGAAAGTTCAGAAGAGGAGGCGATAGAGTTGGAGGCTGTGTCAGCAATGTAAGCCAAAACTTGCTCCTGAAGCTCCAGCTTTAAAAGCGGTTTAACTACTCCCAGAAAAGGGAGCCTTCGAGGCCTTGTGGAGCCAGACGATGATGCAGGCTCAACACCTCCTGCATTAGGTGCTATTGTGCTTTTGCCACTACCAGCAGATGCACCATCACCATCGGTACCAGCTGGCAACCCCTGCCCACTTCCACGGCCTCTTCCAACATACTTCCTCATTTTTGGGAAAATGTACCCAAAATACCACCAGCAATATGGTACTGTAAAACAAGGTACAAGGTGTATATAGTATTGGTGAGAATTTGAATCTTCCTACAGACTTGAGGACAATGAACTATTATCTCAGGCCCAGTGTAGATTACACCTCAATATAACAGGCTGAAATTGGATGGTATAAAAAATGTCTATATAGGACTGGGGAGAATTTGAATCTCCCTACAGACTTGAGGACACTGAACTATTATCTCAGGCCCAGTGTAGATTACACCTCAATATAACAGGCTGAAGTTGGATGGTGTAGAAAATGTCTATATAGGACTGGGGAGAATTCGAATCTCCCTACAGATTTTAACAAGCTGACAATGATGTTCTCAGTCCCAAGTATGGCAGCAGGCAGCCTAATAAGCAGGACTGCTGCACACAAAAGTGTGGAAAAATCAACGCTTGGTAACTGGGCAAAAAAGAGGATGAAAAGTATTTTTGCTTTTAAAAAAGCAGTTTGCACAGCAGTGTGAAAACAGCAATGCAGCTATCAGGGAGCCTTATAAGACAGCCTAATAACCAACAGAGCTGATGCACCAAAATATAGCCTCCCCTTGCACTGCACACTAACTGGTGTATTGTACAGGCAAAATCGCTAGCAGAAGAAGCAGTTTTTTGTATCTCCTTCCCTGCCTAACGCTCTCCCTACAGAATCAGCAGCAGCAGCAGCTCTCCCTATTCTGAGATCAGCAGAAGTAAGATGACGGTCGGCGTGCACGCCCTTTTATAGCCCCTGTGACACCACACAAAGCAAGCCAATCACTTGCATGCCCTTCTCAAAGATGGTGGTAACCGCTGCCTATGTCATCGCATTGCCCACAGTGTGCGTCCTCCATGACTGGCTGAAAAATGGCGCTGAAGCATCATTTCAAACGCGACTTTGGCGCCATGGTCACCAACCTCGTGGCTGACCTCACGCTATGGTTGGGTTTCGTTTCATGAAACCCGACTTTTGCGAAAGTCGGCGACTTTTGAAATTGACCGACCCATTTCACTCAACTCTAGATACCACTATATCTTTTTTTATTGCACAACATAGTTTTGGTGAAAAACGATGATGAATTATTTATAGACTGACAGAAGTGATCTTAGAGTATTCCAATTATTTTTGCCGAACCTTACAAAATAATTTTTCTTTATCAGATATATTACTATGTCAGCTTTTGATTATTTGCCAATTTAATTTAGATTTTACTGGATCAAATAGAACAACTTTTCTTAAATTTTTTTTCTTTCAGTTACCAAGTGCAATTTTTGCTTAGAGCAAAAAGAAAGAAAAAAAATCACTGGTCTGGTGGAAAGATTTAATTAAGGAAGGACTGCGCTGGAAATAGTCAAAGGCTAATTAAAATACACCTGTGTAACATATAATATATTCCTCACCAAAAGTGACATACTTTGGAACATGCCCACCAAATGTTTATGAAAGTTTCCAAGCTCTCCCAATTTATAAAACAAGAGTGGTAAAGAAAATCATTTAAGTTAGTTTAACTTAGTGCAATGAAAAAAAATCATATAAACATCTCTCAGTAAAGACATGCTTATTGAAACTTTGCCCTTTAGAGAAGTCATGTTGTGCCATTAACATAGTGAGAAAAATTAAGATTAGTGATGAGCCAGTATACCCGTTGCTCGGGTTTTCCCGAGCATGCTGGGGTGTCCTCCGAGTATTTTGGCGTGCTCGGAGATTTAGTTTGTGTCGACGCAGCTGCATGATTTGTGGCTACTGGACAGCCTGAATACATGTGAGGAATGCCTGTTTGCTAGGGAATCCTCACATGTATTCAACCTGTCCAGCAGCCATAAATAATGCGGCTACTTCGACAAAAACTAAATCTCCGAGCACGTCAAAATACTCAGAGGTAACCCGAGCATGCTCTGGAGATCCCGAGCAACAAGTATACTCGCTCATCACTAATTAAGATAAGTCAAGGTTCTAATATCAATACAAGCTTATTTGTTTGAGAAACTGAATAGGAATTGAAATTAGAATACGACGAACACTGGAATCGCATCGGCAGCATTTTTAATGCTAATAACTCTACCCACACCCATCCCCTGAAAGGAAGAAAAACAATTTACCATTCATTGCAATTTCTGCCAAATTTGATATTACTCATATTATTACAACACATTTGTTGTAAATTTTAGTTAACTTTATCAGATAGTGTTATTTCTTGTTCTGACATTTAAGGAAAGTACAATTATGGATATGAACCTGCTGAGCCAAAAATAATATTTTAAAACTAGAGAGAAAATGAGAGATACAGGGCGCATCCACTGTGTGAAATCCGTATAAAACAATTAAAATTGTGGAACAGTAGGGAAGGTGCTCACCTATTGGGGTTGTGAGGAAGTCACAACACCCATGAACGCTTGAGAAGCAGCAGCAAGTCTGCACAGGGTCCTAGGACAGAATTGCAGAAATGACGTGGAAGTGCAATAAGGACTGCGCTTGCTTCTGGTAGAGTAAAGGGTTCTTTATTCAGCCAACGCGTTTCCTGAGCCTGCTGGCTCACTTCATCAGGGCAGATGATGAAGTGAGCCAGCAGGCTCAGGAAACGCGTTGGCTGAATAAAGAACCCTTTACTCTACCAGAAGCAAGCGCAGTCCTTATTGCACTTCCACGTCATTTCTTCAAAACTAGAGAGGAATGAATCTCCTGAAATTTGAGTTAATAAATTCTCTCAAATTTATTAGACGCAAATTAAATTCATCTTCGACCTCCTTCACAGGTCGGTGTTTCTGCTATGTGTGGTGTCCATTCTTACACATACCGGAGACACGTACACACACACACACCCATTGTAATCTCTGTGGCTGTGCTCTCGTCTGTGTGAAAAACACTTAGACATGTCCAGTAGAGTTGAGCGACTTTTGGTTTTTTAGGGTCGCGTTTCGT
The DNA here is from genome assembly GCF_039654945.1 of Dendrobates tinctorius. Classification (NCBI taxonomy): domain Eukaryota; kingdom Metazoa; phylum Chordata; class Amphibia; order Anura; family Dendrobatidae; genus Dendrobates; species Dendrobates tinctorius. Next base: position 52,357,501 of record NW_027361738.1, on the reverse strand, counting down.
TTCGTGAAACCCGACTTTTCCAAAAGTCGGGTCGAGCAAGATCGTCCGATTATAGGGAAAAGTCGGGGTCGTCCCGAAACACGAAACCCAATGCAAGTCAATGGGGAATAAAAGTCGGCAGTGAGAGAAGGACAGGAAACACACCTACAGTGCCCATTTGAATGCCAAAAGCATCAATTCTTCTTACTTAAGCTTGTCAACCTTAATTAACTTCATAATACAAGTTACGCACTGAAAAATGGGGGTTATTTGGCTAAAGTTGTGGGGGGGGGAGGGCTGGCTGCAGGTTTTCATGTGCCCTGGGCGAAAGAGCGCCCCTTTAACACATACCACAACTCATCATGCTCCGATACGGCAGATAAATAGCGGTATAGTACAATGAAAAATACCTCACTTTTTACATCTCATGACGAGGCCCATCTATTTCTCCATACAGAATCATTGGTCCCATATAATGTTTGAAACAGTATATGATGAGCTCCACATAATGCTACAGTATATGTTGGTCCCCATGGATGAAGCTCCACTGTCTTATGGGCCCAAATAATGCTCCAAACATAATGGGCCCCATTTCTAATGCTCTAGTGTATAATGGGCCCTGTAAATGCTGCTCCAGTGTCTGATGTCCACCTTTGGAATGTTCCAGTGTATGGTGGGCCCCATCTATCATTCTCCAGAGTATAGTGCTCCCCAAAAATTGCTGTCCCAACATTGAAAACAATCAAATAAGTCTCCTCGCTAGGGAATCCCTGTACTTGTCTGGACAGGTGCTGTAGCTTGCTTAACAGCTCGCCAGCCGTTCTCACACCCAGTATGGATTGCACATGATTGCACAAAGGTAAGAAAGGGTACCATATCCCTGGATAACATGCATGGATAGCGTACACATTCAAAATATATGTCTCAGGAGGCAGGCTCAGACGGTGTTAGGCCCAGTATGGATTGCACGTGATTGCACAAAGGTTAGAAAGGGTACCGTATCCCTGGATAACATGTATGGATAGCGTACACATTCAAAATATATGTCTATACAGCATGAGGCAGGCTCAGACGGTGTTAGGCCCAGTATGGATTGCACGTGATTGCACAAAGGTTAGAAAGGGTACCGTATCCCTGGATAACATGTATGGATAGCATACACATTCAAAATATATGTCTCAGGAGGTAGGCTCAGACGGTGTTAGGCCCAGTATGGATTGCACGTGATTGCACAAAGGTTAGAAAGGGTACCGTATCCCTGGATAACATGTATGGATAGCGTACACATTCAAAATATATGTCTATACAGCATGAGGTAGGCTCAGACGGTGTTAGGCCCAGTATGGATTGCACGTGATTGCACAAAGCTTAGAAAGGGTACCGTATCCCTGGATAACATGTATGGATAGCGTACACATTCAAAATATATGTCTATACAGCATGAGGCAGTCTCAGACGGTGTTAGACCAAGTATGGATTGCACGTGATTGCACAAAGGTTAGAAAGGGTACCGTATCCCTGGATAACATGTATGGATAGCGTACACATTCAAAATATATGTCTATACAGCATGAGGCAGGCTCAGACGGTGTTAGGCCCAGTATGGATTGCACGTGATTGCACAAAGGTTAGAAAGGGTACCGTATCCCTGGATAACATGTATGGATAGCGTAAACATTCAAAATATATGTCTATACAGCATGAGGCAGGCTCAGACGGTGTTAGGCCCAGTATGGATTGCACGTGATTGCACAAAGGTTAGAAAGGGTACCGTATCCCTGGATAACATGTATGGATAGCGTACACATTCAAAATATATGTCTCAGGAGGCAGGCTCAGACGGTGTTAGGCCCAGTATGGATTGCACGTGATTGCACAAAGGTTAGAAAGGGTACCGTATCCCTGGATAACATGTATGGATAGCGTACACATTCAAAATATATGTCTCAGGAGGCAGGCTCAGACGGTGTTAGGCCCAGTATGGATTGCACGTGATTGCACAAAGGTTAGAAAGGGTACCGTATCCCTGGATAACATGTATGGATAGCGTACACATTCAAAATATATGTCTATACAGCATGAGGCAGGCTCAGACGGTGTTAGGCCCAGTATGGATTGCACGTGATTGCACAAAGGTTAGAAAGGGTACCGTATCCCTGGATAACATGTATGGATAGCGTACACATTCAAAATATATGTCTATACAGCATGAGGCAGGCTCAGACGGTGTTAGACCAAGTATGGATTGCACGTGATTGCACAAAGGTTAGAAAGGGTACCGTATCCCTGGATAACATGTATGCATAGCGTACACATTCAAAATATATGTCTATACAGCATGAGGCAGGCTCAGACGGTGTTAGGCCCAGTATGGATTGCACGTGATTGCACAAAGGTTAGAAAGGGTACTGTATCCCTGGATAACATGTATGGATAGCGTACACATTCAAAATATATGTCTATACAGCATGAGGCAGGCTCAGACGGTGTTAGGCCCAGTATGGATTGCACGTGATTGCACAAAGGTTAGAAAGGGTACCGTATCCCTGGATAACATGTATGGATAGCGTACACATTCAAAATATATGTCTATACAGCATGAGGCAGGCTCAGACGGTGTTAGGCCCAGTATGGATTGCACGTGATTGCACAAAGGTTAGAAAGGGTACCGTATCCCTGGATAACATGTATGCATAGCGTACACATTCAAAATATATGTCTCAGGAGGCAGGCTCAGACGGTGTTAGGCCCAGTATGGATTGCACGTGATTGCACAAAGGTTAGAAAGGGTACCGTATCCCTGGATAACATGTATGGATAGCGTACACATTCAAAATATATGTCTATACAGCATGAGGCAGGCTCAGACGGTGTTAGGCCCAGTATGGATTGCACGTGATTGCACAAAGGTTAGAAAGGGTACCGTATCCCTGGATAACATGTATGGATAGCGTACACATTCAAAATATATGTCTCAGGAGGTAGGCTCAGACGGTGTTAGGCCCAGTATGGATTTGACGGCCCAGATTACACAGCGGAGGAGCAGGGAGAGGTAAAGATTGCAAATGCTGGGGCCCTGCCCAAGCAAGTGGGGCCCACTCGTGGGCGTCGGTACTGGCACTGGGCCCCTCATAGTACAGCGGCGTGTCTGATGGCGGGTGTGCACCACCACCGTCAGAGACACTTGATTGCACTATGAGGGACCCTGTGCCAGTGCCCGCGCCCAAGAGTCGGCCTACCCACCTGTCCAGGGCAACGGCACTCGCACGGTGTCGTGCGCTAGGTGTTGACCCCGGCCATGGGGGGGGAGGCAGCACAGTTAGGGAGTTTTAGAAAGTGGCAGATGTTGATGTTGGACATTCAGCTGATGCAAAAGGTGAAATAGGTCAAGTCCCAGGAAGAGGTGGACCAAAGCAAGCCATTTTTCTGTCACCCTATGTGTCATCAGGGGAAGGTGGGACAAAATCCTTGGAAACCCATGCGTGGTTCATTTTAATGAAGGTTAGATCATCCACATTTTGGGTTGACAGACGGGTCCTTTTTTCTGTCAGGATTGATCCAGCTGCACTGAAGACTCTTTCCGATAGCACACTTGCAGCTGGGCAAGCGAGCTCCTGTAAGGCATATTGGGCCAATTCAGGCCAGGTGTCCAGTTTAGCGGCCCAATAGTCAAAGGGGAATGACCTGTGTGGGAGAACATCGATATGGGAGGAAAAGTAGTTTGTAACCATAGTTGACAACTGCTGTCTCCTGTCACTTTCCATTGATGCAGTATTACCAGTTGTGTGAGCGGTATTTGAAAAATCAGTCCACAACATTGTCATGAAACCCCTGTCTCCAACGTCACTTCTGCTGTGTGCACCACGAACACCTCTGCCAAGCTGCCCCCGGCCCGTACGGCTCGTGTGAGAACCATCACCGCTGCTGTGTGCTGGGAATGCCTCAAGCAACCGATTTACCAGAGTTGCTTGTTTATTAGCCAATATTAGGTCAAGGTTCTCCTGTGGCATGATGTTTTGTAATTTGCCTTTATAGCGTGGATCCAGGATGCTGGCCAACCAGTAGTCGTCATCGTTCTTCATTTTGGCAATGCGGGGGTCCCTTTTTAGGATCCGCAAGGCATAATCTGACATGTGGGCCAATGTTCCCGGTGTCAATGATGCACTGCGAGTGCTGGGTGGAGGAGCACTTTCTGGCAAATCCACATCCCTCCAGTCACGCACAAACCCTGTACCAGACCTTGCCACGCCAACATTTTCACTTGCCCCACGAGATGCATCCTCCTCCCCTAAGTAATCATCCCCATCATCCTCCTCCTCCTCCTCTTCTTCCTCCACCTCGTCCAGGAGAGGTCCCTGAGCAGACAATGGCTGAATGTCATCAAGGATTCCCTCCTCCTCTTCCTCCTCATCAACATTGGCTGCAGACGCCTGATCCTTAAGGTGCGTCAAAGTTTGCATGAGCAGACGCATAAGTGGGATGCACATGCTTAGGATGGCGTCGTCTGCGCTTACCAGCCGTGTGCATTCCTCAAAACACTGAAGGACTTTACAAAGGTCTTTCAGCTTCGACCACTGCACGCCTGTCAACTCCATGTCTGCTCTCAAAGTGCCTGGCCGTGTATCCTCCCACAAATGCATTATGGCCTGCCTCTGCTCGCACAGCCGCTCCACCATGTGCAGGGTGGAGTTCCACCTTGTTGCAATGTCGATAATGAGGTGGTGGTTGGGAAGGTGGAGCAATCGCTGCAGCTTCTGCATACGAACGGAGTGTACAGGCGACCGGCGGATGTGCGCGCACAGTCTTCGCACCTTCTGGAGCAGGGCTGTTAACTCCGGATAATTTTTGAGGAAGCACTGCACCACCAGGTTCAAGGTGTGAGCCAAGCAAGGTATGTGGCTGAGTTTTGAAAGGGCTATGGCTGCCACAAAATTACGGCCGTTATCACTAACTACCTTGCCTGCCTCAAGATGTACACTGCCCAGCCATGACTCAGTTTGTTGCTTCAAGTACTCGGCCAGCACTTCGGCGGTGTGTCTGTCGCCCAAACACATCATCTGCAACACAGCCTGCTGACGCTTTCCACTAGCTGCTCGATAGGGGGACACATCGTGTGCAACAGTGGCAGCTGCAGATGGAGTGCTCGCACGACTGCGCTCTGTGGACGAGCTTTCGCTTCTGGAGGAGGAGGAGGAGGAGGAGGAGGGTCGAACACCTACTGCCAACTGTTTCCTATACCGTGGACTAGGCAGCACTGTCCCACCACCGCTGTCCCCTGTGGACCCTGCATCCACCACATTAACCCAGTGCGCAGTGATGGACACGTAACGGCCCTGGCCATGCCGACTGGACCATGCATCAGTTGTGAGGTGCACCTTTCCGCTCACTGACTGCTTGAGTGCATGGACAATGCGGTCTTTCACATGATGGTGGAGGGCTGGGATGGCTTTGCGAGAGAAGAAGTGGCGACTGGGTAGGTCATAGCGTGGTACTGCATAGGCCATGAGTTCGCGGAAAGCTGTGCTTTCCACCAACCGAAAGGGCATCATCTCAAACGAGATTAGTTTGGCAATGTGGGCGTTCAAACCCAGTGTACGCGGATGAGAGACTGAGTACTTTCTTGACCTACTCATAGTGTCTGGGAGGGTGAGCTGGACTTGAGAGCTGCATATGGTGGAAGTAGCGGTGGACAGGGCGGACTGAGAGAGGGTTGATGATGGTGATGGAGTTGGTGTTCTTTCTGATGGCCTAGAATCAGTCTTTCGTTGATATAACAGTGGGATTCCCTGACTGCTGTGGTCTTGCAATGACACCTCAACATTTGCTGCTATGCTAACCGGTGGGCTTACAGTGGGGGAAACAATGTAGCGTTGTTGACTACCTTCGTTGTGATCAGTTGCACATGTGGCACTTGAGGTTTGGTGTTGTGTCCACGCTTGCAAGTGCATGATGGTTAAATGTCTAAGCATGCAACTGGTATTCAAATTTTTCAGATTTTTCCCTCGGCTAAAGGTCTTTGCGCTCTTCTTACAGATAACCTTGGCCTGATCATGAGGATTTTGTTCAAAAAAGTGCCACACTGCACTCTTCCTACTTTGGCAGACATTTTGCGGCCTAGCACGCTGTGATCTTTTGACCCTCTGGACAAGCTGTCCAGCAACTCTTTTGATGTTTGGAACCTGTCTTTGGAGTGCTCCGGGCCTGCCAGATAACAGCTGTTGCGATGTCGATGTCTGCTGTGGATGCTCCTCATCTGAGCTATTGGAAGCAGCACCCTCTTCCCCCAATGGATGCCAATCTGGGTCAACAACTGGGTCATCCATCACCTCCTCTTCTATGTCATGTGCACCTTCCTCTGTGTCACCGTGTATGGTGGTATAGTGTGCGGGAAGGGGCACCTGAGTCTCATCAGGGTCAGAATCTGGCTCTGTACACTGCAAGGACAATGTAGTGCTCTGAGTGAATGTACCAGCAGAATCATCCATCAGCGGCTGTGCATCAGTGCACTCCATGTCAGATTCATCTTGGCCTGGGTAATTCACCATTTCACTTGATAATCCAGGCATGGTATGTGAAAACAGCTCCATGGAGTAATCAGTAGTATGGCCTGCGTCATCCTTCAATCTTGGTTGGGGTGAAGGACACAAGGAAAGGTGTGGTTCATGAACATGAGCCTCCAATGACGACTCAGTGCTTTTACTTTTTACAACTGAAGAAGAGGAGGCGATAGAGCTGGAGGCTGAGTCAGCAATGTAAGACAAAACTTTTTCCTGATGCTCTGGCTTTAAAAGCGGTTTGCCAACTCCTAGAAAACTAAGCGTTCGAGGCCTTATGTAGCCAGACGATGACGCAGGGTCAGCACCTCCTGCATTCGGTCCTATTTTGCTCTTGCCACTACCATCAGATCCACCACCAACACCATCATTACCAGCTGCCAACCCCCGCCCAATTCCACGGCCTCTTCCACCAGCCTTCCTCATTTTTGGTAGAAATATAGACAAAATCAAACAAACTATATAGTAATGTAAAACAAGGTACAAGGTGTCTATAGGACAGGGGAGATTCAGAACTTCTGCACACACTTGTGGACAGTGGACACTTTTGGATTGTGTGAGGCCCACTGATATCTGAGCGCTATGTGACAGGCTCGATGGCACAGCTGTGACCAAAGTGACGAGAGAATAATGGAGATTTTGAATCTCTGCGCACACTTTTGGACACTGGACACTTGTGGATTGTGTGAGGCCCACTGATATCTGAGCGCTATGTGACAGGCTCGATGGCACAGCTGCCTGTGACAAAAGTGACGAGAGGATAATGGAGATTTTGAATCTCTGCGCACACTTTTGGACACTGGACACTTGTGGATTGTGTGAGGCCCACTGATATCTGAGCGATATGTGACAGGCTCGATGGCACAGCTGCCTGTGACAAAAGTGACGAGAGGACAATGGAGATTTTGAATCTCTGCGCACACTTTTGGACACTGGACACTTGTGGATTGTGTGAGGCCCACTGATATCTGAGCGCTATGTGACAGGCTCGATGGCACAGCTGCCTGTGACAAAAGTGACGAGAGGATAATGGAGATTTTGAATCTCTGCGCACACTTTTGGACACTGGACACTTGTGGATTGTGTGAGGCCCACTGATATCTGAGCGATATGTGACAGGCTCGATGGCACAGCTGCCTGTGACAAAAGTGACGAGAGGACAATGGAGATTTTGAATCTCTGCGCACACTTTTGGACACTGGACACTTGTGGATTGTGTGAGGCCCACTGATATCTGAGCGCTATGTGACAGGCTCGATGGCACAGCTGCCTGTGACAAAAGTGACGAGAGGATAATGGAGATTTTGAATCTCTGCGCACACTTTTGGACACTGGACACTTGTGGATTGTGTGAGGCCCACTGATATCTGAGCGCTATGTGACAGGCTCGATGGCACAGCTGCCTGTGACAAAAGTGACGAGAGGATAATGGAGATTTTGAATCTCTGCGCACACTTTTGGACACTGGACACTTGTGGATTGTGTGAGGCCCACTGATATCTGAGCACTATGTGACAGGCTCGATGGCACAGCTGCCTGTGACAAAAGTGACAAGAGGATAATGGAGATTTTGAATCTCTGCGCACACTTTTGGACACTGGACACTTGTGGATTGTGTGAGGCCCACTGATATCTGAGCGCTATGTGACAGGCTCGATGGCACAGCTGCCTGTGACAAAAGTGACGAGAGGATAATGGAGATTTTGAATCTCTGCGCACACTTTTGGACACTGGACACTTGTGGATTGTGTGAGGCCCACTGATATCTGAGCGCTATGTGACAGGCTCGATGGCACAGCTGCCTGTGACAAAAGTGACGAGAGGATAATGGAGATTTTGAATCTCTGCGCACACTTTTGGACACTGGACACTTGTGGATTGTGTGAGGCCCACTGATATCTGAGCGCTATGTGACAGGCTCGATGGCACAGCTGCCTGTGACAAAAGTGACGAGAGGATAATGGAGATTTTGAATCTCTGCGCACACTTTTGGACACTGGACACTTGTGGATTGTGTGAGGCCCACTGATATCTGAGCGCTATGTGACAGGCTCGATGGCACAGCTGCCTGTGACAAAAGTGACGAGAGGATAATGGAGATTTTGAATCTCTGCGCACACTTTTGGACACTGGACACTTGTGGATTGTGTGAGGCCCACTGATATCTGAGCGCTATGTGACAGGCTCGATGACACAGCTGCCTGTGACAAAAGTGACGAGAGGATAATGGAGATTTTGAATCTCTGCGCGCACTTTTGGACACTGGACACTTGTGGATTGTGTGAGGCCCACTGATATCTGAGCGCTATGTGACAGGCTCGATGGCACAGCTGCCTGTGACAAAAGTGACGAGAGGATAATGGATATTTTGAATCTCTGCGCACACTTTTGGACACTGGACACTTGTGGATTTTGTGAGGCCCACTGATATCTGAGCGCTATGTGACAGGCTCGATGGCACAGCTGCCTGTGACAAAAGTGACGAGAGGATAATGGAGATTTTGAATCTCTGCGCACACTTTTGGACACTGGACACTTGTGGATTGTGTGAGGCCCACTGATATCTGAGCACTATGTGACAGGCTCGATGGCACAGCTGCCTGTGACAAAAGTGACGAGAGGATAATGGAGATTTTGAATCTCTGCGCACACTTTTGGACACTGGACACTTGTGGATTGTGTGAGGCCCACTGATATCTGAGCGCTATGTGACAAGCTCGATGGCACAGCTGTGACAAAAGTGACTAGAGGATAAGGGAGATTGGATTGCTTTTAAAAAAGCAGTTTGCGGAGCAGTGGGTAAACAGCAATGCCAGCGTGTCAGGAAGCCTTAGAAGGCAGCCCAACAACCAACACCACTGATACACCACTATATAGCCTCCCCTTGCACTGCACACACAGTGACTGGTGTGTTGTGCAGGCCAAATCGCTAGCAGCAGAAGCAGTTTTTTTGTCTTCTTCCCTGCCTAATGCTCTCCCTACAGAATCAGCAGCAACCTCTCCCTATACTGAGATCGGCAGAAGTAAGATGGCGGTCGGCGTGCATGCCCTTTTATACCCCCTGTGACGCCCACCAAAGCAAGCCAATCACTTGCATGCCCTTCTGAAAGATGGTGGTGACCCGTGCCTAGGTCATCACGTTGCCCACAGTGTCCGTGGATCCTGATTGGCTGAAAAAGAGCGCAAAACAAACTTTTGAAACGCGACTTTGGCGCGTAAGTCACCGACCTCGTGGCCGACCTCATCCTAGGGTCGGGTTTCGTTTCATGAAACCCGACTTTGCCAAAAGTCGGCGACTTTTGAATTTTTTCGACCCGTTTCGCTCAACTCTAATGTCCAGTGTTTTCTGGCAACACAGGTGACGATACGTAGAGCACACATGCACACGGATGACATATGTGTGTCATCCATAAGTTGTCTGTGTGACACATACTGGAATAGAGTACATACTGGAAATTATTAAAGATTTATATGTGTTAAACCTGTGCAAAGATAGATATAGATATGGAGTAAATAGATGAGATAGATCGACAGACAGATAGGCAGATAGATCAATAGATATCCATGAGATATTATTGCTGTGCGTGTGTAGCTTTCTATACATGTATTAACCTAATAAATAAATAAATTAAAAAATTATATGTGGTCACCGACATTTTTTGGTAACCAGCAAAGGTAAAGCAGACAGCCGTGAGCTGATATTGTCAGGCTGAAAATGTCCATGTTTATTGTGACATTTCCAGTCTAAAAAATTCCAGTCCGCAGCCATCACACAAGTGGCACATCACAATAGAAGCTCCAATTCTGGCACTTCACTTTCGCTTTTCCTAATTGCTCTGGTGCTTTAGCAATCGGGGGGTAATGGGGTTTGGGTTGAAGTCAGCTCTGAATTGTCCAAAAGCACAACTGACATCAAGCCCTGTTGTTCGTAATGAAGAGGAGTCTATCAGACAACTCCATTACGAACACAGTAATATAAAAAACACACACAAAAAAACTTTATTTAAATAAATACTCCCCAACACTTTCACTGGTTCATCAATTCATTGAAAATAAAATCACTTGCAGGTATGCCACAGTCCACCGAATCCGATGTAGTACAGTGAATGGAAAAACAAAACAAGAAGGCATAAAACAAACACACTCACTCTCCCTTGTCCAAAATTTTATTAAAACAAAAAAGTTCCCAAGCAGATCTGACGTAGTCCAAGCGAATCCAGCACGGTCCATTGAATCCGCCAAACAAAACCTATGGAGCTTCGTTCTGAGGTTCCATAGTCTTTGCAAACAGCCAATGCCAGGTCAGGCTGCGCTACGCAAGACCTGGCAGCTTTGAACAGCAGTGACATCGGTAATATTACCACTCATCAGAGTGGCCTGGTCTTTTTGCCCTCTGCTCTCAGCTCTGCTTTACTGCTGGAATATGCTGCATTTTCCCCAAAATGAGCTCTGCTATTTCAACATATCTGTCTGCATACTTGACTTTGCTGTTTAAACATGACTGTAAGCATATGCAAAACAAGCACGACCATACTACAGCCAAGATGCCAACCAAAATTTTCAGCTATGCAATTCCAGGACCAAGGTTCTGTCCAGCATACTCAGCTCTGCATTACCATGCCCTAGGTGTGATCCAGCCTTTTCATTTCTGCTGTTTTAAGCGCCATCTGGCTCTTCTATTACACATGGCTTCAGGTGCCATCTGGCATATCCAGACCCACTGCATCAACGCCTCCTGTCCGTGCTGTTCATCCTGTCCGTCGGCTTAGAGAATTCACCGCACCACATGAGCAATAATAAATACATACTGTATATAAATATATATATTCATATTATATACTGAAGAGCACGGCGTTGCGCGGGCATAGTAACTAACTGTGGTTAGTTCTAACAAATCATGGCAGCAGTTAAGGGGCCTTATTCCTCTTGCTCCTTCTTTTTACTCAACCTCCTCCTGCACCTCACGCTCCTCCTTTATACACATCATTTTTCTGCCGCATAGCTTTTATATACACATAGTGCCGGCACTGCCCCATCCCCTCCATGCCAGCAGTGACTCTCTGCCACTCTCAGGTTGTTCCTGTTAACCCCTATTAGGCCTCCGGGGACCCGTAGCAGGGCACAGGTGTGACTTACGCCTTCCGCACGGGTTTGCGCCTCTTCCTGTTGGCGTACATTATGTTGGTGTTCATGACACAGCTCTTTTCCATTGCAGACTGACAACGAGGGCTCTATCTGTGTGTGGTGGGTTTCTTCTTTCCTCCTTCCTGCCAAGTCAGCAGCTGGTGCACAGATCCAATCCAGGGTCCGGAGATATTCTGGGCTTTATGTCCCAATCAGCACATTAGCGGCGGCGAGCAGCGCAGAAAAAGTGAAATTCCGGAGAAGGGCTATCACTGCTGCCGGAGAGGATAGCACTGCCATCTGCTGCTGCTTTTTTCCTCTCTTCCCTGGCTGACCTGTCAGTAGATGCAAGATCCTGGGAAGATAGAGGACCTGTGATGATGCCACGACCATGTGACCAGTCACCTGCTTGGGAGGAGTCAGATACAGGGCTGTACTGGTGCTGGAATAGAAGTGTCAGCTCGTGTCACAGAGCAGGGTCTTATATCACATCACTGGGAAAAGTACAGTGCCTACAAGTAGTATTCAACCCCCTGCAGAATTAGCAGGTTTGATAAGATGCAAATAAGTTAGAGCCTTCAAACTTCACACAAGAGCAGGATTTATTAACAGATGCATAAATCTTACAAACCAAAAAGTTATGTTGCTCAGTTAAATTTTAATAAATTTTAAACATAAAAGTGTGGGTCAATTATTATTCAACCCCTAGGTTTAATATTTTGTGGAATAACCCTTGTTTGCAATTACAGCTAATAATCGTCTTTTATAAGACCTGATCAGGCCGCCACAGGTCTCTGGAGTTATCTTGGCCCACTCCTCCATGCAGATCTTCTCCAAGTTATCTAGGTTCTTTGGGTGTCTCATGTGGACTTTAATCTTGAGCTCCTTCCACAAGTTTCAATTGGGTTAAGGTCAGGAGACTGACTAGGCCACTCCAACACCTTGATTTTTTGCCTCTTGAACCAGGCCTTGGTTTTGTTGGCTGTGTGCTTTGGGTCGTTGTCTTGTTGGAAGATGAAATGACGACCCATCTTAAGATCCTTGATGGAGGAGCGGAGGTTCTTGGCCAAAATCTCCAGGTAGGCAGTGCTATCCATCTTCCCATGGATGCGGACCAGATGGCCAGGCCCCTTGGCTGAGAAACAGCCCCACAGCATGATGCTGCCACCACCATGCTTGACTGTAGGGATGGTATTCTTGGGGTCGTATGCAGTGCCATCCAGTCTCCAAACGTCACGTGTGTAGTTGGCACCAAAGATCTCGATCTTGGTCTCATCAGACCAGAGAACCTTGAACCAGTCTGTCTCAGAGTCCTCCAAGTGATCATGAGCAAACTGTAGACGAGCCTTGACATGACGCTTTGAAAGTAAAGGTACCTTACGGGCTCGTCTGGAACGGAGACCATTGCGGTGGAGTACGTTACTTATGGTATTGACTGAAACCAATGTCCCCACTGCCATGAGATCTTCCCGGAGCTCCTCTCCTTCCTTGTTGTCCTTGGGTTAGCCTTGACTCTTCGGACAAGCCTGGCCTCGGCACGGGAGGAAACTTTCAAAGGCTGTCCAGGCCGTGGAAGGCTAACAGTAGTTCCATAAGCCTTCCACTTCCGGATGATGCTCCCAACAGTGGAGACTGTATAGTAACCCCATATACATGGGATCAGAGGGTTCCTGAAACAGTGCTGTGTGTGCAATGTATGTGAGGCCAAGCTGTGTGTCACAAACAACTGTTGTCGGGCATCCCTGTAGTTATGCGGAGTGGGGATGGCTCTGTAGAGTGGGCGTAGCTTGATACATACATACACATACATAGCTTTATATATAGATATATATAAATATATAAATATGTAATAATCAATTGATTTATACTAAAATAAATAATAATTAATTAATAAATTATATATATATATTACTTTCTAGGCAAAACATTTAAGCTGGAGATAGAAATAAAAGATAATTTAAAGAAGGTGATATTTACTTTTCGAAATCAGATATTTTAGATTTTGCAAGCCTAAATAACATCACTTATATATTGAGCAACCTAACATGCAGAGCTCTAAAAGAACATTATTTTAGTAAAAATGAAAGTAATGACCTGCCCCAAGGATCATGGAAAAGGTGCGGAGCAAGAAACAAACACTATGCCCTTTCTGTCCAGGGTTTCGAAATCCGGCAACATATTAAGGACCCCATTTGAAACTTAGCTACAGGTTCCATCTATGTAGTCTTGTGAATAAGATGATTTGCTGTGAGTGAAAACATAGGATGTACAAGTAATATATTTATAGTAATTATCTCTATAAATATAGGCATATTTTTGGAGAAACTTAAACCTTGGCTACAGCTGCGAACCATTTCTTGTTCATTATGTGTGGTCTGTCTTGTGTTTAGGAATTAAATTAAGTCTAATCCTTTTGCAGCTTGGAGAAACCATTTGTCTGATGTGTGCTGACATTCCGACGGGTTTCCTTATAGGAGATAATAAGTGAGTAGCCCTAAGTTCACATATATTGGTACAATCTCAAGTATCATGGTAATAAGAGTGACTGTATATTTAGAACAGACATTAAGTGTTTACTAGTTTACCCAACTTCTGGGTGGCAAAATGGAAATGACCATTTCTTTGAACAGTTATTGTTTCCACTGAATCGTAATCTTTTTTTTAAAGCGCTATCGTTAAATCTCGTGTGAAAAAGTCTAAAAAGAAAAAAGAGTTTGCTATGTATAGGGTAAAGGATGTAAACATGAGGGTGAGTGAAGTGATTGGAAAGCGAATCTCTGGCCTTCATTTATGAATTCTGGCATGTCTTAGATTAGTATGGGTCACGCCTGCGTGTATATTCTCTCATCTGAGAAAATTGGTCCGATTATGCTAATTTGATGAATCACACTAGGACAGAAACTACAACTGTCTGTGCAAATCCGAAGGCTAGTTTCACACTAGCGTATGGAGGAGCTGCGGTCGGCTGCGGGCTTCCTCCGTGAAACTCTGCCCCCGGCCGCACCTCCTCTGGTCAGCTCCTCCTCCATTGGCATGCGACGTGCGTACCCTATCTTTAGCATTAGGTATGCAGGCCGTGCCGATGAATGCAGATGCCTTCACATGTGTCTTTTTGACTGTGCGGCGAGCGCACCAGAATGCAGAATGTTGCATTTGGCGCAGGTCGCTGCACCGTCAAGAAGACACATGCCGAGGCATCTGCATGCATCGGCACGGCCTGCATACCTAATGCTAAAGATAGGGTACGCACGCCGCATGCCGATGGAGGAGGAGCTGACCGGAGGAGGTGCGGTCGGGGCGGAGCTTCACGGAGGAAGCCTGCAGCCGACCGCAGCTCCTCCATACGCTAGTGTGAAACTAGCCTAAGGCAGATATTTTAAATAATTTTTGACAAATTAAGAGGCATATACACTTAATTGTAGCTAACAGAAGACAAAAACTCCAACTGCAAAGAGCAGACACAAAACATTCAGACTATCTTGTAAATAAATTGACTAATATTATGACTTTTTCAAAATTACTTTTCTCGCTATTGTTCATTTTGAAGAAAAGTAGGAAAAGTTAGGTCAAATTTGATAAATCCACTGATCTTTTGTTATTTCTTTAGAGAAACATCACAACAAAAAATAGTGAATGCTCTTTAGTTAATTTTCGTGAATAAGTCAATGCAAATCTCCCTCTCCCCATCCCCAGTGATGTTAAGGCTATGTGCACACATTGCAGATTCCGCTGCGGGTTTTTCCGTGCGGAAACGCAGGTAAAACCGCAGGTTAAGTGACCTGCGGTTTTCCTGCGGGTTGGTCTGCGGTTTTGCCCTGCGGTTTCACACCTCTACTATGGTAAAGGTATGAAACCACTGCGGAAACCGCCCAAACAATTGACAGGCTGCGGTTTGCAAACCACAGCAAAACCGCGCGGAAAAAAACGCACAGCGTTTTTGAAACCCCATAGGGTTTCATTGTACTGTACATGGTCAGCGGAACTGCTGCGTTTCCGCAGGGCCAAAACCGCTGCGGAAACGCAGCAGAATCCGCAACGTGTGCACATAGCCTAATATGTCCCCCCAGCAGATCTAGGTGTGCATATTTCCTTGACATTAAGGAAAGACATTTATTCAGCTTATATGTGTACACACAGCAGTAGAGACATGTGGGAAAGCCTAGATGTAAAATGAAATCTGTCACCAGGTTTTTGCTACCCCATCTGAGAGCAGCATGTTGTAGGGTCAGAGACCCTGATTCCAGTGATATGTTGATTACTAGACTGCTTGCTGTAGCTTTGATACAATCACTGCTTTCTCTGCTGCAGATCTTCTAGTTCTCTGAATGCTGAGCCCTATTTAACCCCACCCACGTTACTGACTGGCTGCTTTCTGCCTATGCACATAGTAAAATGAAGCAGTAAATCAAAGGTGGGATGTGGTTGGACTACCTGACAGAATCTTAACTAGTCCTCTAATGATAATCTCCTGCTGATAAAACACTGATCTTGCCAAAGCTAAATCAAGCAGCCCAGTAAGTGACACATCGCTGGAATCAGGGTCTCTTCCCCTACAATATGCTGCTTTCAGATTACAATTGTGCTTAAAAGTTTACATACCCAGGCAGAATTTTTGCTTTCTTGGCCTTTTTTCAATCTTTTGATCAGGGCCATTTGGATGCTTTGGGTTGTCATGATGATTTAAAAAGAGAAAACAAAGTAGTTTGACAATAAATGGTTTCACCCAACCACTAACCATGAGAAAAGAAAACATTTTGGTGTTATCATTCATAGTCTCTGAAAAAAGGCCAAGAAAGCAAAAATTCTGCTGGGGAATGTAGACTTTTGAGCACAACTGTAAGTATGAGATTCCTCAGGATCCCACTACAAATAATTAGACATCACTTCAGTTCATAGCATCTGGGTCTCATGGAGTGCAGCACGTCCCCAGCAGATGCTGCTGCTCCAGTGTATGGAGCTGTGTTCTTTGAACAAACCTTCATACACTGGATGTAGCAGAGTCGGGGATCGTCGTGGGTAGAGATGGGTGAACCTGAACACTAAAATTCAGTGTCTGTACTTAACACCTACTGTTCGTGATCGGACCACAAACACTGACTTCTCCGGGAAGTCTGTGTTACTCTTTGGGTTCAGCACTCCGAACACTAGGAGTTTATCGTGCTTTCATCTGCATGACAATAAGAGAAACACCAGTGGCTCTGATCAGCAGTTAGATCATTACCACCAGTCAGAGCTCTGCAGCTAAAAAAGTTTACCTCCGGTTACAGAGGAGGTAATACTCCCATCAGCCTAGGCCTACTGTTGCTGATAACAATGAGAGCAGGCAGCGGCTGATGGGAGTATTCATGAGCCAGTGCTCAATAATAAAATAAATAAATTAAAAAAGTGACGTGGGTTCATCTGTAGTTTTGATAACCAGCAAGGCAAAACTGACAGCTTAAGCCTGCAACCCTCAGATGTCAGCTTTATGATTGCTAGTTATCAAGAATAGGGATCCTCACTCATTTTTGAAATGATCTAAATAATTTCAAAAAATGGCGTGGGGTCGCCCCTATTTTCAACAACCAGCCAAGCTAAAGCTGGCAGCTGGAGGCTGAAATTCTCAGGCTGGTAAGGGACCATGGATATTGGCATACCTCCAGCCTAATAATAGCAGCCCGCAGCCATCCCAGAAAATATTAGATTAGATGTTCCAATTCTGGCGCTTTGCCTGGCTTTTCCCACTCGCACTGTGGCCGTGACAAGTAGGATTAATATTTGTGGAGTTGATATCACCTTTGTATTGTCAGGTGACATCAAGTTCATGGGTTAGTAATGGAAAGACATCAATAAGGCATCACATTGTTTCACGGTACAGCGCTGAGCTCAGTGAGTTCACCGCAGTTCACAGTGAGAAATTTCTCACTGTGAACTGCAGTGAACTCACTGAGCCCAGCGCTGTACCACCAGACCTTTACTCAGGATTCTAGTGGTGATCTCTCTGAGGTCACTGAATTTTATTGGCTGGCCGGGTAGTGCAGCCTTTGTGACCTGCGGTAACCTTGAAGATGTCACCACTAGTCACTGATGCTAAGTTTGCAGCAACTCATTCTTACATGGGTTTCATCCTGGATGGTCGCATCTTGGCATGAGCTTCAATGGAATAGGCATTAGGTCAGTATAACCGTATTTGTTATTTTGAAATAGAAAAGTAAAAGTGTGTTTTTATATCAAAAAAGGACTTTATTCTAGATGTGGGTTTATTTCCAATATGACCATAAGATTAGTAATGGAGTAGCTCCATTATGAACCCATGTGCTTAATGACAAAACTATACAAAGGTGACATGAAGCCCACACCTTCTTGGTAACCAGCCATAATAAAGCTGACAGCTGAGGGTTGCCACCTGCAGTTGTCAGTTTTGCCTGGTTGCTTATCAAAAATGCAGGGGAACCTACGTAATTTTTTTATTATTACTTATTTATAGTGCAGGTTCTGGCAGATTAATATTATTCTGTTATTAGCGGTAGCATGCATAGACTGATGGGAGTAGCAGTCCGATCAGCTGACGCCTGTGACCAGAGTTAAACTTTTTATCTCTGGTCACAGCTGCGGGGCTCATGTTGTCATCTGATAGCTAGAGTTGAGCGATACCGTCCGATACTTCAAAGTATCGGATCGGAATGGATCGGCCGATCTTAAAAAAAAGTATCGGTATCGCCGATTCCGATACCGGAAGTCCCATTCAAGTCTATGGGACTTCCGGTATCGGAATAAGAAAAACCCTGTTTTTGCCTTGTACAGCCTCTCTGGGGTCTGTACGGGCCTTTCGGGGGGCTGTGCCGGCCTGCCAGGGGGTCTGTGCAGGCTCCGGTGGTCTGTGCCGGCCTGCCGGGGGGCTGTGCCGGCCTGCCGGTGGTCTGTGCAGGCTCCGGTGGGCTGTGCCGGCCTGCCGGGGGCTGTGCCGGCCTGCCGGGGGGCTGTGCAGGCTCCAGGGGGCTGTGCCGGCCTGCCAGTGGTCTGTGCAGGCTCCGGGGGGCTGTGCCGGCCTGCCGGTGGTCTGTGCAGGCTTCGGGGGTCTGTGCAGGCATCGTCCGATGGGACTACAAGTCCCATCGGGCGATGCCTGCTACCATGACAGTGATTGACACATTAGCCAATGATGGGACAGTAGTAGTCCCATCATCCGGCTAATGTGTTGAATGTAAAAAAAAAAAAAAAAAAATTACATGCTACATACATGCTACATACATACAACATGCATACTACATGTAACATACATACTACATATATACTACATGCAACATGCATACTACATACGTGCTACATTCATACTACATACTACATACATGCTACATTCATACTACATATATACTACATGCTACATACATACTACATATATACTACATGCATGCTACATACATACTGCATGCTACATACATACTACATGCTACATACATACCACATATATACTACATACGTACTACATGCATGCTACATGCTACATACATACCACATACATACTACATACATACTACATGCATGCTACATGCATGCTACATGCTACATACATAACACATATATACTACATGCATGCTACATACATACTACATGCTAAATACATACCACATACATACTACATACATACTACATACATACTACATGCATGCTACATACATACTACATGCTACATACATACTACATATATACTACATGCATGCTACATACATACTACATGCTACATACATACCACATACATACTACATACATACTACATGCTACATACATACTACATATATACTACATGCATGCTACATACATACTGCATGCTACATGCATGCTACATACATACTACATACATACTACATGCTACATACATACCACATATATACTACATACATACTACATACAATACATTCATACAATACATACATAGACATACAGTACATATAACATAGAGTAACATACTTACCAATACTTGTCACATTGTTCCCCGAAGCCATTGTCTTTTACGGAATAAATATTAACATAACAAACCACAAAAATACTCACCCATGATCCGAAGCAGTCCACGAGTGTGTCCCACGACGATCTTGGGTAGAGAACTGCAGCATCAGCTGATGCTGCCGTTCTCTACTGGCTGCAGGAATCCAATGACGGAAGGTAGGTATCCTTCCGCACTGTATTCCTCCGCCACTTAAAAAAAAAAAAGTCCCTAGTCTCACTTTATGCCATTGCTGTGTGGGAATTTCCCACGCAGCAATGGCATAAAGTGAGACTAGGGACTTTTTTTTTTTAAGTGGCGGAGGAATACAGTGCGGAAGGATACCTACCTTCCGTTATTGGATTCCTGCAGCCCGTAGAGAACGGCAGCATCAGCTGATGCTGCCGTTCTCTACCCAAGATCGTCGTGGGACACACTCGTGGACTGCTTCGGATCGTGGGTGAGTATTTTTGTGGTTTGTTATGTTAATATTTATTCCGTAAAAGACAATGGCTTCGGGGAACAATGTGACAAGTATTGGTAAGTATGTTACTCTATGTTATATGTATTGTATGTCTATGTATGTATTGTATGAATGTATTGTATGTAGTATGTATGTAGTATATATGTGGTATGTATGTAGCATGTAGTATGTATGTAGCATGCATGTAGTATGTATGTAGTATATATGTGGTATGTATGTAGCATGTAGTATGTATGTAGTATGTATGTAGCATGCATGTAGTATGTATGTAGTATGTATGTAGTATGTATGTAGCATGCAGTATGTATGTAGCATGCATGTAGTATATATGTAGTATGTATGTAGCATGTAGTATGTATGTAGCATGCATGTAGTATGTATGTAGTATGTATGTAGTATGTATGTGGTATGTATGTAGCATGTAGTATGTATGTAGCATGCATGTAGTATAAATGTGTTATGTATGTAGCATGTAGTATGTACAGTGCCTACAAGTAGTATTCAACCCCCTGCAGATTTAGCAGGTTTGATAAGATGCAAATAAGTTAGAGCCTTCAAACTTCACACAAGAGCAGGATTTATTAACAGATGCATAAATCTTACAAACCAAAAAGTTATGTTGCTCAGTTAAATTTTAATAAATTTTAAACATACAATTGTGGGTCAATTATTATTCAACCCCTAGGTTTAATATTTTGTGGAATAACCCTTGTTTGCAATTACAGCTAATAATCGTCTTTTATAAGACCTAATCAGGCTGGCACAGGTCTCTGGAGTTATCTTGGCCCACTCCTCCATGCAGATCTTCTCCAAGTTATCTAGGTTCTTTGGGTGTCTTATGTGGACTTTAATCTTGAGCTCCTTCCACAAGTTTTCAATTGGGTTAAGGTCAGGAGACTGACTAGGCCACTCCAACACCTTGATTTTTTGCCTCTTGAACCAGGCCTTGGTTTTCTTGGCTGTGTGCTTTGGGTCGTTGTCTTGTTGGAAGATGAAATGACGACACATCTTAAGATCATTGATGGAGGAGCGGAGGTTCTTGGCCAAAATCTCCAGGTAGGCCATGCTATCCATCTTCCCATGGATGCGGACCAGATGGCCAGGCCCCTTGGCTGAGAAACAGCCCCACAGCATGATGCTGCCACCACCATGCTTGACTGTAGGGATGGTATTCTTGGGGTCGTATGCAGTGCCATCCAGTCTCCAAACGTCACGTGTGTGGTTGGCACCAAAGATCTCGATCTTGGTCTCATCAGACCAGAGAACCTTGAACCAGTCTGTCTCAGAGTCCTCCAAGTGATCATGAGCAAACTGTAGACGAGCCTTGACATGACGCTTTGAAAGTAAAGGTACCTTACGGGCTCGTCTGGAACGGAGACCATTGCGGTGGAGTACGTTACTTATGGTATTGACTGAAACCAATGTCCCTACTGCCATGAGCTCTTCCCGGAGCTCCTTCCTTGTTGTCCTTGGGTTAAACTTGACTCTTCGGACAAGCCTGGCCTCGGCACGGGAGGAAACTTTCAAAGGCTGTCCAGGCCGTGGAAGGCTAACAGTAGTTCCATAAGCCTTCCACTTCCGGATGATGCTCCCAACAGTGGAGACAGGTAGGCCCAACTCCTTGGAAAGGGTTTTGTACCCCTTGCCAGCCTTGTGACCCTCCACGATCTTGTCTCTGATGGCCTTGGAATGCTCCTTTGTCTTTCCCATGTTGACCATGTATGAGTGCTGTTCACAAGTTTGGGGAGGGTCTTAAATAGTCAGAAAAGGCTGGAAAAAGAGATAATTAATCCAAACATGTGAAGTTCATTGTTCTTTGTGCCTGAAATACTTCTTAATACTTTAGGGGAACCAAACAGAATTCTGGTGGTTTGAGGGGTTGAATAATAAATGACCCTCTGAATAAACTTTTCACAATTTAAAAAAAAATTAAAGAAATAACATTCTTTTTTGCTGCAGTGCATTTCACACTTCCAGGCTGATCTACAGTCCAAATGTCACAATGCCAAGTTAATTCCGAATGTGTAAACCTGCTAAATCTGCAGGGGGTTGAATACTACTTGTAGGCACTGTATGTAGCATGCATGTAGTATATATGTGTTATGTATGTAGCATGTAGCATGCATGTAGCATGCATGTAGTATGTATGTAGTATGTATGTAGTATGTATGTGGTATGTATGTAGCATGCATGTAGTATGTATGTAGTATATATGTGGTATGTATGTAGCATGTAGTATGTATGTAGCATGCAGTATGTATGTAGCATGCATGTAGTATATATGTAGTATGTATGTAGCATGTAGTATGTATGTAGCATGCATGTAATATATATGTAGTATGTATGTAGCATGTAGTATGTATGTAGCATGCATGTAGTATGTATGTAGTATGTATGTAGTATTTTTTTTTTTTTTAACATTTAACACATTAGCCGGATGATGGGACTACTACTGTCCCATCATTGGCTAATGTGTCAATCACTGTCATGGTAGCAGGCATCGCCAGATGGGACTTGTAGTCCCATCGGACGATGCTTGCACAGACCCCCGGACATCAGCACAGCCCCCCGGCAGGCCAGCACAGCCCCCCGGCAGGCCGGTACAGACCCCCACAGGGTGCACAGACCACCGGCAGGCCGGCACAGCCCCCCGGCAGGCCGGTACAGACCCCGGGCAGTCCACACAGCCCCCCGGCAGGCCGGCACAGCCCCCCGGCAGGCCGGCAGAGACGCCCGGAAGGCCCGAAATGACGGCGCATCATGATGCGCACACACCGCGCATCATGATGACGTCATTTCGGCTGTCAATCAACTTTGAACTTCCGATTCCGATGCCGACTTCCGATATTGAAAAAATATCGGAAGTCGGTATCGGAATTCCGATACAGCAAGTATCGGCCGATACCCGATACTTGCGGTATCGGAATGCTCAACACTACTGATAGCATGGGAGTCGCGGCTCTCTTAACGTCAATCAGAGGCAGTGTTTGCTGTGCTGTCATGCCGATAACAGCGTGGTAAGCAGTGGATGTTCTGCCTCTCCACTCATGTGAATGGGGTTCGGGTTCTGGTTCGAGTACTGTTCTGGTACACAAAGTTTTTTTTAACTGTTTGACTGAATCTGCCAGACCCGAACATACAGGGGCTTGCTGATCACTAGTCGTGAGACCTCATCATTAAGGATTAACAGTGGACAGGTGGGGAACACTTTAATTTTTTATTTTTAATTTTTGGTTAATAAATGGGTTCATGAGGGAAATTGCAGAGGAGTGATTTTTTTTTACAAGTAAAGGATTTTTCTCTGTGTGTCTTTATTACTTTTGACTATGGCGCTGGATATGGGGGTGTCTGATAGACACCTCTACATTAATAATCCCTCGGCTTGGTGTCAGTAGACATTGCACAGCTGACATCAACCCCCAAACTATTACCCTGCTTGCAACACACCAAGGTAAATGAGAGGAGCAGAGGCTAAGTTTCATAATTGGCACATATAATAGATGTGCTATCTCTGGGTCAGCTGAGGGCTGATATTATTAGTCTGGGAGGGGGCCAATATCCATGGCTCCTTCCCAGCCTATTAATATCAGTCCGCAGGAGTCTGCAAAATCTTTGCTGGTTATTAAAAATAGAGGGACCCCAAGTAAATTTTTTGGAGTCTCCCTTTTAATACCCAGCAAAGGTTTTGCAGACAGCTGTGAGCTGATATTACTAGCCTGGGAAGCTTCATGGATATTGGCCTCTTCCCAGAATAATAACACCAGCCCCCAGCTGTCTGCTTTCCCTCAGCTGGGTATTAAAAGTAAGGGAGACCCTACACCATTTTTTAAAATTTATTAGCTAAATACATGTGAAGTAAACTACAAACACACTGCACTAATTATCTCACTGACATATTTCTTACTATGCACAGGCACTAGCAGGTGAATACTCTCATCAGTGTCGCCTGCTAACGCTGCTATCAGCGAGATCAGGCAAATGCTTATGAGAGTAGCAGTATTCAGCTGGCGCCTGCTGGTGGTAACCTTTTCACTACCTGTCATAGCTGCTGGCTCACATGCTGTCCTCTGTATGACAGCATGGGAATAGCAGAGCTGTGACTGGCTGTAATGTCAGTAAGATTATCGCTGACCAAAGCGGTTGTTTTCCACGCTGGGCACACAGATGACAGCATGGGAACCACTGGGGTTTGGATTCAGCATGAAGTTTGGGTACCATTCTGCAACCTGAACAAAACTTTTTTATAAACTCCAGCCAAACCCGACGGACACGAACATCCACAGGTCCGCCTATCCCTATTTAAGACGTCTGAAAAGGTAACCATTAGAGTTGAGCGAAACGGGTCGAAAAATTTCAAAAGTCGCCGACTTTTGGCAAAGTCGGGTTTCATGAAACGAAACCCGACCCTAGGATGAGGTCGGCCACGAGGTCGGCGACTTACGCGCCAAAGTCGCGTTTCAAAAGTTTGTTTTGCGCTCTTTTTCAGCCAATCAGGATCCACGGACACTGTGGGCAACGTGATGACATAGGCAGAGGTCACCACCATCTTTCAGAAGGGCATGCAAGTGATTGGCTTGCTTTGGTGGGCGTCACAGGGGGTAAAAAAGGGCGTGCACGCCGACCGCCATCTTACTTCTGCCGATCTCAGTATAGGGAGAGGTTGCTGCTGATTCTGTAGGGAGAGCGTTAGGCAGGGAAGAAGACAAAAAAACTGCTTCTGCTGCTAGCGATTTGGCCTGCACAACACACCAGTCACTGTGTGTGCAGTGCAAGGGGAGGCTATATAGTGGTGTATCAGTGGTGTTGGTTGTTGGGCTGCCTTCTAAGGCTTCCTGACATTCCTGCATTGCTGTTTACCCACTGCTCCGCAAACTGCTTTTTTAAAAGCAATCCCAATTTTTTTTTTTTGTCCTGCTGAGAAGAAAAAAAAACTGCTTCTGCTGCTAGCAATTTGGCCTGAACAATACACCAGTCACTGTGTGTGCAGTGCAAGGGGAGGCTATATTGTGGTGTCAGTGGTGTTGGATGTTGGGCTGCCTTTTAAGGCTTCCTGACAGGCTGGCATTGCTGTTTACCCACTGCTCTGCAAACTGCTTTTTTAAAAGCAATCCAATCTCCCTTATCCTCTAGTCACTTTGGTCACAGCTGTGCCATCGAGCCTGTCACATAGCGCTCAGATATTCATTGGGCCTCACACAATCCAAAAGTGTCCAGTGTCCAAAAGTGTGTGCAGAGATTCAAAATCTCCCTTATCCTCTAGTCACTTTGGTCACAGCTGTGCCATCGAGCCTGTCACATAGCGCTCAGATATTCATTGGGCCTCACACAATTAAAAAGTGTCCAGTGTCCAAAAGTGTGTGCAGAGATTCAAAATCTCCCTTATCCTCTAGTCACTTTGGTCACAGCTGTGCCATCGATCCTGTCACATAGCGCTCAGATATTCATTGGGCCTCACACAATCCAAAAGTGTCCAGTGTCCAAAAGTGTGTGCAGAGATTCAAAATCTCCCTTATCCTCTAGTCACTTTGGTCACAGCTGTGCCATCGAGCCTGTCACATAGCGCTCAGATATTCATTGGGCCTCACACAATCCAAAAGTGTCCAGTGTCCAAAAGTGTGTGCAGAGATTCAAAATCTCCCTTATCCTCTAGTCACTTTGGTCACAGCTGTGCCATCGAGCCTGTCACATAGCGCTCAGATATTCATTGGGCCTCACACAATCCAAAAGTGTCCAGTGTCCAAAAGTGTGTGCAGAGATTCAAAATCTCCCTTATCCTCTAGTCACTTTGGTCACAGCTGTGCCATCGAGCCTGTCACATAGCGCTCAGATATTCATTGGGCCTCACACAATCCAAAAGTGTCCAGTGTCCAAAAGTGTGTGCAGAGATTCAAAATCTCCCTTATCCTCTAGTCACTTTGGTCACAGCTGTGCTATCGAGCCTGTCACATAGCGCTCAGATATCAGTGGGCCTCACACAATCCAAAAGTGTCCAGTGTCCACAAGTGTCTGCAGAAATTCAAAATCTCCCCTGTCCTATAGACACCTTGTACCTTGTTTTACATTACTATATAGTTTGTTGGATTTTGTCTACATTTCTACCAAAAATGAGGAAGGCTGGTGGAAGAGGCCGTGGAATTGGGCGGGGGTTGGCAGCTGGTAATGATGGTGTTGGTGGTGGATCTGATGGTAGTGGCAAGAGCAAAATAGGACCGAATGCAGGAGGTGTTGAGCCTGCGTCATCGTCTGGCAACATAAGGCCTCGAACGCTTAGTTTTCTAGGAGTTGGCAAACCGCTTTTAAAGCCAGAGCATCAGGAAAAAGTTTTGTCTTACATTGCTGACTCAGCCTCCAGCTCTATCGCCTCCTCTTCTTCAGTTGTAAAAAGTAAAAGCACTGAGTCGTCATTGGAGGCTCATGTTCATGAACCACACCTTTCCTTGTGTCCTTCACCCCAGCCAAGATTGAAGGATGACGCAGGCCATACTACTGATTACTCCATGGAGCTGTTTTCACATACCATGCCTGGATTATCAAGTGAAATGGTGAATAACCCAGGCCAAGATGAATCTGACATGGAGTGCACTGATGCACAGCCGCTGATGGATGATTCTGCTGGTACATTCACTCAGAGCACTACATTGTCCTCGCAGTGTACAGAGCCAGATTCTGACCCTGATGAGACTCAGGTGCCCCTTCCCGCACACTATACCACCATACACGGTGACACAGAGGAAGGTGCACATGACATAGAAAAGGAGGTGATGGATGACCCAGTTGTTGACCCAGATTGGCATCCATTGGGGGAAGAGGGTGCTGCTAACAATAGCTCAGATGAGGAGCATCCACAGCAGACATCGACATCGCAACAGCTGTTATCTGGCAGGCTCGGAGCACTCCAAAGACAGGTTCCAAACATCAAAAGAGTTGCTGGACAGCTTGTCCAGAGGGTCAAAAGATCACAGCGTGCTAGGCCGCAAAATGTCTACCAAAGTAGGAAGAGTGCAGTGTGGCACTTTTTTGAATAAAATCCTCATGATCAGGCCAAGGTTATCTGTAAGAAGTGCGCAAAGACCTTTAGCCGAGGGAAAAATCTGAAAAATTTGAATACCAGTTGCATGCTTAGACATTTAACCAGCATGCACTTGCAAGCGTGGACACAACACCAAACCTCAAGTGCCACATGTGCAACTGATCACAACGAAGGTAGTCAGCAACGCTACATTGTTTCCCCCACTGTAAGCCCACCGGTTAGCACAGCAGCAAATGTTGAGGTGTCGTTGCAAGGCCACAGCAGTCAGGGAATCCCACTGTTATATCAACGAAAGACTGATTCTAGGCCATCAGAAAGAACACCAACTCCATCACCATCATCAACCCTCTCTCAGTCCGCCCTGCCCACCGCTACTTCCACCATATGCAGCTCTCAAGTCCAGCTCACCCTCCCAGACACTATGAGTAGGTCAAGAAAGTACTCAGTCTCTCATCCGCGTACACTGGGTTTGAACGCCCACATTGCCAAACTAATCTCGTTTGAGATGATGCCCTTTCGATTGGTGGAAAGCACAGCTTTCCGCGAACTCATGGCCTATGCAGTACCACGCTATGACCTACCCAGTCGCCACTTCTTCTCTCGCAAAGCCATCCCAGCCCTTCACCATCATGTGAAAGACCGCATTGTCCATGCACTCAAGCAGTCAGTGAGCGGAAAGGTGCACCTCACAACTGATGCATGGTCCAGTCGGCATGGCCAGGGCTGTTACGTGTCCATCACTGCGCACTGGGTTAATGTGGTGGATGCAGGGTCCACAGGGGACAGCGGTGGTGGGACAGTGCTGCCTAGCCCACGGTATAGGAAACAGTTGGCTGTAGGCATTCGACCCTCCTCCTCCTCCTCCAGAAGCGAAAGCTCGTCCACAGAGCGCAGTCGTACAAGCACTCCATCTGCAGCTGCCACTGTTGCACACGATGTGTCCCCCTATCGAGCAGCTAGTGGAAAGCGTCAGCAGACTGTGTTGCAGATGATGTGTTTGGGCAACAGACACACCGCCGAGGTGCTGGCCGAGTACTTGAAGCGACAAACTGAGTCATGGCTGGGCAGTGTACATCTTGAGGCAGGCAAGGTAGTTAGTGATAACGGCCGTAATTTTGTGGCAGCCATAGCCCTTTCAAAACTCAGCCATATACCTTGCTTGGCTCACACCTTGAACCTGGTGGTGCAGTGCTTCCTCAAAAATTATCCGGCGTTAACAGCCCTGCTCCATAAGGTGCGAAGACTGTGCGCGCACATCCGCCGGTCGCCTGTACACTCCGTTCGTATGCAGAAGCTGCAGCGATTGCTCCACCTTCCCAACTACCGCCTCATTATCGACATTGCAACAAGGTGGAACTCCACCCTGCACATGGTGGAGCGGCTGTGCGAGCAGAGGCAGGCCATAATGCATTTGTGGGAGGATACACGGCCAGGCACTTTGAGAGCAGACATGGAGTTGACAGGTGTGCAGTGGTCGAAGCTGAAAGACCTCTGTAAAGTCCTTCAGTGTTTTGAGGAATGCACATGGCTGGTAAGCGCAGACGACGCCATCCTAAGCATGAGCATCCCACTTATGCATCTGCTCATGCAAACTTTGACGCACCTTAAGGAGCAGGCGTCTGCAGCCAATGTTGATGAGGAGGAGGAGGGAATCCTTGATGACATTCAGCCATTGTCTGCTCAGGGACCTCTCCTGGACGAGGTGGAGGAAGAAGAGGAGGAGGAGGAGGATGATGGGGATGATTACTTAGGGGAGGAGGATGCATCTCGTGGGGCAAGTGAAAATGTTGGCGTGGCAAGGTCTGGTACAGGGTTTGTGTGTGACTGGAGGGATGTGGATTTGCCAGAAAGTGCTCCTCCAACCAGCACTCGCAGTGCATCATTGACACCGGGAACATTGGCCCACATGTCAGATTATGCCTTGCAGATCCTAAAAAGGGACCCAGGCATTGCCAAAATGATGAACGATGACGACTTCTGGTTGGCCAGCATCCTGGATCCACGCTATAAAGGCAAATTACAAAACATCATGCCACAGGAGAACCTTGACCTAATATTGGCTAATAAACAAGCAACTCTGGTAAATCGGTTGCTTGAGGCATTCCCAGCACACAGCAGCGGTGATGGTTCTCACACGAGCCGTACGGGCCGGGGGCAGCTTGGCAGAGGTGTTCGTGGTGCACACAGCAGAAGTGGCGTTGGAGACAGAGGTTTCATGACAATGTTGTGGACTGATTTTTCAAGTACCGCTCACACAACTGGTAATACTGCATCGATGGAAAGTGACAGGAGACAGCAGTTGTCAACTATGGTTACAAACTACTTTTCCTCCCATATCGATGTTCTCCCACACAGATCATTCCCCTTTGACTATTGGGCCGCTAAACTGGACACCTGGCCTGAATTGGCACAATATGCCTTACAGGAGCTCGCTTGCCCAGCTGCAAGTGTGCTATCGGAAAGAGTCTTCAGTGCAGCTGGATCAATCCTGACAGAAAAAAGGACCCGTCTGTCAACCCAAAATGTGGATGATCTAACCTTCATTAAAATGAACCACGCATGGGTTTCCAAGGATTTTGTCCCACCTTCCTCTGATGACACATAGGGTGACAGAAAAATGGCTTGCTTTGGTCCACCTCTTCCTGGGACTTCACCTATTTCACCTTTTGCATCAGCTGAATGTCCAACATCAACATATGCCACTTTCTAAAACTCCCTAACTGTGCTGCCTCCCCACCCCATGGCCGGGGTCACCACCGAGCGCACGACACCGTGCGAGTGCCTTTGCCCTGGACAGGTGGGTAGGCTGACTCTTGGGCGCGGGCACTGGTACAGGGTCCTTCATAGTGCAATCAAGTGTCTCTGACGGTGGTGGTGCACACCCGCCTTCAGACACACCGCCGTACTATGAGGGGCCCAGTGCCAGTACCGACGCCCACGAGTGGGCCCCCCTTGCTTGGGCAGGGCCCCAGCATTTGCAATCTTTACCTCTCCCTGCTCCTCCGCTGTGTAGTCTGTTCCGTCAAATCCATACTGTGCCTGACACCGTCTGAGCCTGCCTCCTGATGTATAGACATATATTTTGAATGTGTACGCTATCCATACATGTTATCTGGGGAAACGGTACCCTTTCTAACCTTTGTGCAATCACGTGCAATCCATACTGGGCCTAACACCGTCTGAGCCTGCCTCCTGAGACATATATTTTGAATGTGTACGCTATCCATACATGTTATCCGTGGAAACGGTACCCTTTCTAACCTTTGTGCAATCATGTGCAATCCATACTGGGCCTAACACCGTCTGAGCCTGCCTCCTGAGACATATATTTTGAATGTGTACGCTATCCATACATGTTATCCGGGGAAACGGTACCCTTTCTAACCTTTGTGCAATCACGTGCAATCCATACTGGGCCTAACACCGTCTGAGCCTGCCTCCTGAGACACATATTTTGAATGTGTATGCTATCCATACATGTTATCCGGGGAAACGATACCCTTTCTAACCTTTGTGCAATCACGTGCAATCCATACTGGGCCTAACACCGTCTGAGCCTGCCTCCTGAGACATATATTTTGTATGTGTACGCTATCCATACATGTTTTCCGGGGATACGGTACCCTTTCTAACCTTTGTGCAATCACGTGCAATCCATACTGGGCCTAACACCGTCTGAGCCTGCCTCCTGAGACATATATTTTGAATGTGTACGCTATCCATACATGTTATCCGGGGATACGGTACCCTTTCTAACCTTTGTGCAATCACGTGCAATCCATACTGGGCCTAACACCGTCTGAGCCTGCCTCCTGAGACATATATTTTGAATGTGTACGCTATCCATACATGTTATCCGGGGAAACGGTACCCTTTCTAACCTTTGTGCAATCACGTGCAATCCATACTGGGCCTAACACCGTCTGAGCCTGCCTCCTGATGTATAGACATATATTTTGAATGTGTACGCTATCCATACATGTTATCTGGGGATACGGTACCCTTTCTCACCTTTGTGCAATCACTAGAGTTGAGCGATACCGTCCGATACTTCAAAATATCGGATCGGAATGGATCGGCCGATCTTTAAAAAAAGTATCGGTATCGCCGATGCCGATACCGGAAGTCCCATTCAAGTCTATGAGACTTACGGTATCGGAATTGGAAAAACCCTTTCCTGCCCTTGTACAGCCTCTCGGGGGTCTGTACGGGCCTTCCGGGGGTCTCTGCCGGCCTGCCGGGGGGCTGTGCCGGCCTGCCGGTGGGCTGTGCGGACTGCCCGGGGTCTGTACCGGCCTGCCGGGGGGCTGTGCCGGCCTGCCGGTGGTCTGTGCACCCTGTGGGGGTCTGTACCGGCCTGCCGGGGGGCTGTGCCGGCCTGCCGGTGGGCTGCGCGGACTGCCCGGGGTCTGTACCGGCCTGCCGGGGGGCTGTGCCGGCCTGCCGGTGGTCTGTGCACCCTGTGGGGGTCTGTACCGGCCTGCCGGGGGCTGTGCCGGCCTGCCGGGTGGCTGTGCACCCTGTGGGGGTCTGTACCGGCCTGCCGGGAAGCTGTGCCGGCCTACCACTTAAAAAAAAAATAGTCCCTAGTCTCACTTTTGACATTGCTGTTTGAGAAAGTTCCCACGCAGCTTTTGCCATAAAGTGAGACTAGGGACTTTTTTTTTTAAGTGGCGGAGGAATACAGTGCGGAAGGATACCTACCTTCCGTCATTGGATTCCTGCAGCCCGTAGAGAGCGGCAGCATCAGCTGATGCTGCAGTTCTCTACCCAAGATCGTCGTGGGACACACTCATGGACTGCTTCGGATCATGGGTGAGTATTTTTGTGGTTTGTTATGTTAATATTTATTCCGTAAAAGACAATGGCTTCGGGGAACAATGTGACAAGTATTGGTAAGTATGTTACTCTATGTTATATGTACTGTATGTCTATGTATGTATTGTATGAATGTATTGTATGTAGCATGCAAGTAGTATGTATGTAGCATGTACACTCACTGGCCACTTTATTAGCTACACCTGTCCAACTGTGTGTTAAGACTTAATTTCTAATCAGCCAATCACATGGCGGCAACTCAGTGCATTTAGGCATGTAGACATGGTCAAGACAATCTCCTGCAGTTCAAACCGAGCATCAGTATGGGGAAGAAAGGTGATTTGAGTGCCTTTGAACGTGGCATGATTGTTGGTGCCAGAAGGGCTGGTCTGAGAATTTCAGAAACTGCTGATCTACTGGGATTTTCACGCACAACCATCTCTAGGGTTTACAGAGAATGGTCCGAAAAAGAAAAAAAATCCAGTGAGCGGCAGTTCTGTGGCCGGAAATGCCATGTTGATGCCAGAGGTCAGAGGAGAATGGGCAGACTGGTTCGAGCTGATAGAAAGGCAACAGTGACTCAAATTGCCACCCGTTACAACCAAGGTAGGCAGAAGAGCATCTCTGAACGCACAGTGCGTCGAACTTTGAGGCAGATGGGCTACAGCAGCAGAAGACCACACTGGGTACCACTCCTCTCAGCTAAGAACAGGAAACTGAGGCTACAATTTGCACAAGCTCATCGAAATTGGACAGTAGAAGATTGGAAAAACGTTGCCTGGTCTGATGAGTCTCGATTTCTGCTGCGACATTCGGATGGTAGGGTCAGAATTTGGCGTAAACAACATGAAAGCATGGATCCATCCTGCCTTGTATCAACGGTTCAGGCTGGTGGTGGTGGTGTCATGGTGTGGGGAATTTTTTCTGGGCACTCTTTGGGCCCCTTGGTACCAATTGAGCATCGTTGCAACGCCACAGCCTACCTGAGTATTGTTGCTGACCATGTCCATCCCTTTATGACCACAATGTACCCAACATCTGATGGCTACTTTCAGCAGGATAATGCGCCATGTCATAAAGCTCGAATCATCTCAGATTGGTATCTTGAACATGACAATGAGTTCACTGTACTCAAATGGCCTCCTCAGTCACCAGATCTCAATCCAATAGAGCATCTTTGGGATGTGGTGGAACGGGAGATTCGCATCAGGGATGTGCAGCCGACAAATCTGCGCCAACTGTGTGATGCCAACATGTCAATATGGTCCAAAATCTCTGAGGAATGCTTCCAGCACCTTGTTGAATCTCTGCCACGAAGAATTGAGGCAGTTCTGAAGGCAAAAGGGGGTCCAACCCCTTACTAGCATGGTGTACCTAATAAAGTGGCCAGTGAGTGTATGTAGTATGTATGTAGCATGTAGTATATATGTAGCATGCATGTAGTATGTATGTAGCATGTAGTATGTATGTAGTATATATGTAGTATGTATGTAGTATATATGTAGTATGTATGTAGTGTGTATGTAGCATGTAGTATGTATGTAGCATGCATGTAGTATATATGTAGTATGTATGTAGCATGTAGGATGTATGTAGCATGCATGTAGTATGTATGTAGTATATATGTGGTATGTATGTAGCATGTAGTATGTATGTAGCATGCATGTAGTATACTGTATATGTAGTATGTATGTAGCATGTAGTATGTATGTAGCATGCATGTAGTATATATGTAGTATATACTTGTAGTCCCATCAGACGATGCCTGCACAGACCCCCGGACATCAGCACAGCCCCCCGGCAGGCCAGTACAGACCCCCACAGGGTGCACAGCCCCCCGGCAGGCCGGCACAGCCCCCCGGCAGGCCGGTACAGACCCCCACAGGGTGAACAGACCACCGGCAGGCCGGCACAGCCCCCCGGCAGGCCGGTACAGACCCCGGGCAGTCCACACAGCCCCCCGGCAGGCCGGCAGAGACCCCCGGAAGGCCCGAAATGACGGCGCATCATGATGCGCACACACCGCGCATCATGATGACGTCATTTCGGCTGTCAATCAACTTTGAACTTCCGATTCCGATGCCCGATATTGAAAAAATACTAGCAATCACGTGTAATCCATACTGGGTGTGAGAACGGCTGGCGAGCTGTTAAGCAAGCTACAGCACCTGTGGTTTGCACACGTAAGTTTTTCATTTTTTCAGGAATGACGGTTAGGCCTAATTCCGGAACTGCGGTTGACCTGCACTTACTGGGAAATCATTGTTCGCGGGTAATAATTGTAATCAGTGATCCCCATCACTAACGTTGTTCAGCGGGTTATCTGCACCTGTAAGCGACAAACGCTGGCCTTTTCAGTGTAGCGCACATGCAGCCACGGACATGTAAGGGCATGACACACCAGTTATTGGCCAATCTCATGTGCCAGAGCCTCACGTGTCCCTCTAGTAAGCCGGACTCGGACCGCGGGGCATGACGGAGTCTCGTTCGTTAACGGAATTAAGCTTGCAATGTGTGCATCTGTTCTGTAGCTGGCATGGTTGAGGTTTCCCAGGTGGAGTCGAATTTAACCGTAGGCTCCACTCCTGGTGGTGCCCTTCTGGACATTCCTTTAAGGTTCAGCTTTGCAACCATACTGCCCACGTAAAACATACACTTTGCCTTCATGAACGCTGTTTGGAGGGTCATGACTCGTGGGAATAACGCCGCCCAATCAGTTAACCTGCTAGAGAGATCCTTCGTTGCTCCCAAGCATGACATCACACTCCCTAGGAGGAAGGTAATGCCACTGTGGCGACCGTACTCCTGGGGGCGACACAAGTGCACTGATGCCCAGCCACTGCTCGATGAATCTGCTGGTACATTGACCCAGACCACTACATTCCCCTCGCACGCTACACGACCTGAATCTGACCCTGATAAAACTCAGGTTACCCTTCCCATATACAGTTCCATCTTACACGGTGACAAAGAGGAAGCTGCAGATGAAAGTGCAGGTTCGGCCCACCCGCCATCAGACACACCACCGTACTATCAGGGGCCCTGTGCCAGTGCCGTCGCCAACGAGTGGGCCCCCCCTGCTTGCCCAGGATCACAGCACTTGCAAAGTTGAAATACTGTGCAGTGAGATGGAAGATGGGGACGACGAGGAATCCAGACAAGTACAGGGATTCCCTAGCAAGGAGACTTATTTGATTGTTTTCAATGTTGGGACAGCAATTTTTGGGGAGCGCTATACTCTGGAGAATGATAGATGGGGCCCACCATACACTGGAACATTCCAAAGGTGGACATCAGACACTGGAGCAGCATTTACAGAGCCCATTATACACTAGAGCATTAGAAATGGGGCCCATTATGTTTGGAGCATTATTTGGGCCCATAAGACAGTGGAGCTTCATCCATGGGGACCAACATATACTGTAGCATTATGTGGAGCTCATCATATACTGTTTCAAACATTATATGGGACCAATGATTCTGTATGGAGAAATAGATGGGCCTCGTCATGAGATGTAAAAAGTGAGGTATTTTTCATTGTACTATACCGCTATTTCTCTGCCGTATCGGAGCATGATGAGTTGTGGTATGTGTTAAAGGGGCGCTCTTTCGCCCAGGGCACATGAAAACCTGCAGCCAGCCCTCCCCCCCACAACTTTAGCCAAATAACCCCCATTTTTCAGTGCGTAACTTGTATTATGAAGTTAATTAAGGTTGACAAGCTTAAGTAAGAAGAATTGATGCTTTTGGCATTCAAATGGGCACTGTAGGTGTGTTTCCTGTCCTCCTCTCACTGCCGACTTTTATTCCCCATTGACTTACATTGGGTTTCGTGTTTCGGGACGACCCCGACTTTTCCCTATAATCGGACGATCTTGCTCGACCCGACTTTTGGAAAAGTCGGGTTTCACGAAACGAAACGCGACCCTAAAAAACCAAAAGTCGCTCAACTCTAGTAACCATAAAATAAAATTTGTATTTGCTTTGTTTGAAATAATCATGTGTTTCAACACATTTACACCATAAACTTTTAACATACATAAACCTGTCAGTTGAAAGCTTTTGCTTTAGTTACTCACTGTTCTTATGGTATATAGTAAAAATATAAAAACCTGACTTTCAGGGATTGTCTTCTATTTATAAATGGTCATAATTTATTTTGGCATAGAAAGTATGTAATTGGAGATGACGTCTTCAGATCTCAGGGAAAATATTGCAAAGTGCTTCTAAAAACACTTCTAAAAATGCTAACTTGCTAGGTTCTTAAAATAGTCTCAGAAGAAACTTAAAAATAGTGTCCCTTTCCACAAAGGAAGTGCTGTGCACATTATCTGTTTCAAATGTATCAAAGGGGCACGCTCTGTTTGATAAATTTGGCAAATGTTTAGGTATAACATTTTTGTCTAGAGATGATTTGTTATGCCACTCTCTGCTGAAGTGAGATTAGGAATTATATATCTGGCTTTAATCTTATATGCATAACTAATTATACCTAGATTACACCCACTTTTTAACCCTTGGACAACATTTGTCACATATGTTCAAAGGACGAGTTTACTAATCTTGCAGGTCAGCAACACAGACAGCTGGAGACCAGGAAGCTGGTCAATCAGGTGTTCCCCTGTCCCAGGTCTCTGCCACTGGTTTTGCGGGAACTTCCTGCCAGCAGCAGAGGGTCTTGGACAGGGATGTCATGCCCGATTTCCGTCACTTGAGCTCGGTCTTTCAGCAAGCCCTCAAGGCACTGTCAGACAGAGAGGAAAGTGGTTTAACCACATGGACCACCACTTCCAGTCTGTCGACAGTCACCTTGACCATCTGGAAGCCGATCTCAACAGACCAGCGCACCATTTTTTCCACCAACACCTTTGTCCAGATCTCCAGCTGACTGTGATGCAGGCCTGCAACAATGCTTTTTTGCAGGCTATGCAGCAGAGTCAGTATGTGCAGCAGTCAGTGGTGTCATTTCCAACTGTGCCACTACTGACTGGCTTCACCTCACTACCGACTTCTGCTGCATACCACTGCACGGCCACCTGCATTCCAAGCCAAGCCGGGCACCACTACACCACCCCAAGGCTGAGTGCTGCTGCTGGACACTCCCCCGTCACCGCCATGACAAGCGCTACTCCTGTCTGGATCACCACTGCTACCAACATGCCTGCTTTGAGCACCGCCACCACTCCTCCAGCCTGGACCAGCACTGCCGCCAACACTCCTCCAGCCTGGACCAGCACTGCCGCCACCACTCCTCCAGCCTGGTCCAGCACTGCTGCCACAACTCCTCCAGCCTGGACCAGCACTGCTGCAACAACTACTTCAGCCTGGACCAGCACTGCTGCCACCAATCCTCCTGCAAGGACCAGCACTGCCACCACCAATCCTCCTGCAAGGACCAGCACTGTCAACACCACCACCGAACAGCAGCAGCATCAGCAGCAGCATCAAAGTGGGGACCTACATTCCATTTTTGCTCCCACGCAGCAAAGATCACCCAGCTCCAGGCGGTCATAAAAATCAAGGCGGTCAGTCAGCTCCAGGAGGTCAAGGCAGGACGTAGAAGCACACAAGAGAGACAAAAAAAGGAAAACTTTAACTGTCCCTCCCCCCTCACCTCCCACTGTGTCTCATCCTGCCTCAAGTTCCATCCCTGAGCTATTTTCTGCCCCACCTTTTGTTTCACCTTCCCCTAGAACCCCTTCCTCACCTTCCAGCCATTCCTCATCTATCCACACCCCCAACGTGCAACCATCTTCCCCCAAACGTAAAAAATAGAATTGATATAACTATCTACTGAAAAATGGAAAAGTTATGGCTCTCAGAATATAGCAATGAAGTCATTTTTGGCAAGCTTCTATTTTTTTTTCAGTTAGCAAAACAAAAAATCCAGATAAATTTGGAATCATTTTAATAATAATAATAATAATAATTTTTATATAGCGCTAACATATTCCGCAGCTCTTTACAGTTTGCACACATTGATATCACTGTCCCCGATGGGGCTCACAATCTGCATTCCCTTTCAGTATGTCTATTATAAATGTATTGACTCATATGAACAAAGTTAACATATCATGTTTAAAAAAAAGTGTCATAAAAACAATGGCAGTATTGCTGTTTTTTTATTTTAATTCCTCCCCACTTTATTTTTTTCTGTTTTTTTGCAGATTAATTGATAAAATAAATGGTGTCTTTCACAGGTGCAACTGAAATTGCAAAAACTAATCCTCACTTTGCTGTTTTAATGCAAAAAAAAAAGTTATGGCTCTTGGGAGAAGAGTAGGGCAAAAAATGAAAGCACAAAAATGAAGAAAAAAAAGTCACATTTTTTTGCACAAAATTTCTAACTTTTTGATTTCTAGAAACTGGTACCAAACCATTGATAAATTCCCCAATTAATTCCCCAGTAAATAAAAAAAATAAGTAAAGTATATTAGAAAGTTGCAAAACTTTTTGTTAAATGAATCAGTTTTACCGGCAGAAAACCCCTTTAGGTCATAGACAAACTATTTGTACAGTGTTGCAAACACATCTGTCATAAAAGGTCACGAAGCTTCACACTGTTTGTGAGTTTTTCCTTGGTTACACATATGGCAGCATTGTTTGTCTCGGGCTGAAACTGCTTATCCAGCAAAGATTGTTTGGAAATCTTATTCGGTAGGATCAAAAGACTAATTTCCTAACTTTCTATTTTTGCTTTATGGGACATCATTTTGATTTGTCTTTCCCAATACAATCTGTTTGTTAGGGCATTACTAGTTCTGACATGCCTGCCGCTAAGCTATGGCGTACCTTCCCAGCTGAAAACATAGCATTCCCATAAAAATGTTCTATTTAGGGTCTCATTTAATGTGAGTAAGCTGCTATGCGTTGGTTTACAGATTTCTTTGATCGCTGGCGTGGCTTCAACTACCACATGTAAACTGTAAACTGCCTTCTGTTGCACAGGCCCTCTGGTAAAGAGCTATTTCACAAATTACACGCTGTGCAGAATGCAGAAAATAAAATATCTCAGCAGTATTTAAAAGAAAGGATAATTAACTTTTACTGCGGCGTTATGTATGTTATATTGCATACTTGTACACACGGGATTTATAATATGTGGCTTCTTTGCTACAATCCTCTGTCTATTGCTAAACTGTAAATTCTGAAATCAGTGGATCAAGCAAAATTCAAATTAGTCTGTTTGTGCTGATTTTATTGGGAAATTTAATTTGCGGAGAAATTATTCTCCATTAATTCAATGCCCCTTATTAAGTTCTCGTGTCTTTCCAGACCCCAGAGCATAATAGACAAAATATGTCAAATAAAATTAAAAACTCCTTATACCGTATTTTTCAGATTATAAGATGCATTTTTTCCTCCAAAATTGTTTTTGAAAAAATGCGGGTGCATCTTATAATGCGGATATACCTTACCGGCCGCGGTGGAGCAGGGTCCCAGGGTCGCTGCTGGAGGAGGCAAGAGTGGAGTGTTGCTGCAGGCCGCAGGTTGGGATGAGGGGGTGTTCCGATGTGTGCCGCTGCTGGTGTTCGGTGGTGCGAGGGTTCTGACATTTTGTGAAAGCCCGGAGCCCCTGCACTTACATGGTTTACTGTGCGGTGGACTCCGGGAAAATGGCTTCTGGGGCATGCGCAGATGGAGATCTCGGCACCGAGATCTTGGGTGATGAAGTCTCAGTGCTGCGTCTGCAGCAACGCCCCTCTCTTGCCTCCTCCAGCAATGACCCTGGGACCCCGCTTCACTGCAGCCACCACCCCCAGTAAGCAATAAAATGCATGGCTTATAAGAAGCAGCACCATTTTATTAAAAAAAAGTTTTCTTCCTATTTTTCTCCTCAAAATTTGGGGTGCTTCTTATAATTTAGTGTGTCTTATATTCCACAAAATACGATACTCACTTTGTTGTTTACTGACACCCTTCTGACCTCCAGCACAGCTTAGCATCTCTGCCGCTTGAGCTGAAATCTCTGGGTCTCTCATGCTAAGCTTGGACTTCCACCTCTGATGAAGCTCGAAAGGTTCTGAGCAAGTGATCGACAAGTATTGATGTCACAACATGCACCACGACCATGTGTGATCATTTTTAGTCCCAGTAACTGAGCTGGAAGTCCTGGCTCAGCATGAGAGGCACGGAGATTTCAGAGGGAGCGGTGAAGATCATGATGTGCAAAAAGAACCACATGGGTGACAATGAGGAGAGGAGGAGTCAGAAAATTGAATAGTAAGAAGGGTATAAGGATTTTTTTAACCTTTTCATGGCCCTTTATGGTTGGTAAAATAGTATATAAGAAAAAAACACACGTAAAAAGGTCCCATACAACAATTTTTCAAATTACCAAAATGATTTTATTAGAGTATAACAGGAATGTAGGAAAAAAGTGGTAAAAAAGTCAGTTCTGACCATAATTAGCACATGAGTGAAAAAACCAAGGGTACACCATAGGTAATTGACATAGGGATATAAATCATAATATCAAACCCTAATACAAATATAGTTATTCATTATCCCAAAATAATGTATAGCAGCCAGTCCAGGTATGCATGCTAGAAGACTATTGTGACCCTCACAAATGGTGGAACCTGCCACCAGTGAGGATAAATAGCATAGTCACACCAGATAAATTCATTGCTTAATATTACCTCTGAGACTGGTCAAAAGTACAGGTCCGCCTAGGAGTACCCAACCCGACGTACGTTTCGGCTAAGTAGCCTTCATCAAGGGGTCCTTGATGAAGGCTACTTAGCCGAAACGTACGTTGGGTGGGGTACTCCTAGGCGGACCTGTACTTTTGACCAGTCTGAGAGGTAATATTAAGCAATGAATTTATCTGGTGTGACTATGCTATTTATCCTCACTGGTGGCAGGTTCCACCATTTGTGAGGGTCACAATAGTCTTCTAGCATGCATACCTGGACTGGCTGCTATACATTATTTTGGGATAATGAATAACTATATTTGTATTAGGGTTTGATATTATGATTTATATCCCTATGTCCATTACCTATGGTGTACCCTTGGTTTTTTCACTCATGTGCTAATTATGGTCAGAACTGACTTTTTTACCACTTTTTTCCTACATTCCTGTTATACTCTAATAAAATCATTTTGGTAATTTGAAAAATTGTTGTATGGGACCTTTTTTCGTGTGTTTTTTTCTTATATATTATTTATATTTGCGATAGTCCTATGATGTCTACAGTAATACCCATTTATGTAATGATATATTTATATGCTCTTATTGAATTATATTAATGGGGTGTTTTTTCATGAAACTATTATGGTTGGTAAAATAGGCAGCCACTGGCTGCCAATTTGCTGGATCTACGATGAAGCAAATTACCAAAAATCTGCATTTTGCCAAATGTTTGTAAAATTCAGGTAGTATTTAATTCCACTTGAATTAATTCAGCCTTCTCTACCCTAGCATAAAAATAAAGACAAAAAGAAATCTGACTACAATTTTATCTGAATTTGATTCAGGACAATTGGTCAATGGGCAATTCCGAGAGAAGAAGTAAAAGAAAGGAAGACAGTCAGAGAACTCCTTTTTGTGCCCAATCCTTTCTTCTCCATTTCTGGATTTCTTTTAATCTATGGGCCCAATTCATTATTGCATTTGTGCCTGTTTTGTGTCTAGTTTTTTTGGTATGTTTTTTTTGCCAGTTTTCAATTTTCTAATTCTACTTAATTTGTCCATTATTTTTAAATCCTGTTGTTTTTTTTTTTTGTTCACCACCTTGCAAGTAGTTTAGAATTTCCAGATGTTGTCTCCTGATTCAGAAATGTATTCCTGTCCCCTCAAAATACAGTATGTATTGATTTCTTGTACACCAGATATTTTAGTACAAATGAAACTTTTATAAAAAAAAAACAAAAAAAGCTAGACAAAAAGGCCATTTTTGACTTGACACATAAGGTGACTTTTTGACTTGACACAGTGTGCGACATTTTGAAAAATTTACTATAAATAACAGCCAGAAAAGAAAGAAGAAAAGTGATTTTTTTTAAAAAGTGCAAATGGTGAATTAGGGACAATATTTCCTCTGAAAAACTGAAGTATATCAGAGTAAACCCAATAAAGTTATCTCAGTACACAGCGGACAGTTCTCAGAAGGGTAGCACCATGAGAGTTTTAGATAGCACCATAATGTAACAATAACCATGTTCAGTTGTATGAATGACTAATTGAATCAAGAAAATTTTTTTTAAATAAATATTTTGAAAGTGTAGTTATTGTACTCTTACACTCATAAACGCTTTGCAGAAAGTGGAAAGCCAGGAAAAAATTGCCTCCACCTGCTTCCTGGAGCCCGATTTCCATGTGCCTGGGCTGTAAGTGACCAGGCTATGGGTAGTGTCACAGCCCCCCGACATGTAGAATGGGCCACAGCCCCCTGCGTCATAGCCTGCTCCCACATAGGAGGTGAGGAACCCCAAGGACACTATGCTTTCTCGTGGTTGGTAGCCCCATATCAAGCCACCCCTAGGAGCCTCTCCGAGATCCGTTCATTCAAGAAGGGTTCACACTGCTCCCTTCCTTCTAGAATCACACCTACTATATATCAGCAATGTTAACCCTCCATTTTGAGGAACATGACCTTGGTTCCAGTCATTAGCTCTTGCAACCTTCTAGGAAAATGTTCCATCTCTACTGCCCGCTAGTTGAATGCAATGTGATGACTGGTCCCAAACTCTTCTGTGGACCCCTATCTCCCCTGCTGGTTATACTTAACGACCTTCATCGACCTCCAAATACCTTGCAGCTATCAATCCTGATAGCATTTCAACAGCCTTGGCTCGCCTCCTTCTCACTTCCAATCAGCCTAGGCCCCGCAGTCTACTCACTAGATACTGGATCTCGGCTTTCCCATCTGCAGTCCACAAGAACCACAGTGGTAAAGGCTGCTGGCTGGGTTTGGACTTTAGTGATTCTGGGAAATCATCTGGTTCCAGACCACAGGCTACTGCCACCTTCACTGTCGCTCCAGCTTGGTCTGGCTCTGATATTTCTTTTGTTGCTCCCTTGGGGGTATCACGGGATGCTGCCATCTTTGTCGTTTTGTCACCCACTAAGCATGTTACACTGTATGGATTGCTAATTCAATCCAGAAACATTTCTGAATGCTTTTTTGTAGTGTTATATACCACCGAAATGTCACAGAATGCACCAAATACTATAGTAATGACTAATTGAATAACAGCAAATTTTTCAATACTTTTTTGAAGTCTTATAAACCTCTGAAAAATAACAGAAAGCACCCAATAATGTATGAAAAAACTAACTGAATCCAGAAATATTTTTCAACACTTTTCTGGAATAGTATATACTACCGAAATGTGGCAGAAAGCACCCAATACTGTATGGATGACTAACTGAATCCAGACAAATTTTTAAATGCTTTATTTGAGGGTTATGTACCACCAAAATGTACCCAGAGTACATTATTCTCTATGGATGAGCAATATAATACCACATTTTTTTTAACATTTTTGGAGGGTTACTCACCACAGAAATGTACACCAGGGCACATAATAGTATATAAATGAGTAATTAAATACTGAAACATTTTTCAACGCTTTTTTGG
The DNA here is from genome assembly GCF_039654945.1 of Dendrobates tinctorius. Lineage (NCBI taxonomy): Eukaryota > Metazoa > Chordata > Amphibia > Anura > Dendrobatidae > Dendrobates > Dendrobates tinctorius. Next base: position 52,313,961 of record NW_027361738.1, on the reverse strand, counting down.
AGTGTTATATTCCATCAAAATTTAATAGAAAACAACTAACACTGTATGGATGACTAAATGAATCCAGACAAATTTTTCAATGCCTTTTTGGAATCTTATATACCACCAAATTGTCACAGAAAGCACATAATACTGTATGGATGGCTTATTGAATCCAGAAAAAATTTCTATACTACTGAAATCTAACAGATAACACCTAATAGTCTATAGTTGACTAATTTAATCTAGAAACATTTTTCAATGCGTTTTTGGAATGTTATATGCTACCGAATAGCAACAGAGAGCACGCAATACTGTATGGATGAATAATTGAATCCAGACAAAGTTTTCATCTGCTTGCAATTACAGAGGTCAGACATTTCCTGTAGTTCTTGGCAAAGTTTGCAGAGACTGCAGCAGGAGTTTTAGCCAACTCTTCCATACAGATCTTTTCCAGATCTTTCAGGCTTAAGGGCTGTCACTTGGCAGCATTTAGTTTCAGCTCCCTCCAAAGATTTTCTTTTTGGTTCTGGTCTGGAGACAAGCTAATCAACTTCAGGACCTTGAAATACATCTTACAGAGACACTCCTTAGTTGCCCTGACTGTGTGTTTCATGTTATTGTCATGCTGGAAGACCCAGTCATGAGCCATCTTCAATGCTCTTACTGAGGGAAGGAGATTTATACACCACCAAAATGTACCAGAGAACACAATTGTCTATGAATGAGCAATATAATACCTACAAATATTTTAATGCCTTTTTGGAGGGTTACAGTGAGACTAAAAATTATTTGCTAAACTGCTGATTTTGCAAGTTTTCTCACCTACTGTACAAAAAATGGAGAGGTCTGTAATGTAATTTTTTATAATCAGTAAACTTCAACTGTGAGAGACAGAATCTTTAAAAAAATCCAGAAAATCACATGGTATGATTTCTTTTTATAATTAAATTGCAATTTATTTCATGAAATAAGTATTTAATACATTAGAAAAACAGAACTTAATATTTGGTACAGAAAGCTTTCTTTGCAATTACAGAGGTCAAACATTTCTTGTAGTTCTTGACCAAGTTTAAACACACTGCAGCAGGGGTTTTGGCCCACTCCTCCATATAGATCTTCTCCAAATCTTTCAGGCTTCAGAGCTGTCTCTGGGCAGCATTGAGTTTCAACTCCCTCCAAAGATTTTCTTTTGGATGTTGATTGTATCTGATACAAACAGCAAAACACAAAATTAGCTCTTAGAACGTCTGTTAGTATGGTGGTTCAGCTTCAGCACCAGTATCAACAGTACAGGACAATGATTCATTAAACACACACACACACACACACGTGGACAACCACTCTCTCCCTCCAATAAGAACTGTCTAGTGATGGGTGAACCCCTGGATGTTTGGATCCGGCGTTCAGTCGATCATTTTAAAGTTTGGTTCTGGTACATCCGTTGGTTGTCATGCTGTCACCTGCGTGACAGGGCAGCAAACACAGGCTCTGATCGACGGTAAGATAATTTCTGAGTCAGCAGCTGTGATGCAACTGCTATCCCCACCAGCAGACTCACACGATCGTGCTTTGTGTAGTGGTGACGAAAGACGAGCGAAAGTTCACCAGGGTTCATAGCTGAAGAACCCCGATTGCCTCTCTTATGGCACCACTCGCTGTATGAGAAAATTCTCACACTGCCCACGGTGCCATAAGTTGGGAGACCGGGGTTTACAAGCTATGAACTCCGGTGAACTTTCTTATGTTACCGCTGCAAACTACAGAATTGTTCTCACGCTCCTGTCTCAGTGTGTTTTGGCTGGCATGGATAGTAATCATATAGGATCACTATCCAAATCATCTGGATCATTGTGTGACATGCCCATTAATGGATTATCATCGGAGAGGTGAGGAATCTGGTGTTTTATTATTTTTTTTTACAGGTAACAGGCTCTTCATTGGATTATCTTCTCTCGGACAGGTGAGGAATATGGCATTTTATTATTTTTTGTCTTTTACAGGGTACATGGGCTACAATGGATTAGGCATAAAGTTGATTATAACAGTTTTTTTATTTTTATTTTAAATAAAGGAGTCAATGTCTTTATTCTGGCTGGGTATTTTTTAACAATCTAACTATGGGGTTAGTAATGGGAGTGTCTTATATATGCCTCTCCATTATCAACCCCTGGGCTTGATGTCAGCTGACAATACAAAACCTGACATCAACCCCACAACTATTACCCCACTTGCCACCACAGCAGGGTAAGCAGGAAGAGAGAGATTGAGCCCCAGATATGATGCATATTATAGATGCACAATTACTGAGGCAGCAGAGAGCTGATGTTTTTAGTCTGGGATGGGTCCATTAACCATGGCCCTTTCCTAGGCTATTAATATCAACCCACAGCTTTTTTTTAGCCTTTGCTGTCTAGTGAATATAGAGGAACTCCACATTATTTTTTGCAGTGGGGGTCTCCCCTAGAATAACCAGTAAAGACTAAGCAAATAGCTGCAAGCTGATATTAATAGCCTGGGAACCTTTAAGGCTATTGGACCATTCCCAGAATTCTAACATCAACCCTCAACCGTCGGCTTTTCCTCAGCTGCTTATTAAAAACAAGCGCTACATGGATAATTTGGATAGCGGTCACATCAGTGATTCGACTGCTGTTCATGCCAGCTTGCTCACACTGAGACAGCAGCATGAAAATGCTCCTGCAGTGTGTAGAGGTGACATGAGAAAATTGACCGGAGTTCATAGCTGATGAACCCTGGTCTCCTCACTTCTGGCACCGCGGGCTGAGGGAGAGATTCTCGAGCATCGGCTAATGCTTGATGGGTAACTAACACATCCGAGCACCTAAACATTTGAGTGATCTCCGAGTATCATTGAGCACATTCGCTCATCACTATATATAATGCATTTTTTGGAGTATGATCTCTGTTTTTTAAAAATATTTTAGAATTTTTCAATTATTTAAACTGTCAAATACCACAGCCCTCCATTCTTGAAATTAAATCTACATTTCTCATGTATAGTCATTCTGCATGGAGACTTCCATTTGCCTCCTACCGCCTCCTCCACTCAGATTTGCATTCTGGTCCTCTTGCATCCATGGTGGCCAATGCACTGGCATAGGTGGCAGTGGCACAGAAAGTCAGCAGAGGAGGAAGCGAAAAGCAAACGGAGGCCACCACAAAGGTTCAATGTATATAATAAACGTATACTCACTATACAGTGCCAAGTAGAGGGTCACTTTAACTGCAGTATATGAATAACAAAAAACTAATCTGTATTTTATATTTTCACATTCTGCGCAACAGTCAGTTTTTGGTGTAAGTGGCATTTTATTTTATGCAAATCGCTGTGCTGTAGTGAATTATCTGTCTTTCAGCGTGTAAAAGTAATCATCCTGCTTTTTATGAGATGAATGATTTAAGCTGCTCAGTAATTCACCATGTGGGAGCTAAACTATACATAGATAACATACATTAATAAGAAGGTTTATGATAATGATTTATACAAGTTTTCTGTAATCCTATGTCACTGAGACCTAATAAATTGACCAACAGTATAAATGTATAGAAAGCGCTGAGGTAAGAATGTTATCTCCTGTTTACATGCAGACGGGTTTTTGACATGCTCTTCGATGTTGCTATACTTTACTGATAAAAAGGAACTTGTGATATGCCACACTTCGAAATTGTAACTATATTTATTTTACTTACTGTCCATATGCTTTACGCTCATATATGTGAAAATTTAGTTTTAAGATCCAATATTGGTGTGACCATCTAGGGTGATATTCAATCAAAAATTGTAGAGATTTAAGGCTCACCCAGCCAAGTTGAGTATGATAAAGAAGGAACAAAAACATATAATTTTTTATTTAATGGTTAAAATTTGAACGTTCAAAAATTGTAACCTTGGTATCCATATCTAATATATCTATGAGTAAGAGCAAATCTCGTCTCTGGACTTTGTCCTCAGACGGCTCTTTAAATATTATATCTTAAACACCAGAGAAATTGTGCAGCCAGGATCTTATTCATGCTACCCTTGGTTTGGGAAGCTGATTGGCATCCTTTAAAGGGAATTTTTCAGCAGGTTTTTGTTATGTAATCTGAGGGCAGCCAGAGGCTGAGGCTAAGATACTGATTTTAGCTATGTGTCACATATTAGGTTGTACAACAAAGTATAAAGACACGTCAGTCCATAATCTTAATGCGGGGTGCACAGAAAAGGGTACCAGTCCAGATTCAATGTAGAAAAATATCCGGCACTCCCAAATGCAGAAAAATTGATTTGTTTTATTCACAATTAGGTAATCCACAAGGTTTACATTGTTATGTAACGTTTTGGTCACTATCTAGACCTTCTTCAGACTTAATACAAACAATAAAACAGAAAAACAAAAAAATCAGACAAGCACAGTCATATGTTCAATTCATGATATATAACCGGTCACTTGCAATCATACATCATAAACAATGTAGACATCTCAAAGTACAGCTAAGCTGGGCAACAAATCCCTCACGAGTGAATCATATATACAGCAAAAAAAAAGCGAACAAAAAGCAAGAAGCATGATTCAAATCATTCATTAAAGCAAAGAAAGCGGATATCGTACAAATTAATAGAAAAAGAACCCCAAAAGATATCCCAATATGTGGGTTCCATGGAGGGTCACATATAAAGATATCATAATGATGTATCAAATGGAAGGATGGAGGAGGGGGGGTATGGAGAAAGCATACTGTAATAATACCAGATCAAGGCTGAGTAGTATATTATTTAAAAAACTGAAAAAATAAATAAAAATAAAAAATAAGAAAAACACTGGGGAAAAGGAAAGAAAACAAATGACCAAATAGTGGACAATGTGGCATGTTCCTTACCAATGTAAGCAATTGGAAAGACCCCATCAATCACTTACTATAGTGCTGGATTTTTTTCTGCATATTAGGTTGTATGCTGGAGTTTCAATATAATGAGTGTTTTATCAGAAAGAAATGATCACTGCTAAGATTAGTTGCCCTTACACATCCTGGTTCATCCTTTCTGAGCTCTGCTACATGTAAAAACTTTTACTGTATTACAACTGATGCACCAAGTAAGTAAGCTAAGTGATACATCACTGGAATCAGGGTATTCTTCCCTACATGGGACTGCTCTCAGAAAGGGGAGCAAAAACCTGATGACAGATTTGCTTTAATGACTTTAAAGTGAACCTGTCAGCAGGATTGTACATAGTAACCTACAGTATCAGGTTTGCGCCGCTATACTGGTTAAAATGATACCTTGGTTGAAGAAATCCGCCTTGTGGTTGTTTAATCTTTATTAAGGAGTAGTGAGCCGCTAACGCCTTGCTCCCATCATAGACTTGGAACCCAACAGCAACTGAATAGAGAGACGGGATGCAGTGAGGAGTCCCCGAAGCAGGCTACAGCTGTCTGTCATACAAGTAAAGACTAGGAACACCTAGAGAGAGGCATTCCAGGGTAACCAAGTACTGGAGTGCTTCGCACCTAAAGGCGCATTGGAGGAGTCGTTCAGTAAGGTACATGTTGGCGGAGTGTGGAAGGGAGAATCCTATCCTGCCTGGAGGTTGGCTGGAGCCCTGACCTGGAGAACATGTTACGGAGGCAGGCAGTTGATTGAACTGCAAACAGTGAGTAAAGCTTTGGAACCGCATACTCGGGTGCCCTCCAGTTATTCCCGCACCCCTACACCTGGGTACCAGCATCTATACCATCCTGCGCCTCTCCTCATTCATTGCACCTACACTGCCCTGGGACTACAGCTCCACCTGTGGGGAGCTACACCATCTTTGCTGCACCACACCATCAGTCCCAGCGGATCTGCATGCAGCGTTGGCTCAACATCTTACTTGCCAAACACCATGGGTGGCGTCACGAACTATTCTAATGAACTTTAACACCATTAACATTACTGCCATTGATATTGGGCGCTCAGGGCCACGGACCGGGTCACCGCTGCTGTGACACATTCCCACCTTGACACCAGCCTGGTACCGAGTACCCCACTGCCCTGGGCGTGCGAGGGCGACCCATGAGTGTGACATGCTTACTCAATTAAAGTGAACACTTAGGCCTCTTTCACACATCAGGTTTTCGCCGTCAGGTGCGATCCGGCGCTTTTGACAGAAACCGGATCCGGCGAAATGCAATGCCGGATCCGGTTTCCCCCCCATTGACTTGCATTAGAGCCGGATCGAGCCGGATGGCCATGCGTTTCATCCGATTTTCGCCGGATCCGGCAATGTGACGCGATCCGGCGTCTGGAAAAAACGGCTACTGTAACGTTTTTTGTCTCCGGCGAAAAAGCCGGACACGCCGGATCCGGCCTGTCCGGCTTTTTCATACAATGAAAGCCTATGAGCGCCACAATGCGCCTGATCCGGCGACAGCCGGATCCGGTGGCCGGATCCGGTTTTTTTGGTCTGAGCATGCTCAGTAGCTCTGCCCACAAGACATATATAAAAGCAAGACAGTGGGACCCTCAGCCACACCCAACATGCCACCCAAGCCAAGAACCAGGAGCAGGAGAAGGCAGCAGACATCTGCAGCAGCACCATCAGCACCACCCCAAATGGAGCAGCATGCTGAACAACGGGAGGGGAGTCCAGCAGCAGATGAGAGACGGTAATTATCAAATCCCCCATTCCTCCAACCTAGGGCTATGGAATATCAAGATATTCATTGGCCCTTTGTTTCTCTTTATTCAACAGCCGCCCAATAGATGCAGCAGCAGCAATGGCAGCAGCAGGAACACCACCCACAGCCATGGAGTCTGGCCAGCAGGAAGACAGCACATCTTCTTCTGGGAGCCCTCCCTCGCATCGTCAGCGTTTGACGGTAAGTTTTTATTTCCAAAATCCATCATCTCTGTAATATATGTCTATTCATTGCCTTTTATTTCAAAACAGGAATCACAAGATGAAGAGGAGCTCCCAGAAGAAGAAGGAAGGGGTGGACAGACACTTGGAGTGGGCTCACAATTGGTAAGTTTTTTGCATCAAACGCAGAAACACAACATCACACTACACACAACACATAGAAAACAATGTTCTGCAGACCACACACAGCAAACAAATGCCTACATCCAAAGACATAACATTTTTTGTTTTCTTCTCTAGTCTTCCCAATCTGGTGCTCGGCCAAGAGGTTCTCGCAGTGCCTCCCAGGGTCGTCGGCGACAGCAACGCGGCGGTCACCAGCGTGTAAGTATAAATATTTTTGCTTTGTTTTTTTGCACTTTTTATTTCATTTCTTTTGTGGAGGCTAATTATGTTATTTTTGTCTTTTTCTTTAACAGCCTTCACAGCGTGCTCCCGACTCTGACAGTGAGGATGGAGGGATTGACGTGGACCACCTCATCGATCTCGTCAGAGAAAGGGAGCCGCTCTGGAATATGGCTGACCGCCGCACGCTGACCTTATCGTTACCCGACGACTCTGGGAGGAAATCTGTTCGCTCCTTGTGGACCGCTGGGAGGACCTCGAAGCTCGGGCCCAGATTAAAGAGCGTAAGTATATACAGTACCGGTTGCTTGATTTAAACCAGTGTTTCCCGAACTCCAGTCCTCGTGGTCCCCACGGATCATGTGTTCAGGATTTCTATTTACTTTGGAAATCCTGAAAACATGACCCCTGGGGACCATGAGGACTGGAGTTTGGGAAACACTGATGTTGTATACTAACCACTTTGTGCTTTCTCGTTTCAGGGGAGAGAATTGTGAAGCGGTGGCGGTCTGTGAGGGATCGTTTCAAGAAGGAGTTCAATAAAGAGATGCGGGCCCCGAGTGGATCTGGAGGACGCAGGAGCAAGTACAAGTACGCATGAGCCCTGTCGTTCCTCCGGGATACAATGGTCACCAGAAGGTAAATATTACACACCACATGTGACAAAAAAATGTTTAGATGTAACTTTTTTTTTTCAGCCAGGGCCATACCATGTCACTATTTTAATTGTTTTTTTTTCTCTTTATTCCACAGCACGGTGAGCAGCACTCGGGAGCCTGCACGATTGGACCCTTCTGAGGCGATCCCTGAGGAGACCGGCACCGAGGAACACTTCGACCGCCCCGGTACATCTGCACCTTCCCAGCCTTCCCACACATTCGACCCATCTGTCCCATCCACCAGCACAGGAGCATCGTGGCCGCCTACATTACATGAAGCTGCTGGTGAGGAGATCGCTTTCCCTTTACCCCACCCTTCTGCCCCTGCCACCTCTAGTACACCTGCGGGTACTGGGCGGCAGCGGCAGAGGGGTCAGGAAAAGAGTTATGCGCCAGAGTTCTTGCATCTGAATGCATCTTTCCAGAACTGTCTAAAAGTCTTGTCAGAGCAAATCTCCGCAGGCTTTCAGCAGATCAACTCCAGCATTCTGGAGGTGAAGACACTTCTGCAAACCATGCATTCAGAAGCAAGATCTTCGCCAAACCACACCTTTTTCAGGTCTGTTGTGGAGCGCATGGAAACGCTATCTCCTACCCAGCAGATGCATGTAATGCATTCGTGCCACGGTGCTCTACAGCAGGTTACCTCCCAACCTCCACCTCCCACCACTGTAGTTCCTCCACCTGCACCCCCTCCAGCCACTTTCCATCCTCCCCCTCCTATTACATCTGCACCCCCTCCAGCCACTTTCCATCCTCCCCCTCCTATTACATCTGCACCCCCTCCAGCCACTTTCCATCCTCCCCCTCCTGTTACATACCAGCAACCTCCCCAGTACCAGCAACCTCCCCAGTACCAGACATCTCCCCACTTCCAGCAACCTGCCCCGTACCAAACTCCTTCCCCGTACCAAACTCCTTCCCCGTACCAAACTCCTTCCCCATACAACTTTCCATCAACATCATCTGCTCCTACAGTCCCTGCCCAACCCTCCACTCCACTGCCCACCACCTCTTCTGCCTCCCACATGTCCACCCATTCTGTAGCTTTTTCCACACCATCACCTCTAACTGTTCCTTCCCCACCACGATCCCAGTCCTCTCTCCACACTCCCAGTGTCGAAGTGTCCCGCAGCCCCTCCAGCAGTATTTCCACCCCACACTACACAGATTTATAATATGTGTGTATTTTAATAAAAATGACCAGTTTTATGGTTTCAAAGCTTTATTAAAAAAGTTTATTAAAATTTAAAAACAGTTTACTAAAAAAAACATTTTTCAATAAAAGTTAAATTATTTTACACTGGTTGTCTGTCATTTCTTTCTGCGGCCAAAAAGGTTAAATACAGGGTATTTAAAAGGTAAAATGGTATTCAAAACTAGGTATATAACTGTGGGTAAATTTTAGCTTTTTGCCACAGTTGTATTCCTGGTTGTGTTTGAAGCAAAGTATTTCACCTAAAAAGTTGTGTTTATTGTTGGTGATTTCCTAACAATGTACACAACTTTTGTTAAAAGGTGAAATACTTTGCATAAAACACAACCAGGTACACACCTGTGGCCTAAAGCTAAAAATAGAGACCATGACAAGATAGCCAACTTTGGTTGGCAAAGGTATATACTGTTGGTACAGAAGGGAAGGTACACAAGTTTGGTTAGGGCACAAATCTTTCACACTCTGTCATCCTGCCAGTGTACTCTGCCTTGAGGTGACATAAAGTATAGTGCAAAATTGTCCCTCATTACTGAAACAGTCACAGAACTTCTAGTTGTAATGTCATAGTAATCTTGCAAGGTGGTTTCTTCAGAGGTGTCCTCAATGGAAATGGGTTCCTTGCAGATAACAAAATTGTGGAGTACCACGCAAGCTTTGATCACCTCATCAACAGTTTCTGTCTTGAGGTTGATCGCAGTCAATAGGACCTGCCATTTGGCTGTCAGAATACCAAAGGTACATTCAACCATTCTTCTTGCTCTTGTGAGGCGGTAATTAAAAATGCGTTTTGGTCTTGTCAATCCTCTGCTAGAGTACGGTTTCAAAAGGTGTTCTGACAGCTGGAAGGCTTCATCCCCTACACAGACAAATGGCATAGGTGGACCAGATGTTTGCGGCAGCGGTCTAGGTGGTGGGAACTGGAAGGTGTTTCCATACAGTTTACGCCCCATGGCAGACAGTTTGAAAACTTGAGAGTCATTGGAGCGGCCATAGGCCCCAATATCAACAGCAATAAATTTGTATTCCGCGTCAGCGATGGCCATGAGGACAATTGAAAAATATTTCTTGTAATTGAAATATTCCGATCCCGATCCGGCTGGCTTTACAATGCGGATATGTTTCCCGTCCACAGCGCCCAAGCAGTTGGGAAACTGACATATCTGTTGAAACTTGTCAGCAATATCAATCCACCTCTCTGTTGTGGGCTCTGGTAAAAACTCTTCAGCTAAGGAGTCCCACAGTGCACGGCATGTGTACTTCACTATTCCAGATATGGTGGAAATCCCGAGTCTGTACTGGAAATGCAATGAAGAGGAGGATGAATGAACTCATGGAGATCAACATCCGACACTGCGGAGACACCATCACGTGTTTCTCAACGCAGTGATTCTAGAGCACTGCCCCCATCCCTTATGGGAAATATGCAAAACATGCAAAACAGAAGCTGCAGAGACACCATCACGTGTTTCTCAACACAAGCAATGACCAGCCAGGTCTTTGTCCGGGAAGGAACAACCACGGGAAGGGCAGTCTCCAATGAAGGAAACCACCTATGCCAAAACATGGTATCCATCCACATACAGCTGTATGAATTATTCGGGTCCATCGAGTTAAGGATGGACTGGAGAGGTGTGAGGGTGTTAGCAGGGAGACCACAGAAATGGATGTTGCAGTAGTTGAGGCGGGAGATGATGAGGGCATGCACAAGCATTTTAGTAGATTGAGGGTTGAGGAAAGGATGGATTCTGGAAATATTTTTGAGCTGGAGGCGACAGGAGGTAGAAAGAGCTTGGATGTGCGGTTTGAAGGACAGGGCAAGAGTCAAAGGTTACTCCGAGGCAGCGGACTTCTGGTACTGGGGAAAGTGTGATGTCATTAATTGTTATAGCTAGGTCAGGTAAGGAAGATCTGTGAGATGGAGGAAAGATGATGAGTTCAGATTTGACTACATTGAGTTTGAGGAAGCGAGTGGAGAAGAAGGAGGATATGGCTGATAGACACTCTGGGATTCGGGACAGCAGAGAAGTGACGTCTAGGCCAGAGAGGTAGATTGTCTGAGTGTCATCAGCATAAAGGTGTTAGTGGAATCCATGGGACTTTATGAGTTGCCCCAGACCAAGTGTATAGATTGAGAAGAGTAGGGGTCCTAAAACAGAGCCTGGGGGACTCCAACAGAGAGAGGGTGGGATGAGGAGGTGGTGTGGGAGTGGGAGACACTGAATGTGTGGTTGGAAAGGTTTGAGGAGATCCAGGATAGGGCAAGGCCTTTGATGCCGAAGGAGGAGAGAATCTGCTGTAGTAGGAGGCAGTGGTCAACTGTGTCGAATGCAGAGGACAGGTCTAGAAGCAGGAGTATAGAGTATTGTCCATTTGATGTAAGGTTAAAAATGGGCTGTTTTTTCCTGTCTTGAACTGCATTTGCCACTTTTGGTATCAAAAGCCACAATTTGGAGTAAACAATGTAGCAAATTTTGGAGCTATTAAACAAGAATACACCATGCGAAAACTGGAGTAAAATTGCACCAAATTTTGCAACTGTCAAGAACATTGGAAATATAAATCCATGTCAATCATCTGTATCCTATTGGGCATGGAATTGTAAAAACCCCTTCAGCACCTGAAGTGTTAATTTGACATCTGGCCAGCTTCAAACAAATAGATTCACAACCTCCACTAGCTAACTGGTATGCATCCTTCTACAGGAAGACCCCCGTGCGGCCTGGGTCCTTTATTCTGCAAGCTAGGATTTCATAAAGGAGTTCTGGAAATACTATATGTCCTAGCTGTACATTGGGTATATTTACGAGATCCCCAAAACAGGGCAAGCACACGCCTGGGTCTCAAGTCATTCTAACACCCACAGGAAAGGAGATACATAGAACAGCCAGTAGCAGCTAGTTAGCAAAATTGTGTTCAGTCTCCATGAGTAGAAGGGGCTCAGTCATTTATCTCCAAACACCAGGGGAGGGGATTTAGGTTCAGTCCAGAGGGCAGAAGGGGAGTGACCCAGAGGATTAAATGCTTGTGTGAGGCAAATCCTTTTGCTTTTTCTCTGGGAGGTCCCAACGACACATTGTGTGAAGACAAGTCACACACAGAGGGGATCACAAGAGTCTCATGTGGCAGCCCCTCCCCCAAAAGCCAGACTTTTCATCTAACTGACAACTAACCATATACTCTGCTTATGTATTTTGCCCTACCACTATTGTATTTGCATATCTTATCATTATATATGTATATATAGTGTATTGTCTAGTGTGCCCTTAAGGTGATTAAATATATAATTTAACCTTGGGCTGCACTTTGATCTCAATCCACAAATTCACATGTCCTTTTCTCAGACTAATTTCATAGGGTACTGGGGCAGGTTTCTGGCCCGATACAACCCTGTTAACAAACCAGGCGTATATCCAACAAGGAACTGGTGGCCGTCTTACCAGGATGATAACGTTCTGTTTCATTGGTGCCAGTGAAAGGGGTCTTTGAGCTTGTCATGGTTGTAGGCGAGTGTGGTGACACATTAGTGACTGTGTGGGCCACCTTCTCTCACTCCACGTGCCTCCCTGGGCCTGTGTGGACAGGGGGGGTGTCTGTGTAAAACTGTGCCAAGCTTACCTTGCATGTCCCCAGGGGTGTGAAATATCATGTTGGTACAAGTGTGTAGGGGAGGCCTTACCATGTGATCTCACTGATGTAATTTTGACGTCAGGCGGAGTGAAGTGGTATGGAACCTTCACGTTCATCACAGCAACTGTTCAAATGATGAGTTAGCCAAAAAACAGTTGAAGCACCCCAACATTTCAGAGAAAAACATACATCAAAAGCCACCTGGGACTGAACCGTATTGGAGACTAGTCGAACAGATTGATTCCATGTAGGCAGAGAGATGTCATTCAAGGGCAGCTGGGGACACACCTTTCCAACTATTCTTAGATTGGTCCTCGGTGACTTTTACTGAAACGCCACAGAGTTTGACAAACTTTCATGGTTGAAATCATACAGCCAATGTTAGATTATACATGATCCATGGCAGCATGTATCAATCAAGTTTCCTTTAAATACAGGCATCTTAAAGACAACTATAAACATATGGAAGTGCCAACTGTACAACTTTAACATTAGTCATTCATAGGTAAAGAAAAATTCACAGTGTGTCTAGAAAAAATAGCCCCATTGTTTGGAGCCAAGCTGCTGGCTGGTGAGATTCTCCTTCTCAACTACCACATTCAATAACTATAGAGAAAGACTGTACAGTTGGGGTGTCCTGTGCCTGCTGTCTCAAGCATTTATTGCTGTCATCTATAAGAAAATGTTAGGCGTCGGGTTCCTGTATGCACCTAGTGTGCTTTATCTTTAATTTTTGTATGTCCAGGCACCACAGTAGTGGCACTGAATGCTAGTGGGTCTAGAGGGACTTTAACCTTGTGTCCTTGGGGCAGGGTCCTGTGACCACAACACTAGCGCTCACTCAGCGGTATCGCGGTCCTGTGAAACAACAGGGTCCGCTTCCTATTAACCGGGTGAAGTTAACCCTTGTGTACTAGCTATACCGCCAGTTATTGTCTGCCTTTACCGAGCAGCAGTTTTCATCTCTGCACGGTGGACCCTGGGCTGTGAACACACTTCTTACCATCTCTTTATTATTTGGTGCGTTCCGCCAGCCCTAACAGTTAGTGAACATGTAAAATGTTTTTTTGTTTTTGGAAAACCTTTGCTCTCTGGTAAAAAAAACCAAACTATTCTCTACTCACCCTCATCAGGTCCAGGGCTGAGTCTCCTCCTCTGCACCCTGTGTCTGTTATTGTCTGTAGTGCTGATGTCACATCAACAGCATTGCAGCCAAAGACTTAGCTCGACAGCTCTGCACAAATTGAAAAATACAAGCCATTCAGATCTGTTGAGCTCACCGATTACCTGTTAACCAATAACACACACAGGAAGCAGTGGTGGAGACTCAGCACCTGACCTGGGGAGGCTGAACTGTTGGGTGACCCAGGACCAGAGGCTCCTTCCCTGTCCCTACCACTAAGGGTTGCCCTATCTCTCTCACCCTCTTCCCCGGTATAGTTCTGAAGGTGAAGATGCCAGGGCAACCACCCTTGCCTTATCTCCTGAATCAGCCCTCTCTCTGTTCTCTTCCCTTACCCAGGGAAGATAGGCGCTACTGTGCACCACAGTACACCACCCCTACGAACAAAGAAACACAAACAAGGGTAAACTGAAAATACTAAGCATGCAAATATTCACTCACATATAACAGAGGAATATACCAGGGAGTGGAGGATGGGGGAATAACCAAAGAAAGAGGAGGAAAGGGAATAATCACACTTACAAACCACGCAACAGTCACAGATGACTCCTCCAAAATGCCTTCTCATATAAACACCTCTCCTCCGAGCCATGCAGCAAAAGCTAACTCTGACATGGGTTTGAATCAGGACCCAGATTATAAAGATGATGGGAGTGGCTAAAAGAGCTCAGCTGAGAGCTCATACTACCAGAGTTTCCAAGATGGTCAATTCACCCCTGTTCTGCCAAAATAAATAAACACGGTTTCAAAAGAAGAAGTGCTTCTTTTCAGCCCAGGAGTAGGAGCAATCAGACGCTGCAGTCTTATGGCTCCTCTCTGTTGCGGTAACCTCATAACAGGGGTTAGGGTTTATCCTAAACCAAAAAAATCCTTTTTAAGAGCTTATTGTTCATGTGCAGAACATACTGTATATTGTGCACTGTGGGACTTCTTGGATAATTTTTTTATGGAACCAGATCCATCAGCCATTCATTTCAATTACTGATTTCTATTCATACGATTGCATGTGATAAAACTCATGAGCCTAACTGGTCCCATGGGCATGTATTGGTTATATACTAAGTAATTTGTCTTGTGATTAGTCATATACAATTACAATTAGGCATTTAAAGTGCTAAGGAATTAATTGCATAACCATAAATGCTCCTTTTTAGTTAATTTATGGAAATGTAGTACACTATGCAAACGATTTGTATCACTCTGCAGTGAGATAATCTCATTCCCTCGCTTGGTATTGCTGTTTATTCTGCACACACAGTTTAACCATATTGGAGCTTAATCCCTAAAGGCAGTATATTGTAGACAATTTGGGAAAATAAATGTTCTTTTGGGATAATATGGGGCACATAAAAAGTGTAAATATTTAATCAGTTTGGATAAATGATTCCTTAAAATTACCGCTAATCGCACTTTGTAAGCCTCAGAAAAAATGTTCGTCAAACGCAAAAATGCCCAGATCAATGTTATGTCCACTCACTCTGTTTTTCCTCCCTACGACTTAGGGAGTATCATGCATAGTAGTAGAAATTTATATTTATATTGTTAAACTTCATAGATATTTGAATGGTTGCCAAAACTAGAAATTCTTTTCTACCAAACACTCCTTGTACTTAACCCTGCTTTCTTCAACATTCTTGTTCTTAACCCTATCATAGTTTCTTCATCTACTCGAAGAGTGGAATGTTCCATGGAAAGTAGGGCAAGAAATTCACCATCCGGTATGTTTGTTCTTTTTATTTAAAATTCTTGACATTATATTAATAGCATCCATAATTCAAATACTGGGGCATCTTTCTTTAAAGGAGTACTCTCATCTTATGAAGTTGCATATCACTAGACTACAGTTTCTTGTGAAAGTATTCACCCCCTTGCGGCATTTTTGGTGTTTTGCTACCTCGCAACCTGGAATTTCAGGGTTTTTTTTAGGGTTTCCATCAGTTCATGTAAAGAACATGTCTAAAACTGAGAACATTTGGTTTTCTTTTTATTGTAAAGCAAACAACCAATAGGATAAAATAACTGAAAAGTTCAGGGTGCATAACTATTCACCCCCACTAAAGTCAGTATTTTTTAGAACCTCCTTTTGCTGCAGTTACAGCTGCAAGTCGTTTTTGATAAGTCTATATCAGCTTTGCACATCTTGCCACTGGTATTTTTGCCCATTCCTCAAGGCAAAACTGCTCTAGCTCCTTCAAGTTAGATGGCTTCCTCTAGTAAACAGCAATCTTCAAGTCTGACCACAGATTCTCAATTGGATTAAGGTCTGGGCTTTGACTAGGTCACTCCAAAACATTTACACATTTCCCCTTAAACCACTGAAGTGTTGCTTTAGCAGTATTGTCTTGTTGGAACGTGAACTTCTGTCCCAGTCTCAAATCACTGACAGAATGAAACCGGATTTGCTCAAGAATATCCCTGTATTTTGCAACATCCATCTTCCCCTTGACTTTGATTATTTTCTCTGTCCTTGCTGCTGAAAAACATCCCCACAGCATAATGCTGCCACCACCATGTTTCACTGTGGAGATGGTGTTTTTGGAGTGATGAGCTGTGTTGGTTTAGCGCCAGACATAGAATTTAATTTGGTGGCCAAAATGTTCAATTTTGGTCTCATCTGACCACAGCACCTTCCTCCATAGTTTTGGGGAGTCTCCCACATGTCTTTTGGCAAATTCAAAATAAGCCTTACAATTTTTGTGTGTAAGTAAAGGCTTTTTCCTGCTTATCAGTGTGTGAAGAGTGGGAGAAGAGGGTTGCAATGACAATCCAGCACAATGAGCAGCACTTTGAACACATTTTATAAGTGGTCATAAATTTGTAAATAACTCATGGAAGAATAAAATTACGTTAATACCAAGCACACCATTGCTTTCCTTGTGATATTCTCAATAAGTTTGATGTGTCACATGACCCTCCTCCCATTGGAAAAATAAAGTTGGATCCAAAATGGCCAACTTCAAAATGGCCGCCATGGTCACCAGCCATTTTGAAAAGTTTTTCCCCTCCCATATACTAATATGCCACACACAGCAAGTTGATATCACCAACCATTCCCATTTTATTTAGGTGTATCTATATAAGGGGCCCACTCTGTACATATAATAGACAACCCCTTTAATGGATTTTATCTCATCAACTACCAGTTGTACAGTAAATGGAAACACAACCCCATTGAAATGAACAAGGCCGGGTGCAATTTTCTGCATAGTCAGATTGCTGCAAACCATAAAAGAGGACCCTGCTCAAAACTAGCACTGATATGTCTTCATTTTCAGAAACCGCACAACTATCAGAGGTTGGACTTACATCATTCATGAAGTCGTGGCACATTCTAGTAATATGCAATCATATTTTTAATATGAGGATGCACCTATAGGAGGGCTATCTATTTTGAGTCGTTTGACGTATCAATTTTGGGGAAAAGAGAATACGTTTAATATGTGGTTTCATCACAACAAGGAATCAGGGTGCAGTTGGAGGGAACATATATTGGCGGTCAGGAAAAATATAGGGGGCGCTACGACTGACACCTACTGTATGTAAAGTATCTCAAAACATGCATTTTTTATGTTTAAATCGTAAAAACTATTCAATATTTTGTTCTTTCCATTGATTTGAAATATTACTGTGGGATAACCCATGCAGGGGTTGTTCAAAATTGGACAACCATTTATTAAAAACCCCAGGGTCCTACTGACAAATCCATATTTTCCTCCATGACTGACACTGCTGCTCCACTCTAAGCCCTTTGTCCACCACCGCACTCCTGACAAACAGTATTTCTTCCATTCACACAAAAATGTTAAGGTGCAGCCAATCAAAATCTGCTGATTGTCTGCAGCAGTCATGTGACATTCTGTCAGGAATCCATTTGAGGACACAGGGCGGAGAGAGGAGCTGTGGCATCGAAATGAGAGGCAAATACAGTTTTTTTTTACTTTATGCAACAAATTGAGGCCAATGATAAGAAATTGTTCAGTTGTGGACAGACCCTTTAAAAGTTTAATTTTTTCCTGCAAGATTTACAGGCTTATGTCTGTTTCCTAGTTTTTGGTAGTCTATCATATGTATATTAACAAGAAGCAGAGAGCAAATGAGAGAGAGTATTGCAGGATTGTGAAGCTCAGACTACACAAGATTTGCATGTAGTCTGTAACCATGGAGACACATAGGTCGACATAGGAACTTCAGACACAAAACAGTAAGATGTCTTAAATCAAGATGATTTTCTAAGTGGCTTCATTTTTCTATTTTGGATGAAATCGAGCAATTAAAAAAAAAAATTACACTGATGCTTGTAGGCTTTAAGCCTTCAGTATACAGAAAGAAGTGGCTGTTTGTTATCACGTGCATTACAAAATGCTGCAAATGTCGATGTTTTTGGTTATTTCCCATTTTTACAATGATTTTTGTCGGTACAACATTGTGCATATGTAAGGAGGTGGTGGGGACCCTCAGTTGCTCCCTCTATCCTTTATGTCAGGCACATATTAGAGGAAAATAGAAAAGATGACGGCACATAAAAAAATTAAAAAAAAAAACTTTTATTGAGGCAAATCAAGCCATTATTAAAAGCACAGACCCTGACGCGTTTCGGGTGCGTCTATTGCACCCTTATTGTTAACATATTACTGTTTTATTGGTGTATGTGTACTGTGATGTATATCTTATTTCTCGTCCTTGTATTATATTGCATTGTATTGAACATGACTAGTTCAGGGACCGTAAGGGTTAAACAGGGGACTGGATTAGCAGCCTCAGAGACAGAGGAAGTTCCTGTCTCCCAGTCAGAGCCTGGGCAGGCTTGCTCAAAGCAGGACATGCTCCACTGCTGGGAGTGGAATATACCCCTGGAGGGAAAGAGGTGCTGCCCAAAAGACTGTTGGGCAGTAGGAATGGGCACTAGGACTGTGCGAGTGCCCACCAAAAGACTGTTAGCTCCCACGAGCCAAATGGGAGCCGCTGCCTCTGCTGCTGCAGTAGTTGCTGATGAAGCAGCATCTTTAATTAAGGACAGCTCAGGAATTATTAATCTCTTTTTCATCATTATTAAAGTTTTGCCACTGTTGGAACCAAAGTGTGACGTGAAGTGCACCCAAAGGATGCCGTTCCAATATGAAGAGCGACCGTATGCCAGAAGTAACCAACTGTGCTAAAGGGCTGGGACTTGAACTGTCTTTACATGTGCAAGGGGTCGGGGTTCTCACTGACTGTGATCTTGTGGACTTGCCCATGACTACCACTGCGTGACCCCTTGTTACACATATAAGTGTCCTAAAATTTTGGGCAGCAGCAGGGAAAACTACAATTTATTTCAAACAGTACTATAAATCTCATAGATTTTTCTTTCAGCTTTCACAATGACTTTTCCTTTTACTGACCTAGGCAAGATTTCCATATTACTGGCGCGGTATTAACAAATACCTGAATTGATTGGGTAACGGCATAATGCATTTTCCTTTCTTACATGATCAGTTCTTTGCAGCCGTCACTTAGGAGTCATCATATTCTCATTTAGGAATGTATTCGGAAAATTGATGTTGGAAGGATGATCTCTAAATAGACAGTTAATGGTGTTTTAATAAAGTCTGCTCTATGTCAATGTTCAACAAGCAGCAATAGGAATCTATTAAAAGGTTTCTGTATAGTATAAACCTTTGGGAGTTTTGGCTTAATGAATGAAATCAAGGTTCTATGTCTCATTCTTGACTACACAGATAAATAGGAAGATTATCTTCCTCTGGTCATTACCGCAAGACTTTGTAGTTTGTATTTCAGCAAATATTAAGCAGGTTCACATGAGTGCATAGAAAATCGATCAGTGTTACATCCAGAAAGGTGGGACCATTTTTTCTCACTTGTCATCCATATACAATCCACTTTTTTTTACTTGGCAACTATTAATAAATTACACAACCATTTACAGTTTCCAGTTACAGAATTGCAATGTATCCGCAAAGATCGGATACTATACTGTGACTCCTCCGTATGGCATGCAGTTTTTTTCTCGCACCAATAGACTTGAATGGGTGAGTCTCATCCGATTTCAGGAGAAAAATCATGCATGCTGCTATTATTTCACACAAAGATTTGGTCAGTAAAAATAATTATTCATCTGCACTGTCTCATTTACCGTATTCATCATTTACCGTATTTATTTATTATGCTTTGCTTATGTAGCGCTATCTTACTGTGCAGCTCTTTACATACATTATCATCACTGTCCCCAATGGGGCTCACAATCTAGATTCCCTATCAGTGTGTCTTTGGAGTGTGGCAGAAAACCAGAGTGCCAAGAGGAAACGCACGCAAACACGGGGAAGAACATACAAACCCCTTGCAGATGTTGTCCTTGGTGGGATTTGAACCCAGAACCACAGTGCTGCACGGCTGCCCACTGAGCCACCGTGCTGCTATCTCATAACATTGGTTGGAGTACAATCCATTTTTTTAACAGATAGCACTTGGATCAAAAGTACGATCATGTGTACAAGCCCTTACGATAAGCATGTTACTTTTTTTCCCTTCATGACATATGACGTATATATACGTCATATGTCGTGTCTCTCCATTTGATGCGGGCTCCGGCGCTGAGCCCGCATCTTTTCTGGCACATTACAGCTGATTTGATCATGATCCACCCACTACTGTTAACAGAGATTGGCAGCAGCATTTAACATGATCGCTCGCGTCACTAATGGCATCCCTGTCACATGATAGGTGGGCGCCAATGGGTTGGTATGACAGCCGGGAGTCTGAAGGATGTCATTGCCAATCAGCTATGAGCGTTACCCCGTGGCTGTCTGTGGTTATCATTGCTGATCCGCTATGAGCGCTGCCCCATGGCCGGCATTCATAGCAGAAGCCCTTCTATGTGCAGCATAAGCGATCAGAAAATTGCATCTTTAAGTCTCCTAAGGAAACTATTGAAGCAAGTAAAAAGTGTAAAAAAATGTTTTTAAAAATATTAAAAAGTATAAAAGCTTAAATATATTTAATATTTAAAATAAAACAAAAAAAATATAAAAAAAATACACATATTTCATATCGCTGCACTCAGAAACACCCGATCTATCAGAATATAAAAATAATGAATTCAATCAATAAACGGCGTGATGAATAAAAAAAAATTAAAAACACCAGAATTATATTTTTTTGTTCGCAGCAATATTACAACAAAAAGGTAATAACAGGTGATCAAAAGATCATATCTACTCCAAAATGTATCTATAGAATCATCAGCTCGGCGGGTGGCCAATAAGCTCTCACCAAGCCCCAGATCCCAAAAACATGGAAATGCTATAAGTCTTGGAAAATGGCGCCTTTTTTAACAAACTTTGGATCTTTTTCACCACTTAAATATATAAAAACCCATACATGTTTAGTATCTGCGGACTCGTAATAACCTGGGGAATCATAATGGCAGATTATCATTTAGTGAACATGTTAAAGAAAAATCAATTGTGGAATTGCACTTTTTTTCAATTTCCTCGCACTTGGAATTTTTTTTCATGTTTTCCAGTACATTATATGCTAAAATCAATGGTGTTGTTTAAAAGTGCAACTTGTCCCGCAAAAAAACATGCCCTCTCATGGCTGCATTGATGGAAAAATAAAAAAGTTATGGCTTTGGAAAGAAGGGGAGTGAAAGACGAGTGAGTGGTGTGGTTTGGATACTCTGCATCCATTTATGAGTCAGTTATAGTTTATACACCGCTATATCCTTCCTGCACCTTGGGAGTCTCTTCTATGGTGAAGGTTCCTATATACTTGCAGTAATATGTTTTTGGACATTTTTGTAGTTCACTATGCTCT
The DNA here is from genome assembly GCF_039654945.1 of Dendrobates tinctorius. Lineage (NCBI taxonomy): Eukaryota > Metazoa > Chordata > Amphibia > Anura > Dendrobatidae > Dendrobates > Dendrobates tinctorius. Next base: position 52,292,232 of record NW_027361738.1, on the reverse strand, counting down.
GAGTAGTGACTGAAGCCACACCGGCCACATCTCAATGACTGAAAGTTCAAGGCTGCCAGGAGGAATAAAGTTAATTTCCCCCCCGGCAGGTGTGCTTTCAGTACATCAGCATCATGGCTTAAGAATATATTAAACCGTATCTGCAGAATAATTACGTTTTTCAGAAGACAGGTTCCCTTTAAGCAGAATAATGAATATTTTATATTAAAGCATATTATATTTAGTTTATAAAGAATTCCTTGGAATGTGGTGTCATCTAACAAATTTGTAAAGACTATGACATCTCAGTATTCTTCCTTTTTTCATTGATTCCAAATAAAACCATGACAATAGAACTGTGTGCCTTGGCAATAGTCTATAGTCACTGTTAGGCTGTGTGCACACGTTGTGAATTCTGCTGCGTTTCCGCAGCGGTTTTAGCCCTGCGGAAACGCATCAGTTCCGCTGACATGGTACAGTACCATGTAACCCTATGGCTTTTCAAAACCGCTGTGCTCACGCTGCGGTTTTTTCCGCGCGGTTTTGCTGCGGTTTACAAACCTTAGCATGTCAATTGTTTGGGCGGTTTCCGCAGCAGTTTCACACCTTTAACATAGTAGAGGTGTGAAACCGCAGGGCTTAACCGCAGGCTAAACCGCAGGAAAACCGCAGGAAAACCGCTGGTCACTTTACCTGCGGTTTTACCTGCGGATCCGCGCGGAAAAACCCGCAGCTGAATCTGCATCGTGTGCACATAGCCTCAGTTTGCAGGTCCGATCCCTGCCCCCATAATTTGGATATTGTAAGCCATGCCCATTTCTGCATCCATTCATGTTTTTAAATGTGCTTTTCATCAGCCACATTTTTTTCAATGCCCTGTTCTTTTTCCTTGAATGCGTGCATGGATGCAGAGGGTGTGTTTGATAGTGCAAAACAGAAGATACCATATATAAAACATTTATAGAGGTTGTCCTTTGAACAAAGTACATAGGTCAATAGATCTTGGAATAATAATAAGTTCCACAATAGGATGTTTTAATAAAATGTTCCTGCATTGAGATAATATTATTAATGTGTTCCTGCTATGTATTGTTTAATGGCTGTGTTTGACAGTGCATGAAAATGGTCTGCACAAACTAAATTTCTTGGCCAAGGGAGCAAGAATAAGTAATTATGCTCAGGACATTGCAGTGGCTTGTAGCTGCTGCTTTCTGTGACATAAAACATTTCTTTTACTTTTTTTTTATCACAGGAGTGAGTGTTTCTGCCGCATCTCCAGTCCCCTGAACATCATAAATCAGGCTAGTGAGCTAGGAGTTCTGGCTGCTGCTGATCTTATGTGTCATTGACTAGATTTAAGATGAGCTCAGAGTACTTGAGACATGGTAGAAACACTCACTCCTGTGATAAAACAGGCAGGGAAATGTTTTAATTCACAGAAACTATCAACTGCAATCCCCTGTTGCCCTGTCTCTATACTATTTTATTTCCACCCCTGGCCAAGAAATATGATATGTGCAGGCCTTGTTCCTGCAGATGCAGCCATTACATAGAAAAGGCAAGGTTATAAGATTATCTCTGCACAGGAACTTTTTTTAACACATCAATTTGTGGAACTTTTTTTATTTCAAGGTCCATTGAATAAAATTTACCTTCCTAGTGCGTCAAACCCTTAATGGAGTCATACTTTCTGGGAGGCATCTGCATTGACAGGACACCTGGATGTTGATCTCCATGAGTTCCTTCATCCTCATTTTTCACAGTCTTTTACTAGACATTGCTCCTACTAGCCAGTTTCCTACTCTACACTGATGAGGGGCAACACCCCGAAACAGCTGTCTGTGGATGGATACCATGTTTTGGCATAGGTGGTTTCCTTCATTGGAGACTGCCCTTCCCGTGGTTGTTCCTTCCCAGGGAAAGACCTGGCTAGTCATTGCTTGCGTTGAGAAACATGTGATGGTGTCTCCGCGGCTTGTGTTTTGTATGTTTTTGCATATTTCCCATAAGGGATGGGGGCATTGCTCTAGAATCACTGCGTTGAGAAACATGTGATGGTGTCTCTGCAGTGTTGGATGTTGATCTCCATGAGTTCCTTCATCCTCATTTTTCACAGTCTTTTCCTAAGCATTGCTCCTACTGGCCAGTTTCCTACTCCACACTGATGAGGGACAATACCCCGAAACAGCTGTCTGTGGATGGATACCATGTTTTGGCATGGTGGTTTCCTTCATTGGAGACTGCCCTTCCCGTGGTTGTTCCTTCCCAGGGAAAGACCTGGCTAGTCATTGCTTGCGTTGAGAAACATCTGATGGTGTCTCTGCGGCTTGTGTTTTGTATGATTTTGCATATTTCCCATAAGGGATGGGGGCAGTGCTCTAGAATCACTGCGTTGAGAAACACGTGATGGTGTCTCTGCAGTGTTGGATGTTGATCTCCATGAGTTCATTCATCCTCATTTTTCATTGACAGGACACATGGTAGCTATTCCAGGAACTTTTTCATTTTTTCCTGGAATCTGGGAGAATTTGGAAAATCAATGCCCATACACCTTAGCATTTGGCAAACAGTTTTTTCTCCCAGTTGTCCTTTAGACACAAACATCTAGGTGAGCTGAGAGTTTATTTTACTTCATGGGAACAGCCAGGGGAGAATGATTCCACACTCCTTTGCTAGAAGCTCATCTTGTAGAAAACAAAATGATTGGGCTTTTCAATTGAAACTGCCCTATCCTTATAGCATCTAAAGTTATACAAATTACATTTTTGGCCTGTACTTCAGAAATTTTAAGTAGTTTCAGCTTCAAGGTGAATGGGAATATTTTCAGTTACATCTCTACTTGCCCATCATGCACTTTCAGTAGTAGGCAAGGAGTTATTGTGCAATAGGTTGAGAACTACCGGTTTTAGGCAATCATCACATATGCATACAGAATGTATGCAAACTGCTGATGGTACAGAGAGTAGACTACGTACCCTGCTGTGTACATTGTGTTTCATCAGTCAAGGCACCAGGGTCTGTAAATTCCAGTCTGTTAATTCCAGTCTGTTTTGTGATATATTCTGGCAATCGCTTCACACAACTAAATTGTTAGTTTTCTATTAACAAAGATGTAGAACTTTGGCAGGACCTCTCTATGGACTCCGAGCCAAATATAACAAGCAGTGATAATGAGCAGGGGAAAGTAAATTTGGTAGTTTTCCATAACTAGTAAGGAAACTCGTAGGTAAATAAACTGAGTCAATATCAGTGCACATTTAATTAAAATTCTTGCCTAGGTTCTGTTTGTGCAATTCGTGTAATGATCTCAGGTAAGCAAGAATTTAAAGAAAAACCTCATCAAAGTAGAGCAGGATCAAATGACAAAGGGCAGAAAAGGACAGGATGACATCACCCACTACGGATACACAACACCTACATAATAGAAAAGAAGGAAGAACAATGTAGTCTAGCGAGACACTACAGATATAAAGTGCATGTGATGCGGATGGAAGGATACACCTGGAGACAGCACAACAAAAGACAGAACAAAACAAAGGCTCATGATGGAAAACAATAAATATTGTGTGTACTATACCATAAAATGGATAAAACAAGATAACATTTCTTAAAGGTTTTAAATTCAGTGTTTCAATCCCATACCTCATGCTGTCCTCAGATTACATTCGGAAAATCTGCTGACACATTCCCCTTAAAGAAAGTTGAATAAATCCATATGCAGCCAGTAGCTTTGAATGATGACTTTTAGAAATGAGCAGATATAGCAAAATTTGAGTTTGACAAATTGTGCAGATTTTTTCAGGACAATCTATACATACCAAAATTATTTGCTACAAATTGAAAGTCCTATATAAAGCTTTGCAGTCTTTCATTAACTCAGAGCAAACTGAACATAAATTGGTAAAAACAAAACATAAAATATCACACTCCCCTCGCCGATCACTTGTTTAGCCCCTCCACTGCCTGCCGTTCACCGTCTGGTCTTCAAAGCTTCCTCTTCTTTCCCCAGTTGCGAGATACATCTCACAGACTGTTTACTCTAAAGCCCCCCGTTACACACTGCGATATCGCTAGCAATATCGCTGTAAAGTCACCGATTTTGTGACGTAGCAGCGATATTGCTAGCGATATCGCTACATGTGATACTTACCTCCGACCGGCTCCCCCGCTGGTTATCGCTGATTGCACGAGAAGGTCCTGGATCATTTCTCGTCGGGCGCTTCCTGCTGGGCTTCCTGTGGTGCCGACAAGCGACGCGTGGACTCGGGCGGGAGGACGTCAGGATCGCCGCGTCTGACAGGTAAGTAGCGACCCCCGACCCCAGTGATGTCGCTGGTGAGATCTGCCTGTGTGGCAGCTCACTAGCGACCACTTAGCGATGCACCAGCGATCCAAATCATTGTTGGGATCGCTGGTACATCGCTAAGTGTAACGGTACCCTAAGCCTGGACTTCCTGGTGTAACTAGGCCTCGCTGGTCACTGCACATTACACATCTGAGGACCAAACGCTGGGCAGCTGTGGGGGCCGGACAGGTGAACGGTGAGGTGAATACAAGTTTTTTTTTCTGAATCTGTGCAATCTACAGAAAACTGTTCTTAAAAATGATAAATGTTGCATTTTCGAGTAGAATTCAATTCCACTCAAGTAAATTCATTCATCTCTAGTGACTGCAGAAGTAATCTCATGAACCCATATTGATCTGAAGTTTTGGGCTGAATAATGTCTTCATATATTTTTCTGGGAGGAGTATTGGTTCTTAAGAAAGAGATTCAGCTATGTTTGAAAATTCATTTTCAAGGCAATGCTCCACGGGGAAAAAAAATATGCAATGTACCTCATACCAACCAAAAAAAGAGACCAATATGTAGACGGCACTATTTGGAGGGTTTTATTCTCTTTTCCCCATTGAGACTTACCTTTAAAATAAGTCTTGATACATAGTTGGGTCTCTTAATTGAGAACTAATATCTCCCCCTTAGCTGCATCTATTGCATCTCACTGAGTCAACTAACAGCTTCCTCGGCACTGATGAGGGGCAGTAATCCTCAATGAGGACTACAGATTGGCCTATACTTTTGATAGTATGAGCCACTTGACATATTTCACATTTTAAGAAGGGTTGGATATGTTATTATTTAGATACTGAACTTAAAATTTTTTTTTTTAGGGTTAAATAATAAAAATTTCACTCAGTCACCATAAGCATAAGGTTTGCAATGTAAATGAGAAAACACTCCTTCCATCAAAGTTTTTTTTCTTCTTAGTATATTGCAATCATCACATTGTAAAGCACTGTGTACTTAGAATTACTCATTTTGCCATACTATACATTAGTTCTATGATATCACTTGACTAAAAACAGACTATATGAATCATTATGTGCTCTATGTAGAAACAGGAAGTCTTTTTTACTTGCATGAGTCATCAATAGAAATACAATTCTACATCATTGCAATTAGCAATTGTAAGTACACAGTGCCATATAATATGATGACTGCATACTTTGATGGAAGTGCTTCTTTAAAAGTAATTTTTACAAGTTTCCTAAAGTGGGTATCTAAAATAAAGGCACGCTACAAAGACTCACAATAGCATTAATGGTGGACTAAAGGGAAAAAATAATGTTGACAGTTTTCCTTTAAGAATAAAACTGAGCATTGTAATGCCATTCTTGTTCTTCTTTGCTGCACCCTTCTACAGTTATCCATGTTTTCATTACCACCCAACCAGATATATAATCCTCCTCCCTAATCATAACCAGACATTCCCACGTTGAGGAGCTCTCCGGTGCTGAGCCCATACTCTGGAATGCATAGGTTTGAACAATTTTACTAGCCTCCAACCTTCAGAACTGTAGGTGTGACGTGAACACACATCTCTTGGGGGGAGATGATTTATCATTTATTGTTTTATACAATAGTATTTAATGTTCTCCTCTGTGTCCTCGTAGCCCTCCTGTGATAAACATCAGTTTTTATCTTCTCTATTCATCCTGTTTGTATCGTTAAATATCTCATATTACATTGCAAAAAATAAAAACTAAAAAATATTTATTTATGTATTTTAAATGCAGGGTAATTACAATCCATGTGGTTTTGTGTGTTAGGCCAGGGTCAGACTTGCAAGAAACTCAGACAAGTCTCGCACGTCAATACCTGGCACTGCCGCTGGTACTAGGATCGGAGTGTTCAGCTACTTGTATTTCTGTGCAGCTGAACGCTCCGATCCGAGTGCCGGCGGCAGTGCCGGGTATTGACGTGCGAGACTCGTCCGAGTTTGACCCCGGCCTTATTCTGCAATGACTGCATGAGAGTTAACAAGGTTGAGAGACGTGTAAACTGATATATGTCTCACATACAAAGCACACTGTAACATCTGTTAGGCTGGCGGAACGCACCAAATAATAAAGATGTTAATGAGGTGCGTTCGCAGCCTGGGGTCTATCGTGCAGCGATGGAAACTGCTGCTAGACAATGACGGATACGATATAACAGGTGGAAGCGGGGCACCGGCGGGTAACCACTGACCCGGTGCTTGCAAGAGCGGACTCTGTTACCTCACGGAGTCTGCACTAGCCGGCATATGACCGTGCCCTGTTAAGCTTCACAGGACACGACTGGGAGTAGTACACCGCACAGAACGGATGTTACGACTACCCTGGCGGTTGACACTAACCAGAGTGAGAATAGTGCTGGAAAGCGCTAGTAACTGCGCACGGCGCCGCAGGGATAGCCGCTGCGGTAACTGTGGACTTGTGGTGTCTGCACTGTCTGGCGCCCACTGGCGTAAATGGAACCAGAGCTAACTGCACTGCGGCGCTAAGCAGTACTAGTGCTAGATGAAGAGACTAACTCTAAGGCCCTAACTCATACACAAATGAGGTGGGGGATCTTAATGAATCAGTCACCAGAATCATACATCCATCATCAGACACACTACTAAAGCAAAAGACTCAATGTCTATCACAGTGCATGGCGGGGCGACCTTTTATAGCAGTGCCCTTCCGGGACCTTCCTGATGGTCCAATCTGAGCTGGAGAAGGACCTGAACATGTGACCTCCGATCTCCAATGAGAGATCGGCCCACGGGCATGCTCAGTGGACCAAAAGGAGGACTTAGTCCCTGGAGTAGCTCGCTGCTGACCAGCATGCGCTGCTATAGCTGGACCATAGGTGGCAGCTGCAACCAAACCTACAATGCTGGTGTGAGCAGAGCGCCAGAATCGACGAGTCCGCTGAGCAGGCTCCACTGCGGCCGGTAGAGGAATGGGAGACTGCCGAAGGCAAAGCTCGGGATTCCTGCTGTGCAGCAACAGGAACCCGATGCCTAACAAACATCAAACAGGCGGTTACAGATTGTTCCTGACATTGGATTTATGTTCTTCACGCTATGTTAACATGGACATCTTCAACACTGCTATATACTATACATACACAACACTTCTCCATAAATGTAACATGGATACAGCTGTTTTCCACTGTTTATAGATACATGTATATACACATCTGCACTGTGAGCATTGATCTGATTAGGTAAATGTCCATACATTTATTTTCCCTTCAGTCACAATAAGCACATTCACTAAAGCACAATATGAAGCAGGGATGAGTGTATAATTTGACACAGACCATACTTATGCATTTCACTGGAAAATCATCAATAACATGCTATTACACAAGTTATTTTGAAAATGTACAGTATGTTCTGTGTGATGGGATATGTATGCGTGACATCTACAGATGTAGCATTTCCAAAAATAATGCACACACCACATTGCAACAAGATATCCTGATGCCAAAAAACTGCAACTTCAGATGCTTAACCCCTCAGCCCATCATGGAGCATTTTAGGAACTATGGAGCAGGCTCAGAAGCAGATCTCACTCCACATAGGGAAGATGCTGGCTGTATTATCTAGCTGGCATCTACACTACAGTTCAAAAGTTTAGGGTCACTTAGAAATTTCTTTATTTTTGAAGGAAAAGCACAGTTTTTTCCAATGAAGCTAACATTGAGTGATTCAGAAATACGCTCTATACATTGGTAATGTGGGAAATGACTATTCTAGCTGCAAATGTCTGGTTTGTAATGCAATATCTTCATAGGTGTATAGAGGCCCATTTCCAACAACCATCAATCCAGTGTTCTTATGGTACTTTGTGTTTGCTAACGGTGTAAGAAGGCTAATGGATGGTTAGAATACCCTTGAAAACCCTTGTGCAAGTATGTTAGCACACCTGGAAACAGTTTGGATGATTAGGGAAGCTATAAACCTGACCTTCCTTTGAGCTAGTTGAGAATCTGGAGCATTACATTTGTTGGTTCTATTAAACTCTCAAAATGACCAGAAAAAAAGAGCTTTCATGTGAAACTCGACAGTCTATTCTTGTTCTTAGAAATGAAAGCTATTCCATGTGAGAAATTGCCAAGAAACTGAAGATTTCCTACCACGGTTTGTACTACTCCCTTCAGAGGAGAGCACAAACAGGCTCTAACTAGAGTAGAAAGAGAAGTGGGAGGCCCCGCTGCACAACTGAGCAACAAGACAAGTACATTAGAGTCTGTAGTTTGAGAAATCGATGCCTCACAGGTCCTCAACTGGCAGCTTCATTAAATAGTACACGCAAAACACCAGTGTCAACGTCTACAGTGAAGAGGCGACTCCGGGATGCTGGCCTTCAGGGCAGTGTGGCAAAGAAAAAGCCATATCTGAGACTGGCTAATAAAAGGAAAAGATTAATATGGGCAAAAGAACACAGATATTGGACAGAGGAAGATTGGTAAAAAGTGTTATGGACAGACGAATCCAAGTTTGAGGTGTTTGGATTACACAGAAGAACATTTGTGAGATGCAGAACAACTGAAAAGATGCTGGACATGTGCCTGACGCCATCTGTCAAGCATGGTGGAGGTAATGTGATGGTCTGAAGTTGCTTTGGTGCTGGTAAAGTTGGAGATTTGTACAAGGTAAAAGGGATTTTAAATAAGGAAGACTATCTCTCCATTTTGCAACGCCATACCCTGTGCACAGCGCTTGATTAGAGCCAATTTCATCCTACAACAGGACAATGACCAAAAGCACTCCTCCAAATTATGAAATAACTAGAGTTGAGCGACTTTTGTTTTTTTAGGGTCGAGTTTCGTTTCGTGAAACCCGACTTTTCCAAAAGTCGGGTCGAGCAAGATCGGCCGATTATAGGGAAAAGTCGGGGTCGTCCCGAAACACGAAACCCAATGTAAGTCAATGGGGAATAAAAGTCGGCAGTGAGAGGAGGACAGGAAACACACATACAGTGCCCATTTGAATGCCAAAAGCATCAATTCTTATTACTTAAGCTTGTCAACCTTAATTTACTTCATAATACTAGTTACGCACTGAAAAATGGGGGTTATTTGGCTAAAGTTGTGGGGGGGGTAGGGCTGGCTCCAGATTTTCATGTGCCCTGGGCGAAAGAGCGCCCCTTTAACACATACCACAACTCATGATGCTCCGATACGGCAGAGAAATAGCGGTATAGTACAATGACAAATACTTCACTTTTTACATCTCATGACGAGGCCCATCTATTTCTCCATACAGAATCATTGGTCCCATATAATGTTTGAAACAGTATATGATGCGCTCCACATAATGCTACAGTATATGTTGGTCCCCATGGATGAAGCTCCACTGTCTTATGGGCCCAAATAATGCTCCAAACATAATGGGCCCCATTTCTAATGCTCTAGTGTATAATGGGCCCTGTAAATGCTGCTCCAGTGTCTGATGTCCACCTTTAGAATGTTCCAGTGTATGGTGGGCCCCATCTATCATTCTCCAGAGTATAGTGCTCCCCAAAAATTGCTGTCCCAACATTGAAAACAATCAAATAAGTCTCCTCGCTAGGGAATCCCTGTACTAGTCTGGACTCCTCGTCGTCCCCAGCTTCCATCTCACTGCACAGTATTTCAACCATGCAAGTGCTGTGATCCTGAGCAAGCAGGGGGGGCCCACTCGTTGGCGACGGCACTGGCACAGGGACCCTGATAGTATGGTGGTGTGTCTGATGGCGGGTGGGCTGAACCTGCACTTTCATCTGCAGCTTCCACTTTGTCACCGTGTAAGATGGAACTGTATATGGGAAGGGTAACCTGAGTTTCATCAGGGTCAGATTCAGGCCAGGTAGCGTGCGAGGGGAATGTAGTGGTCTGGGTCAATGTACCAGCAGATTCATCGAGCAGTGGCTGGGCATCAGTGCACTTGTGTCGCCCCCAGGAGTACGGTCGCCACAGTGGCATTACCTTCCTCCTAGGGAGTGTGATGTCATGCTTGGGAGCAACGAAGGATCTCTCTAGCAGGTTAACTGATTGGGCGGCGTTATTCCCACGAGTCATGACCCTCCAAACAGCGTTCATGAAGGCAAAGTGTTTGTTTTACGTGGGCAGTATGGTTGCAAAGCTGAACCTTAAAGGAATGTCCAGAAGGGCACCACCAGGAGTGGAGTCTACGGTTAAATTCGACTCCACCTGGGAAACCTCAACCATGCCAGCTACAGAAAAGATGCACACATTGCAAGCTTAATTCCGTTAACGAACGAGACTCCGTCATGCCCCGCGGTCCGAGTCCGGCTTACTAGAGGGACACGTGAGGCTCTGGCACATGAGATTGGCCAATAACTGGTGTGTCATGCCCTTACATGTCCGTGGCTGCATGTGCGCTACACTGAAAAGGCCAGCGTTTGTCGCTTACAGGTGCAGATAACCCGCTGAACAACGTTAGTGATGGGGATCTGTGATTACAATTATTACCCGCGAACGATGATTTCCCAGTAAGTGCAGGTCAACCGCAGTTCCGGAATTAGGCCTAACCATCATTCCTGAAAAAATGAAAAACTTACGTGTGCAAACCACAAGTGCTGTAGCTTGCTTAACAGCTCGCCAGCCGTTCTCACGCCCAGTATGGATTACACGTGATTGCACAAAGGTGAGAAAGGGTACCGTATCCCCGGATAACATGTATGGATAGCGTACACATTCAAAATATATGTCTATACATCAGGAGGCAGGCACAGACGGTGCTAGGCCCAGTATGGATTGCACGTGATTGCACAAAGGTTAGAAAGGGTACCGTATCCCCGGATAACATGTATGGATAGCGTACACATTCAAAATATATGTCTATACATCAGGAGGCAGGCTCAGATGGTGTTAGGCCCAGTATGGATTGCACGTGATTGCACAAAGGTTAGAAAGGGTACCGTATCCCCGGATAACATGTATGGATAGCATACACATTCAAAATATATGTCTATACAGCATGAGGCAGGCTCAGACGGTGTTAGGCCCAATATGGATTGCACGTCATTGCACAAAGGTTAGAAGGGGTACCGTATCCCCGGATAACATGTATGGATAGCGTACACATTCAAAATATATGTCTATACAGCATGAGGCAGGCTCAGACGGTGTTAGGCCCAGTATGGATTGCACGTCATTGCACAAAGGTTAGAAGGGGTACCGTATCCCCGGATAACATGTATGGATAGCGTACACATTCAAAATATATGTCTATACAGCATGAGGCAGGCTCAGACGGTGTTAGGCCCAGTATGGATTGCACGTCATTGCACAAAGGTTAGAAGGGGTACCGTATCCCCGGATAACATGTATGGATAGCGTACACATTCAAAATATATGTCTATACATCAGGAGGCAGGCACAGACGGTGCTAGGTCCAGTATGGATTGCACGTGATTGCACAAAGGTTAGAAAGGGTACCGTATCCCCGGATAACATGTATGGATAGCGTACACATTCAAAATATATGTCTATACATCAGGAGGCAGGCTCAGACGGTGCTAGGCCCAGTATGGATTGCACGTGATTGCACAAAGGTTAGAAAGGGTACCATATCCCCGGATAACATGTATGAATAGCGTACACATTCAAAATATATGTCTATACATCAGGAGGCAGGCACAGACGGTGCTAGGCCCAGTATGGATTGCACGTGATTGCACAAAGGTTAGAAAGGGTACCGTATCCCCGGATAACATGTATGGATAGCGTACACATTCAAAATATATGTCTATACATCAGGAGGCAGGCTCAGACGGTGCTAGGCCCAGTATGGATTGCACGTGATTGCACAAAGGTTAGAAAGGGTACCATATCCCCGGATAACATGTATGGATAGCGTACACATTCAAAATATATGTCTATACATCAGGAGGCAGGCACAGACGGTGCTAGGCCCAGTATGGATTGCACGTGATTGCACAAAGGTTAGAAAGGGTACCGTATCCCCGGATAACATGTATGGATAGCGTACACATTCAAAATATATGTCTATACATCAGGAGGCAGGCTCAGATGGTGTTAGGCCCAGTATGGATTGCACGTGATTGCACAAAGGTTAGAAAGGGTACCGTATCCCCGGATAACATGTATGGATAGTGTACACATTCAAAATATATGTCTATACATCAGGAGGCAGGCACAGACGGTGCTAGGCCCAGTATGGATTGCACGTGATTGCACAAAGGTTAGAAAGAGTACCGTATCCCCGGATAACATGTATGGATAGCGTACACATTCAAAATATATGTATATACATCAGGAGGCAGGCTCAGACGGTGTTAGGCCCAGTATGGATTGCACGTGATTGCACAAAGGTTAGAAAGGGTACCGTATCCCCGGATAACATGTATGGATAGCGTACACATTCAAAATATATGTCTATACATCAGGAGGCAGGCACAGACGGTGCTAGGCCCAGTATGGATTGCACGTGATTGCACAAAGGTTAGAAAGGGTACCGTATCCCCGGATAACATGTATGGATAGCGTACACATTCAAAATATATGTCTATACATCAGGAGGCAGGCTCAGACGGTGCTAGGCCCAGTATGGATTGCACGTGATTGCACAAAGGTTAGAAAGGGTACCATATCCCCGGATAACATGTATGGATAGCGTACACATTCAAAATATATGTCTATACATCAGGAGGCAGGCACAGACGGTGCTAGGCCCAGTATGGATTGCACGTGATTGCACAAAGGTTAGAAAGGGTACCGTATCCCCGGATAACATGTATGGATAGCGTACACATTCAAAATATATGTCTATACATCAGGAGGCAGGCTCAGATGGTGTTAGGCCCAGTATGGATTGCACGTGATTGCACAAAGGTTAGAAAGGGTACCGTATCCCCGGATAACATGTATGGATAGTGTACACATTCAAAATATATGTCTATACATCAGGAGGCAGGCACAGACGGTGCTAGGCCCAGTATGGATTGCACGTGATTGCACAAAGGTTAGAAAGAGTACCGTATCCCCGGATAACATGTATGGATAGCGTACACATTCAAAATATATGTATATACATCAGGAGGCAGGCTCAGACGGTGTTAGGCCCAGTATGGATTGCACGTGATTGCAGAAAGGTTAGAAAGGGTACCGTATCCCCGGATAACATGTATGGATAGCGTACACATTCAAAATATATGTCTATACATCAGGAGGCAGGCTCAGACGGTGTCAGGCACAGTATGGATTTGACGGCCCAGACTACACAGCGGAGGAGCAGGGAGAGGTAAAGATTGCAATTGCTGGGGTCCTGCCCAAGCAAGGGGGGCCCACTCGTGGGCGTCGGTACTGGCACTGGGCCCCTCACAGTACGGCGGTGTGTCTGACGGCGGGTGTGCACCACCACCGTCAGAGACACTTGATTGCACTATGAGGGACCCTGTGCCAGTGCCCGCGCCCAAGAGTCGGCCTACCCACCTGTCCAGGGCAACAGCACTCGCACGGTGTCATGCGCTAGGTGGTGACCCCGGCCATGAGGGGGGAGGCAGCACAGTTAGGGAGTTTTAAAAAGTGGCATATGTTGATGTTGGACATTCAGCTGATGCAAAAGGTGAAATAGGTCAAGTCCCAGGAAGAGGTGGACCAAAGCAAGCCATTTTTCTGTCACCCTATGTGTCATCAGGGGAAGGTGGGACAAAATCCTTGGAAACCCATGCGTGGTTCATTTTAATGAAGGTTAGATCATCCACATTTTGGGTTGACAGACGGGTCCTTTTTTCTGTCAGGATTGATCCAGCTGCACTGAAGACTCTTTCCGATAGCACACTTGCAGCTGGGCAAGCGAGCTCCTGTAAGGCATATTGTGCCAATTCAGGCCAGGTGTCCAGTTTAGCGGCCCAATAGTCAAAGGGGTATGACCTGTGTGGTAGAACATCGATATGGGAGGAAAAGTAGTTTGTAACCATAGTTGACAACTGTTGTCTCCTGTCACTTTCCATCGATGCAGTATTACCAGGTGTGTGAGCGGTACTTGAAAAATCAGTCCACAACATTGTCATGAAACCCCTGTCTCCAATGCTACTTCTGCTGTGTGCACCACGAACACCTCTGCCAAGCTGCCCCCGGCCCGTACGGCTCGTGTGAGAACCATCACTGCTGCTGTGTGCTGGGAATGCCTCAAGCAACCGATTTACCAGAGTTGCTTGTTTATTAGCCAATATTAGGTCAAGGTTGTCCTGTGGCATGATGTTTTGTAATTTGCCTTTATAGCGTGGATCCAGGATGCTGGCCAACCAGTAGTCGTCATCGTTCATCATTTTGGCAATGCGGGGGTCCCTTTTTAGGATCTGCAAGGCATAATCTGACATGTGGGCCAATGTTCCCGGTGTCAATGATGCACTGCGAGTGCTGGGTGGAGGAGCACTTTCTGGAAAATCCACATCCCTCCAGTCACGCACAAACCCTGTACCAGACCTTGGCACGCCAACATTTTCACTTGCCCCACGAGATGCATCCTCCTCCCCTAAGTAATCATCCCCATCATCCTCCTCCTCCTCCTCTTCTTCCTCCACCTCGTCCAGGGGAGGTCCCTGAGCAGACAATGGCTGAATGTCATCAAGGATTCCCTCCTCCTCTTCCCCTCTTCCTCCTCATCAACATTGGCTGCAGACGCCTGCTCCTTAAGGTGCGTCAAAGTTTGCATGAGCAGACGCATAAGTGGGATGCTCATGCTTAGGATGGCGTCGTCTGCGCTTACCAGCCATGTGCATTCCTCAAAACACTGAAGGACTTTACAGAGGTCTTTCAGCTTCGACCACTGCACACCTGTCAACTCCATGTCTGCTCTCAAAGTGCCTGGCCGTGTATCCTCCCACAAATGCATTATGGCCTGCCTCTGCTCGCACAGCCGCTCCACCATGTGCAGGGTGGAGTTCCACCTTGTTGCAATGTCGATAATGAGGCGGTGGTTGGGAAAGTGGAGCAATCGCTGCAGCTTCTGCATACGAACGGAGTGTACAGGCGACCGGCGGATGTGCGCGCACAGTCTTCGCACTTTCTGGAGCAGGGCTGTTAACTCTGGATAATTTTTGAGGAAGCACTGCACCACCAGGTTCAAGGTGTGAGCCAAGCAAGGTATGTGGCTGAGTTTTGAAAGGGCTATGGCTGCCACAAAATTACGGCCGTTATCACTAACTACCTTGCCTGCCTCAAGATGTACACTGCCCAGCCATGACTCAGTTTGTCGCTTCAAGTACTCGGCCAGCACCTCGGCGGTGTGTCTGTCGCCCAAACACATCATCTGCAACACAGCCTGCTGACGCTTTCCACTAGCTGCTCGATAGGGGGACACCTCGTGTGCAACAGTGGCAGCTGCAGATGGAGTGCTCGTACAACTGCGCTCTGTGGACGAGCTTTCGCTTCTGGAGGAGGAGGAGGAGGAGGGTCGAACGCCTACAGCCAACTGTTTCCTATACCGTGGGCTAGGCAGCACTGTCCCACCACCGCTGTCCCCTGTGGACCCTGCATCCACCACATTAACCCAGTGCGCAGTGATGGACACGTAACGGCCCTGGCCATGCCGACTGGACCATGCATCAGTTGTGAGGTGCACCTTTCCGCTCACTGACTGCTTGAGTGCATGGACAATGCGGTCTTTCACATGATGGTGGAGGGCTGGGATGGCTTTGCGAGAGAAGAAGTGGCGACTGGGTAGGTCATAGCGTGGTACTGCATAGGCCATGAGTTCGCGGAAAGCTGTGCTTTCCACCAACCGAAAGGGCATCATCTCAAACGAGATTAGTTTGGCAATGTGGGCGTTCAAACCCAGTGTACGCGGATGAGAGACTGAGTACTTTCTTGACCTACTCATAGTGTCTGGGAGGGTGAGCTGGACTTGAGAGCTGCATATGGTGGAAGTAGCGGTGGACAGGGCGGACTGAGAGAGGGTTGATGATGGTGAAGTAGTTGGTGTTCTTTCTGATGTCCTAGAATCAGTCATTCGTTGATATAACAGTGGGATTCCCTGACTGCTGTGGCCTTGCAATGACACCTCAACATTTGCTGCTGTGCTAACCGGTGGGCTTACAGTGGGGGAAACAATGTAGCGTTGCTGACTACCTTCGTTGTGATCAGTTGCACATGAGGTTTGGTGTTGTGTCCACGCATGCAAGTGCATGGTGGTTAAATGTCTAAGCATGCAACTGGTATTCAAATTTTTCAGATTTTTCCCTCGGCTAAAGGTCTTTGCGCACTTCTTACAGATAACTTTGGCCTGATCATGAGGATTTTGTTCAAAAAAGTGCCACACTGCACTCTTCCTACTTTGGCAGACATTTTGCGGCCTAGCACGCTGTGATCTTTTGACCCTCTGGACAAGCTGTCCAGCAACTCTTTTGATTTTTGGAACCTGTCTTTGGAGTGCTCTAGGCCTGCCAGATAACAGCTGATGCGATGTCGATGTCTGCTGTGGATGCTCCTCATCTGAGCTATTGGAAGCAGCACCCTCTTCCCCCAATGGATGCCAATCTTCGGTCAACAACTGTGTCATCCATCACCTCCTCTTCAATGTCATGTACACCTTCCTCTGTGTCACCGTGTATGGTGGTATAGTGTGCGGGAAGGGGCACCTGAGTCTCATCAGGGTCAGAATCTGGCTCTGTACACTGCGAGGACAATGTAGTGCTCTGAGTGAATGTACCAGCAGAATCATCCATCAGCGGCTGTGCATCAGTGCACTCCATGTCAGATTCATCTTGGCCTGGGTAATTCACCATTTCACTTGATAATCCAGGCATGGTATGTGAAAACAGCTCCATGGAGTAATCAGTAGTATGGCCTGCGTCATCCTTCAATCTTGGTTGGGGTGAAGGACACAAGGAAACGTGTGGTTCATGAACATGAGCCTCCAATGACGACTCAATGCTTTTACTTTTTACAACTGAAGAAGAGGAGGCGATAGAGCTGGAGGCTGAGTCAGCAATGTAAGACAAAACTTTTTCCTGATGCTCTGGCTTTAAAAGCGGTTTGCCAACTCCTAGAAAACTAAGCCTTCGAAGCCTTATGGAGCCAGACGATGACGCAGGCTCAACACCTCCTGCATTCGGTCCTATTTTGCTCTTGCCACTACCATCAGATCCACCACCAACACCATCATTACCAGCTGCCAACCCCCGCCCAATTCCACGGCCTCTTCCACCAGACTTCCTCATTTTTTGTAGAAATGCAGACAAAATCCAACAAACTATATAGTAATGTAAAACAAGGTAAAAGGTGTCTATAGGACAGGGGAGATTTTGAATTTCTGCACACACTAGTGGACACTGGACACTTTTGGATTGTGTGAGGCCCACAGATATCTGAGCACTATGTCACAGGCTCGATGGCACAGCTGTGAGAAAAGTGACTAGAGGATAAGGGAGATTTTGAATTTCTGCAGACACTTCTGGACACTGGACAATTTTGGATTCTGTGAGGCCCACTGATATCTGAGCGCTATGTCACAGGCTCAATGGCACAGCTGTGACAAAAGTGACTAGAGGATAAGGGAGATTTTGAATTTCTGCAGGCACTTGTGGACACTGGACACTTTTGGATTGTGTGAGGCCCACTGATATCTGAGCGCTATGTCACAGGCTCGATGGTACAGCTGTGACAAAAGTGACTAGAGGATAAGGGAGATTTTGAATTTCTGCAGACACTTGTGGACACTGGACACTTTTGGATTGTGTGAGGCCCACTGATATCTGAGCGCTATGTCAGGATCGATGGCACAGCTGTGACAAAAGTGACGAGAGGATAAGGGAGATTTTGAATTTCTGCAGACACTTGTGGACACTGGACACTTTTGGATTGTGTGAGGCCCACTGATATCTGAGCGCTATGTCACAGGCTCGATGGCACAGCTGTGACAAAAGTGACGAGAGGATAAGGGAGATTTTGAATTTCTGCAGACACTTGTGGACACTGGACACTTTTGGATTGTGTGAGGCCCACTGATATCTGAGTGCTATGTCACAGGCTCGATGGCACAGCTGTGGCAAAAGTCACGAGAGGATAAGGGAGATTTTGAATTTCTGCAGACACTTGTGGACACTGGACACTTTTGGATTATGTGAGGCCCACTGATATCTGAGCGCTATGTCACAGGCTCGATGGCACAGCTGTGACAAAAGTGACGAGAGGATAAGGGAGATTTTGAATTTCTGCAGACACTTGTGGACACTGGACACTTTTGGATTGTGTGAGGCCCACTGATATCTGAGCGCTATGTCACAGGCTCGATGGCACAGCTGTGACAAAAGTGACTAGAGGATAAGGGAGATTTTGAATTTCTGCAGACACTTGTGTACACTGGACACTTTTGGATTGTGTGAGGCCCACTGATATCTGAGCGCTATGTCACAGGCTCGATGGCACAGCTGTGACAAAAGTGACGAGAGCATAAGGGAGATTTTGAATTTCTGCAGACACTTGTGGACACTGGACACTTTTGGATTGTGTGAGGCCCACTGATATCTGAGCGCTATGTCACAGGCTCGATGGCACAGCTGTGACAAAAGTGACGAAAGGATAAGGGAGATTTTGAATTTCTGCAGACACTTGTGGACACTGGACACTTTTGGATTGTGTGAGGCCCACTGATATCTGAGCGCTATGTCACAGGCTCGATGGCACAACTGTGACAAAAGTGACTAGAGGATAAGGGAGATTTTGAATTTCTGCAGACACTTGTGGACACTGGACACTTTTGGATTGTGTGAGGCCCACTGATATCTGAGCGCTATGTCACAGGCTCGATGGCACAGCTGTGACAAAAGTGACGAGAGGATAAGGGAGATTTTTAATTTCTGCAGACACTTGTGGACACTGGACACTTTTGGATTGTGTGAGGCCCACTGATATCTGAGCGCTATGTCACAGGCTCGATGGCACAGCTGTGACAAAAGTGACGAGAGGATAAGGGAGATTTTGAATTTCTGCAGACACTTGTGGACACTGGACACTTTTGGATTGTGTGAGGCCCACTGATATCTGAGCGCTATGTCACAGGCTCGATGGCACAGCTGTGACAAAAGTGACTAGAGGATAAGTGAGATTTTGAATTCCTGCAGACACTTGTGGACACTAGACACTTTTGGATTGTGTGAGGCCCACTGATATCTGAGCGCTATGTCACAGGCTCGATGGCACAGCTGTGACAAAAGTGACTAGAGGATAAGTGAGATTTTGAATTTCTGCAGACACTTGTGGACACTGGACACTTTTGTATTGTGTGAGGCCCACTGATATTTGAGCGCTATGTCACAGGCTCGATGGCACAGCTGTGACAAAAGTGACTAGAGGATAAGGGAGATTTTGAATTTCTGCAGACACTTGTGGACACTGGACACTTTTGTATTGTGTGAGGCCCACTGATATTTGAGCGCTATGTCACAGGCTCGATGGCACAGCTGTGACAAAAGTGACTAGAGGATAAGGGAGATTTTGAATTTCTGCAGACACTTCTGGACACTGGACAATTTTGGATTGTGTGAGGCCCACTGATATCTGAGCGCTATGTCACAGGCTCAATGGCACAGCTGTGACAAAAGTGACTAGAGGATAAGGGAGATTTTGAATTTCTGCCGACACTTGTGGACACTGGACACTTTTGGATTGTGTGAGGCCCACTGATATCTGAGCGCTATGTCACAGGCTCGATGGCACAGCTGTGACAAAAGTGACTAGAGGATAAGGGATATTTTGAATTTCTGCAGACACTTGTGGACACTGGACACTTTTGGATTGTGTGAGGCCCACTGATATCTGAGCGCTATGTCACAGGCTCGATGGCACAGCTGTGACAAAAGTGACTAGAGGATAAGGGATATTTTGAATTTCTGCAGACACTTGTGGACACTGGACACTTTTGGATTGTGTGAGGCCCACTGATATCTGAGCGCTATGTCACAGGCTCGATGGCACAGCTGTGGCAAAAGTCACGAGAGGATAAGGGAGATTTTGAATTTCTGCAGACACTTGTGGACACTGGACACTTTTGGATTATGTGAGGCCCACTGATATCTGAGCGCTATGTCACAGGCTCGATGGCACAGCTGTGACAAAAGTGACGAGAGGATAAGGGAGATTTTGAATTTCTGCAGACACTTGTGGACACTGGACACTTTTGGATTGTGTGAGGCCCACTGATATCTGAGCGCTATGTCACAGGCTCGATGGCACAGCTGTGACAAAAGTGACTAGAGGATAAGGGAGATTTTGAATTTCTGCAGACACTTGTGTACACTGGACACTTTTGGATTGTGTGAGGCCCACTGATATCTGAGCGCTATGTCACAGGCTCGATGGCACAGCTGTGACAAAAGTGACGAGAGCATAAGGGAGATTTTGAATTTCTGCAGACACTTGTGGACACTGGACACTTTTGGATTGTGTGAGGCCCACTGATATCTGAGCGCTATGTCACAGGCTCGATGGCACAGCTGTGACAAAAGTGACGAGAGGATAAGGGAGATTTTGAATTTCTGCAGACACTTGTGGACACTGGACACTTTTGGATTGTGTGAGGCCCACTGATATCTGAGCGCTATGTCACAGGCTCGATGGCACAACTGTGACAAAAGTGACTAGAGGATAAGGGAGATTTTGAATTTCTGCAGACACTTGTGGACACTGGACACTTTTGGATTGTGTGAGGCCCACTGATATCTGAGCGCTATGTCACAGGCTCGATGGTACAGCTGTGACAAAAGTGACGAGAGGATAAGGGAGATTTTGAATTTCTGCAGACACTTGTGGACACTGGACACTTTTGGATTGTGTGAGGCCCACTGATATCTGAGTGCTATGTCACAGGCTCGATGGCACAGCTGTGACAAAAGTGACTAGAGGATAAGGGAGATTTTGAATTTCTGCAGACACTTGTGGACACTGGACACTTTTGGATTGTGTGAGGCCCACTGATATCTGAGCGCTATGTAACAGGCTCGATGGCACAGCTGTGACAAAAGTGACTAGAGGATAAGTGAGATTTTGAATTTCTGCAGACACTTGTGGACACTGGACACTTTTGTATTGTGTGAGGCCCACTGATATTTGAGCGCTATGTCACAGGCTCGATGGCACAGCTGTGACAAAAGTGACTAGAGGATAAGGGAGATTTTGAATTTCTGCAGACACTTGTGGACACTGGACACTTTTGTATTGTGTGAGGCCCACTGATATTTGAGCGCTATGTCACAGGCTCGATGGCACAGCTGTGACAAAAGTGACTAGAGGATAAGGGAGATTTTGAATTTCTGCAGACACTTCTGGACACTGGACAATTTTGGATTGTGTGAGGCCCACTGATATCTGAGCGCTATGTCACAGGCTCAATGGCACAGCTGTGACAAAAGTGACTAGAGGATAAGGGAGATTTTGAATTTCTGCCGACACTTGTGGACACTGGACACTTTTGGATTGTGTGAGGCCCACTGATATCTGAGCGCTATGTCACAGGCTCGATGGCACAGCTGTGACAAAAGTGACTAGAGGATAAGGGAGATTTTGAATTTCTGCAGACACTTGTGGACACTGGACACTTTTGGATTGTGTGAGGCCCACTGATATCTGAGCGCTATGTCACAGGCTCGATGGCACAGCTGTGACAAAAGTGACTAGAGGATAAGGGATATTTTGAATTTCTGCAGACACTTGTGGACACTGGACACTTTTGGATTGTGTGAGGCCCACTGATATCTGAGCGCTATGTCACAGGCTCGATGGCACAGCTGTGACAAAAGTGACTAGAGGATAAGGGAGATTTTGAATTTCTGCAGACACTTGTGGACACTGGACACTTTTGGATTGTGTGAGGCCCACTGATATCTGAGCGCTATGTCACAGGATCGATGGCACAGCTGTGACAAAAGTGACGAGAGGATAAGGGAGATTTTGAATTTCTGCAGACACTTGTGGACACTGGACACTTTTGGATTGTGTGAGGCCCACTGATATCTGAGCGCTATGTCACAGGCTCGATGGCACAGCTGTGACAAAAGTGACGAGAGGATAAGGGAGATTTTGAATTTCTGCAGACACTTGTGGACACTGGACACTTTTGGATTGTGTGAGGCCCACTGATATCTGAGCGCTATGTCACAGGCTCGATGGCACAGCTGTGGCAAAAGTCACGAGAGGATAAGGGAGATTTTGAATTTCTGCAGACACTTGTGGACACTGGACACTTTTGGATTATGTGAGGCCCACTGATATCTGAGCGCTATGTCACAGGCTCGATGGCACAGCTGTGACAAAAGTGACGAGAGGATAAGGGAGATTTTGAATTTCTGCAGACACTTGTGGACACTGGACACTTTTGGATTGTGTGAGGCCCACTGATATCTGAGCGCTATGTCACAGGCTCGATGGCACAGCTGTGACAAAAGTGACTAGAGGATAAGGGAGATTTTGAATTTCTGCAGACACTTGTGTACACTGGACACTTTTGGATTGTGTGAGGCCCACTGATATCTGAGCGCTATGTCACAGGCTCGATGGCACAGCTGTGACAAAAGTGACAAGAGCATAAGGGAGATTTTGAATTTCTGCAGATACTTGTGGACACTGGACACTTTTGGATTGTGTGAGGCCCACTGATATCTGAGCGCTATGTCACAGGCTCGATGGCACAGCTGTGACAAAAGTGACGAGAGGATAAGGGAGATTTTGAATTTCTGCAGACACTTGTGGACACTGGACACTTTTGGATTGTGTGAGGCCCACTGATATCTGAGCGCTATGTCACAGGCTCGATGGCACAACTGTGACAAAAGTGACTAGAGGATAAGGGAGATTTTGAATTTCTGCAGACACTTGTGGACACTGGACACTTTTGGATTG
This sequence comes from Dendrobates tinctorius, assembly GCF_039654945.1. Classification (NCBI taxonomy): domain Eukaryota; kingdom Metazoa; phylum Chordata; class Amphibia; order Anura; family Dendrobatidae; genus Dendrobates; species Dendrobates tinctorius. The sequence goes on along the minus strand of NW_027361738.1, from coordinate 52,269,074 downwards.
TGTGAGGCCCACTGATATCTGAGCGCTATGTCACAGGCTCGATGGCACAGCTGTGACAAAAGTGACGAGAGGATAAGGGAGATTTTGAATTTCTGCAGACACTTGTGGACACTGGACACTTTTGGATTGTGTGAGGCCCACTGATATCTGAGTGCTATGTCACAGGCTCGATGGCACAGCTGTGACAAAAGTGACTAGAGGATAAGGGAGATTTTGAATTTCTGCAGACACTTGTGGACACTGGACACTTTTGGATTGTGTGAGGCCCACTGATATCTGAGCGCTATGTCACAGGCTCGATGGCACAGCTGTGACAAAAGTGACGAGAGGATAAGGGAGATTTTGAATTTCTGCAGACACTTGTGGACACTGGACACTTTTGGATTGTGTGAGGCCCACTGATATCTGAGCGCTATGTCACAGGCTCGATGGCACAGCTGTGACAAAAGTGACTAGAGGATAAGTGAGATTTTGAATTCCTGCAGACACTTGTGGACACTAGACACTTTTGGATTGTGTGAGGCCCACTGATATCTGAGCGCTATGTCACAGGCTCGATGGCACAGCTGTGACAAAAGTGATTAGAGGATAAGGGAGATTTTGAATTTCTGCAGACACTTGTGGACACTGGACACTTTTGGATTGTGTGAGGCCCACTGATATCTGAGCGCTATGTCACAGGCTCGATGGCACAGCTGTGACAAAAGTGACGAGAGGATAAGGGAGATTTTGAATTTCTGCAGACACTTGTGGACACTGGACACTTTTGGATTGTGTGAGGCCCACTGATATCTGAGCGCTATGTCTCAGGCTCGATGGCACAGCTGTGACAAAAGTGACGAGAGGATAAGGGAGATTTTGAATTTCTGCAGACACTTGTGGACACTGGACACTTTTGGATTGTGTGAGGCCCACTGATATCTGAGCGCTATGTCACAGGCTCGATGGCACAGCTGTGACAAAAGTGACTAGAGGATAAGGGAGATTTTGAATTTCTGCAGATACTTGTGGACACTGGACACTTTTGGATTGTGTGAGGCCCACTGATATCTGAGCGCTATGTCACAGGCTCGATGGCACAGCTGTGACAAAAGTGACTAGAGTATAAGTGAGATTTTGAATTTCTGCAGACACTTGTGGACACTGGACACTTTTGGATTGTGTGAGGCCCACTGATATCTGAGCGCTATGTCACAGGCTCGATGGCACAGCTGTGACAAAAGTGACGAGAGGATGAGGGAGATTTTGAATTTCTGCAGACACTTGTGGACACTGGACACTTTTGGATTGTGTGAGGCCCACTGATATCTGAGCGCTATGTCACAGGCTCGATGGCACAGCTGTGACAAAAGTGACTAGAGGATAAGTGAGATTTTGAATTTCTGCAGACACTTGTGGACACTGGACACTTTTGGATTGTGTGAGGCCCACTGATATCTGAGCGCTATGTCACAGGCTCGATGGCACAGCTGTGACAAAAGTGACTAGAGGATAAGTGAGATTTTGAATTTCTGCAGACACTTGTGGACACTGGACACTTTTGGATTGTGTGAGGCTCACTGATATCTGAGCGCTATGTCACAGGCTCGATGGCACAGCTTTGACAAAAGTGACTAGAGGATAAGTGAGATTTTGAATTTCTGCAGACACTTGTGGACACTGGACACTTTTGGATTGTGTGAGGCCCACTGATTTCTGAGCGCTATGTCACAGGCTCGATGGCACAGCTGTGACAAAAGTGACTAGAGGATAAGTGAGATTTTGAATTTCTGCAGACACTTGTGGACACTGGACACTTTTGGATTGTGTGAGGCCCACTGATATCTGAGCGCTATGTCACAGGCTCGATGGCACAGCTGTGACAAAAGTGACTAGAGGATAAGGGAGATTTTGAATTTCTGCAGACACTTGTGGACACTGGACACTTTTGGATTGTGTGAGGCCCACTGATATCTGAGCGCTATGTCACAGGCTCGATGGCACAGCTGTGACAAAAGTGACTAGAGGATAAGGGAGATTTTGAATTTCTGCAGACACTTGTGCACACTGGACACTTTTGGATTGTGTGAGGTCCACTGATATCTGAGCGCTATGTCACAGGCTCGATGGCACAGCTGTGACAAAAGTGACTAGAGGATAAGTGAGATTTTGAATTTCTGCAGACACTTGTGGACACTGGACACTTTTGGATTGTGTGAGGCCCACTGATATCTGAGCGCTATGTCACAGGCTCGATGGCACAGCTGTGACAAAAGTGACTAGAGGATAAGCGAGATTTTGAATTTCTGCAGACACTTGTGAACACTGGACACTTTTGGATTGTGTGAGGCCCACTGATATCTGAGCGCTGTGTCACAGGCTCGATGGCACAGCTGTGACAAAAGTGACTAGAGGATAAGGGAGATTTTGAATTTCTGCAGACACTTGTGGACACTGGACACTTTTGGATTGTGTGAGGCCCACTGATATCTGAGCGCTATATCACAGGCTCGATGGCACAGCTGTGACAAAAGTGACTAGAGGATAAGTGAGATTTTGAATTTCTGCAGACACTTGTGGACACTGGACACTTTTGGATTGTGTGAGGCCCACTGATATCTGAGCGCTATGTCACAGGCTCGATGGCACAGCTGTGACAAAAGTGACTAGAGGATAAGTGAGATTTTGAATTTCTGCAGACACTTGTGGACACTGGACACTTTTGGATTGTGTGAGGCCCACTGATATCTGAGCGCTATGTCACAGGCTCGATGGCACAGCTGTGACAAAAGTGACGAGAGGATGAGGGAGATTTTGAATTTCTGCAGACACTTGTGGACACTGGACACTTTTGGATTGTGTGAGGCCCACTGATATCTGAGCGCTATGTCACAGGCTCGATGGCACAGCTGTGACAAAAGTGACTAGAGGATAAGTGAGATTTTGAATTTCTGCAGACACTTGTGGACACTGGACACTTTTGGATTGTGTGAGGCCCACTGATATCTGAGCGCTATGTCACAGGCTCGATGGCACAGCTGTGACAAAAGTGACTAGAGGATAAGTGAGATTTTGAATTTCTGCAGACACTTGTGGACACTGGACACTTTTGGATTGTGTGAGGCTCACTGATATCTGAGCGCTATGTCACAGGCTCGATGGCACAGCTTTGACAAAAGTGACTAGAGGATAAGTGAGATTTTGAATTTCTGCAGACACTTGTGGACACTGGACACTTTTGGATTGTGTGAGGCCCACTGATTTCTGAGCGCTATGTCACAGGCTCGATGGCACAGCTGTGACAAAAGTGACTAGAGGATAAGTGAGATTTTGAATTTCTGCAGACACTTGTGGACACTGGACACTTTTGGATTGTGTGAGGCCCACTGATATCTGAGCGCTATGTCACAGGCTCGATGGCACAGCTGTGACAAAAGTGACTAGAGGATAAGGGAGATTTTGAATTTCTGCAGACACTTGTGGACACTGGACACTTTTGGATTGTGTGAGGCCCACTGATATCTGAGCGCTATGTCACAGGCTCGATGGCACAGCTGTGACAAAAGTGACTAGAGGATAAGGGAGATTTTGAATTTCTGCAGACACTTGTGCACACTGGACACTTTTGGATTGTGTGAGGTCCACTGATATCTGAGCGCTATGTCACAGGCTCGATGGCACAGCTGTGACAAAAGTGACTAGAGGATAAGTGAGATTTTGAATTTCTGCAGACACTTGTGGACACTGGACACTTTTGGATTGTGTGAGGCCCACTGATATCTGAGCGCTATGTCACAGGCTCGATGGCACAGCTGTGACAAAAGTGACTAGAGGATAAGCGAGATTTTGAATTTCTGCAGACACTTGTGAACACTGGACACTTTTGGATTGTGTGAGGCCCACTGATATCTGAGCGCTGTGTCACAGGCTCGATGGCACAGCTGTGACAAAAGTGACTAGAGGATAAGGGAGATTTTGAATTTCTGCAGACACTTGTGGACACTGGACACTTTTGGATTGTGTGAGGCCCACTGATATCTGAGCGCTATATCACAGGCTCGATGGCACAGCTGTGACAAAAGTGACTAGAGGATAAGTGAGATTTTGAATTTCTGCAGACACTTGTGGACACTGGACACTTTTGGATTGTGTGAGGCCCACTGATATCTGAGCGCTATGTCACAGGCTCGATGGCACAGCTGTGACAAAAGTGACTAGAGGATAAGTGAGATTTTGAATTTCTGCAGACACTTGTGGACACTGGACACTTTTGGATTGTGTGAGGCCCACTGATATCTGAGCGCTATATCACAGGCTCGATGGCACAGCTGTGACAAAAGTGACTAGAGGATAAGGGAGATTTTGAATTTCTGCAGACACTTGTGGACACTGGACACTTTTGGATTGTGTGAGGCCCACTTATATCTGAGCGCTATGTCACAGGCTCGATGGCACAGCTGTGACAAAAGTGACGAGAGGATAAGGGAGATTGGATTGCTTTTAAAAAAGCAGTTTGCAGAGCAGTGGGTAAACAGCAATGCAGCGGTCAGGAAGCCTTAGAAGGCAGCCCAACAACCAACACCACTGATACACCACAATATAGCCTCCCCTTGCACTGCACACACAGTGACTGGTGTGTTGTACAGGCACAATCGCTAGCAGCAGAAGCAGTTTTTTTTTCTTCTTCCCTGCCTAACGCTCTCCCTACAGAATCAGCAGCAACCTCTCCCTATGCTAAGATCGGCAGAATCAAGATGGCGGTCGGCGTGCACGCCCTTTTATACACCCTGTGACGCCCACCAAAGCAAGCCAATCACTTGCATGCCCTTCTGAAAGATGGTGGTGACCCGTGCCTATGTCATCACGTTGCCCACAGTGTCCGTGGATCCTGATTGGCTGAAAAAGAGCGCAAAACAAACTTTTGAAACGCGACTTTGGCGCGTAAGTCGCCGACCTCGTGGCCGACCTCATCCTAGGGTCGGGTTTCGTTTCATGAAACCCGACTTTGCCAAAAGTCGGCGACTTTTGAAATTTTTCGACCCGTTTCGCTCAACTCTAGAAATAACTATTTAGGGAAGAAGCAAGCAGCTGGTATTCTATCTGTAATGGAGTGGCCAGCGTAGTCACCAGATCTCAACCCCATTGAGCTGTTGTGGGAGCAGCTTGACCGTATGGTATGCAAAAAGTGCCCATCAAGCCAAACCAACTTGTGGGAGGGGCTTCTGGAAGCATGGGGAGAAATTTCTCCAGATTACCTCAGCAAATTAACTGCTAGAATAACAAAGGTCTGCAATGCTGTAATTGCTGCAAAGGGAGCATTCTTTGACGAAAGCAAAGTTTGACAGAGAAAATTATTATTTCAAATAAAAATCTTTGTTTTCGAACATTGCCAATGTCTGGACTAGATTTTAAATTAATTTGGCAACTCATTTGATTAATAAAAGTAAGAGTTTTCATGGAAAACACAAAATTGTCTGCGTGACCCCAAACTTTTGAGCAGTCGTGTACCTAATAATAATAATAATAATAATAAATTTTATTTTTATAGCGCCGACATATTCCGCAGCACTTTACATTTCAGAGGGGATTTGTACAGACAATAGACATTACAGCATAGCAATAATCACATACAGTAGATTATAACAAATACCAAGAGGAATGAGGGCCCTGCTCGCAAGCTTACAGTCTATGAGGAAAGAGGTAGACATGAAAGGTGGGTGGTAACAGTTGCCCTGATTGTATGTACCAGCCATAATGTTAAGTGTGTGACAGTACAGACACAGAGGGCTAATGGATGCATAAAGCATGTGGGAACATGATGCGGGAAATCTGGCTATGGTAAGACTTTTGGCTGTGCCACACAGGGATAGATTAGGTTAATGTGTTGAGGCGATAGGCCAGTCTGAATAAATGTGTTTTCAGGGCACGCTTAAAATTGTGGGGATTGGGGACTAATCGCATTGACCTGGGAAGTGCATTCCAAAGAATTGGCGCGGCACGTGTAAAGTCTTGGAGACGGGAGTGGGAGGTTCTGACTATTGAGGATACTAACCTCAGGTCATCAGACGAACGGAGGGCGCGGGTAGGGTGGTATACTGAAACAAGGGAGAAGATGTAGGGTGGTGCTGAGCCATGGAGGGCTTTGTGGGTGAGGGTAATAAGTTTATACTGAATTCTGGAGTGGATGGGTAGCCAGTGTAATGACTGGCACAAGGTAGAGGCATCGGTGTAACGATTGGTGAGGAATATGATCCTGGCTGCAGCATGCAAGACAGATTGGAGAAGGGAGAGTTTGGTAAGAGGGAGACCGATTAGAAGAGAGTTACAATAGTCGAGGCGAGAATGAATAAGAGAAACAGTAAGAGTTTTTGCAGAGTCAAAAGTAAGAAAAGGTCGAATTCTAGAAATGTTTTTGAGGTGCAGATGACAAGAGCGAGCGAGTGATCGAATGTGGGGGGCAAAGGAAAGCTCGGAATCAAGTATGACCCCAAGACAGCGGGCCTGTTGCTGGGGAGTAATAGTGGAGCCAACCACAGAAATAGCAATGTCGGGTATAGGTACATTAGTGGAGGGAGGAAACACCAGGAGTTCAGTTTTTGACAGGTTCAGTTTCAGATATAGTGAGGACATGATATTAGACGCAGCGTTTAGACAATCGCCGGTGTTTTCTAGAAAGGCTGGCGTGATGTCTGGAGAAGAAGCATATAATTGGGTGTCATCAGCATAGAGATGGTACTGGAACCCAAATCTACTGATTGTTTGACCAATAGGGGCAGTGTACAAGGAGAAGAGGAGGGGGCCTAGAACCGATCCTTGGGGGACCCCAACAGTAAGGGGAAGGTGAGAGGAGGAGGAACCGGCAAAAGATACAGTAAAGGAGCGGTCAGAGAGATAGGAGGAGAACCAGGAGAGAACGGTGTCCTTGAGGCCAATGGAACGGAGCATAATTACCTATAACAGCAGCGATCAGCACGCCCTCTGATTGCTGTTGTTAACCTCTTAATTGCTGCTGTTAATTGCTGGTATTTAAGTGCCATGATCTGGCATTCATGTTAGTTCAGGTGGTAATCGGCTTCCTTGCTGCACAAGGGTTTTGGAAAATGATAACTCAAGCTCCATTTTTTTTTTCACAAATTTCTGATTTTTGTTTCACCACCATACTGACTTTGACAATCATATTTCCAGGTAATTTTACTATAGAATGAATGCTAAAAAAGTAAAACAAAAAAAAATTGTGCAATAGCGTTTGTTTTTTGGAATTTCATTTGAAATTTTTTCCCCATTTTCTTGTAAACTGTATGATAAAATCGATGATGTCATACAAAAGTACAAATAGTCTCACAAAAAATCAAACTCTCATATAACTTTATCAGAGAGAGAATTAAAAAGTTACAGCTCTTGGAAAAATGAGAGGAAGAAATGAAAGTATAAAAACTAAAAATTGTTCTGTCTTTATGGAGTTAAAGGGGTGTTTCTGTACTTTAATATTGATAGCCTATCCTAAGGATAAATTATCAATAACATACTCTACAGAAGAGAAAAAGAGAGAACCCAGTGACCATAAGAGCTTACACTCTACAGTCATGGCCAAAAGTTTTGAGAATGACACAAATATAAATTTTTACAAAGTCTACTGCTTCATTTTTTCTAATGGCAATTTGCATATACTCCAGAATGTTATAAAGAGTGATCAGCTTAACAGCAATTACTTGCAAAGTCAATATTTGCCTAGAAAATGAACTTTATCCCCCAAAACACATTTCAACATCATTGCAGCCCTGCCTTACAAGGACCAGCTCACATCGTTTCAGTGATTGCTCCATTAACACAGGTGTGGGTGTTGATGAGGACAGGGCTGGAGATCAATCTGTCATGATTAAGTAAGAATGACACCACTGGACACTTTAAAAGGAGGCTGGTGCTTGGCATCATTGTTTCTCTTCTGTTAACCATGGTTATCTCTAAAGAAACACGTGCAGTCATCATTGCACTGCACAAAAATGGCCTAACAGGGAAGAGTATCGAAGCTAGAAAGATTGCACCTCAGTCAACAATCTATCGCATCATCAAGAACTTCAAGGAGAGAGGTTCCCTTGTTGCCAAAAAGGCTCCAGGGCGCCCAAGAAAGAACAGCAAGCGCCAGGACCGTCTCTTAAAAGTGTTTCAGCTGCGGGATCGGGCTACCAGCAGTGCAGAGCTTGCTCAGGAATGGCAGCAGGCAGGTGTGAGTGAATCTGCACGCACTGTGAGGCGGAGACTCTTGGAGCAAGACCTGGTCTGAAGGAGGGCAGCACAGACTGATATTCTGTAAGAGGTACAGGGAGTGGACTGCTGAGGACTGGGGTAAAGTCGTTTTCTCTGATTAATCCCCTTTTCGATTGTTTGGGACATCTGGAAAACGGCTAATTCGGAGAAGACCAGGTGAGCGCTACCTCCAGTCTTGTCTCATGCCAACTGTCAAGCATCCTGAAACCATTCATGTGTGGGGTTGCTTCTCAGCCAAGGGAATGGGCTCTCTCTCTGTCTTGCCTAAAAACACAGCCATGAATAAAGAATGGTACCAGAATGTCCTCCAAGAGCAACTTCTCCCAACCGTCCAAGAGCAGTTTGGCGATCAACAATGCCTTTTTCAACATGATGGAGCACCTTGCCATAAAGCAAAGGTGATAACTAAATGGCTCAGGGAACAAAACATAGAAATTTTGGGACCATGGCCTGGAAACACCCCAGATCTTAATCCCATTGAGAACTTGTGGTCAATCATCAAGAGACGGGTGGACAAACAAAAACCTTCAAATTCAGACAAAATAAAAGCATTGATTTTTCAAGAATGGACTGCTATCAGTCAGGATTTGATCCAGAAGTTGATTGAGAGCATGCCAGGGAGAATTTCTGAGGTCCTGAAGAAGAAGGGTCAACACTGCAAATATTGACTTGCTGCATTAACTCATTCTAACTGTCAATATATCCTTTTGCTACTCATAATATGATTGCAATTATATTTCTGTATGTGATAAAAACATCTGACAAACACACATAAAAACCAGAGGGCAGCAGATCATGTGAAAATATAATATTTGTGTCATTCTCAAAACTTTTGGCCATGACTGTACAAGCAAGAAAGATACTTACCTAGTGACTCTGGAGATGGAAAATGACCATTCTGCACAAACTGCTTTGCTGAAAAATGCTGATCTGTGATTTCCCAGGTACTGACCACCTGTAACGGCTCTGATGTAGGATATCCTGAGGTTATGGGCTCTTTCTCTATCACTTAAGGTAAGGGTTCCATAGCTATCCCTGCTCTCCCGATTACTTCAAATGTTCTGATGGTGAAGACGCCGGGGCCATGCGCCTGCTTTGTTCCTAAATCAGCCTTTATCTGTCCCCTCTCTGACCCAGAGAAGTGGGGAGTTGTAGTATATAAAACACACAGATCAGACTAACAAGGGAAGACTTACAGGGAATAATGAAAATATCAATCATACAAAAATGCACTTATAAACAACAGAGTGGAATAACAGAAAGTAAAGGAAGGAAAAAAATACAAGAAGATGAGGATATGCACACAGACAAATCACCAAGCAACAGTCTTCTGAACAACACTCCAAATGCCTCCTCAACAACCAACTTCTCCAACTTCTGAACCAGGCAGTATGAAACTAACACTGGCAATCCCTGATTTACAGAAGTGAGTATATGTAGCAGAGGGAAGTGGTTTACACTGAATAGCTGAGACCATCAAAGCAGGAAAGCTTCAGGAGCTCTCAACTGAACAGATTAACCCCTGCACTGCTAGCAGATACCTGCACTATTTAACATGATGGTGAAGTGCTTCTAATTAGATCAAGAGTACATAAAATTAAGACACTGCAGCCTCCTGGCCCCTTCCTGTCAGGGTAAACCTGTGACACTACCACTGTTAAGAGGTACGATAATTTGTAAGAGGTTACAACTGCATGGCATAATGGGGAGGCTTAGGCTACTTTCACACTAGCGTCGTGCGACGCACGTCGCAATGCGTTGTTTTGGAGAAAAAATACATCCTGCAAAGTTGCCCGCAGGATGCGTTTTTTATCCATAGACTAACATTAGCGACACATTGCGACGTTTGGGCACACGTCGCATCCATCGTGCGACGGATGCTTCGTGTTTTGGCGGCCGCGACGCACAAAAAATGTTCCATGTAACGTTTTTTTGGGTGTTGTCTCCGCCATTTTCGACCGCCCATGCGCGGCCGAAACTCCGCCCCCTCCTCCCCAGACATGACAATGGTGCAGCGGATGCGATGAAAAACTGCATCCGCTGCCCCCGTTGCGCACGCCTTTCACAGCGTGCAATGGTACGTCGCCCCGACGCAGGGCGACGGCCGTCGCACGACGCTAGTGTGAAAGTAGCCTTACAGTGCCTTGCAAAAGTATTCTGCTCACTGGAACTTTACAACTTTTTCCCACATATCATGCTTCAAACATAAAGATACCAAATGTAAATTTTTGGTGAAAAATCAACAAGTGGGACACAATTGTGAAGTTGAACTAAATTTATTGGATATTTTAAATTTTTGTGGAAATACAAAAACTGAAAAGTGGGGCATGCAATTTTATTCGGCCCCTTTACTTTCAGTGCAGCAAACTCCCTCCAGAAGTTCATTGTGGATCTCTGAATGATCCAATGTTGTCCTAAATGTCTAATGATGATAAATATAATCCACCTGTGTGTAATCAAGTCTCCGTATAAATGCACCTGCTCTGTGATAGTCTCAGGGTTCTGTTTGAAGCACAGAGAGCATCATGAAGACCAAGGAACACAACAGGTAGGTCTGTGATACTGTTGTGGAGAAGTTTAAAGCTGGATTTGGATACAAAATGATTTCCAAAACTTTAAACATCCCAAGGAGCACTGTGCAAGCGATCATATTGAAATGGAAGGAGTATCATACCACTGCAAATCTACCAAGACCCGGCCGTCCCTCTAAACTTTCATCTCAAACAAGGAGAAGACTGATCAGAGATGCAGCCAAGAGGCCCATGATCACTCTGGATGAACTGCAGAGATCTACAGCTGAGGTGGGACAGTCTGTCCATAGGACAACAATCAGTTGTACACTGCACAAATCTGGCCTTTATGGAAGTGTGGCAAGAAGAAAGCCATTTCTCAAAGATATCCATAAAAAGTGTCATTTAAAATTTGCAACAAGCCATCTGCTGGGAGACACACCTAACATGTGAAAGAAGGTGCTCTGGTCAGATGAAACCAAAATCGAACATTTTGGCAACAATGCCAAATGAAATGTTTGGCATAAAGGCAACACATCTCATCACCCTGAACACACCATCCCCACTGTCAAACATGGTGGTGGCAGCATGATGGTTTGGGCCTGCTTTTCTTCAGCAGGGATAGGGAAGATGGTTTAAATTGATGGGACGATGGATGGAGTCAAATACAGGACCAATCTTGAAGAAAACCTGTTGGAGTCTGCAAAAGACCTGAGACTGGGACGGAGATTTGTCTTTCAACAAGACAGTGATTCCAAACATAAAGCAAAATCTACAATGGAATGGTTCACAAATAAACGTATCCAGGTGTTAGAATGGCCAATTCAAAGTCCAGACCTGAATCCAATCGAGAATCCGTGGAAAGAGCTGAAAACTGCAGTTCACAAACGATCTCCATCCAACCTCACTGATCTCGAACTGTTTGGCAAGAATTTCAGTCTCTCGATGTACAAAACTGATAGACACATACCCCAAGTGACTTGCAGCTGTTATCGCAGCAAAAGGTGACTCAACAAAGTATTAAGTTAAAGGGGCCGAATAATATTGCACACCCCACTTTTCAGTTTTTGTATTTCCACAAAAATTTTAAATAACCAATATATTTCGTTCAATTTCACAATTGTGTCCCACTTGTTGTTGATTCTTCACCAAAAATTTACATTTGGTATCTTTATGTTTGAAGCATGATATGTGGGAAAAGGTTGAAAAGTTCCAGGGAGCCGAATACTTTCGCAAGGCACTGTATGTAGCCATAAAAATAACATTAGCTCACTCTTTGATTCTTCAGCAATGTGAAACTGGTGACAGGCAAGTATTTTTCCTTTTTTTGTGAATCATGAATTGAATTTTAAAGTGTTCAAATTTGCATGAAACTGTGAATTTCAGGAAGTTTGACTCAAACTTGAACCTTCACAAATCGATCTGCTCTTCTTTAATATCTTCACAACTTTTGATGTACATTTACGGTTTAAAGGTCATGTCCTTCACTTTGATGTAGCCTTGCACACGAAGCCTACATCTTTACCTGCACATGATGACTGATTTAATCAACCATCATGTGCTTTTAAAAGCCACGGGAGGAGCGGTACGCTGCCCGTGGCTGTTAACCAGCTAAATCCTGCTGTCTATTATTGACAAGAGTATTTAACCCCTTTCCGACATCGGGCATAATAGTATGCCGATGTCAGACTCCCTCCCTTTGATGTGGGCTCTGAGGTTGTTTTGAACAGCTGACATGTGCCTGGAATAGCCATGGATGGAATCGCGATCCACCCGCGGCTATTAACCCATTAAATGCGGCAATCAATTGCTGACAGTGGTATTTAACAAGTGCTTCTGGCAATTGTGCTGAAAATCCGACCACTGGTGACCCGCGTCACATCATCGTGGGTCACCGGTGTGTTGACATGACAACCAGAGGTAAAACAACGCGTTCCACAAAACACAAGCCCTCACATGGCCATATTGACAGAAAAATAAAAAAGTTATGGCTCTGGGAATAAGGGGAGCGAAAAATGAAAATGCAAAAGCGAAAATACCTCCGGGGTTAAGGGGTTAAATTTCATTAGCCGGAATCGCGTCATTCATCCCGCCCATCGGTGCATTGTCATGTGATCACGGGGTGCCGATGAATTCTCATGATACTCTTGTGAATGGCAGCCCCTGGCCAGCATTCATAGGAGATCTTGATTTCTGCTATCCTTAGCAGTTCTTAAGCACTGCTATTGACAGCAAGGGCAAGCAGATGATAGATTGAATTGAAGTACTGTAGCTAAAAAGTAAGAAAAAAGTTTCTATAAATATAACAAAAACACAAAAGTTCAAATAACCGCACTTCTGCTCCATTAAAAGAAACAATAAAATGTACACATATTTGGAATTTCTTTGTTCAGAAATGCCCAATCTATTAAAATATAAAATTAATACGATTGGTAAATGGCTTAACAAAAAAAAAATCAAAGTGCCAAAATTATGTTTTTTGGCAGCTGCAACATTGCAATAAACTGCAATTAGAGGTGATGGAAACATCATGTCTACCCCAAAATGGTATCAACAAAAACATCAGCTCAGGGCGCAAAAATAAGCCCTCAAACATATCCCAAAAAAATGAAAACGCTACAGGTCTTGGAAAATGGCAACATGAGCAGAACAAATTTTCTTACAAATTTCAGAATTTTCTTTTACCACTTAAATAAAATAAAATCTCTATACATATTTGGTATCTACATATTTGTACTGACCTGGAGAATTATATTGCCAGGTCAGTTTTACCATATAGTGAACTTGGAAAATAAAAAAATAAAAAAAAAATTCATTGAGGAATTGCACTTTTTTTTTTGCAATTTGAACGTACTTGGAATTTTTTTCCTGCTTTTCAGTGCATCACATGATAAAATAAATGTTGTTGTTCAAATTTACAACTCATCTCGCAAAAAACAAGTTCTCATACTGCTATGGAAACGGAAAAATAAGAAAGTTATGGGACTTGAAATAAGGGGAGGAAAAAAAGAAAGCGCAAAAGCAGAAAATCGCAAGGTCATTAAGGGGTTAATGCTAATATTCGTTCTTCATTACATATTTGTATAAGAAAAATTTGTACAATACATCAGAATTTGAAGATTCTACAGAAGTATATGTCTTTACATGTCTGTGGCAGATTGCATTTTCAGGAGACTTTCTTCTTGGTGCCCCAAACTGCGTCAGGGACACTGCTTCTCTTTGTGGAGATTATCAGCTGACATAAGGAGTCATGTGCCTGCAATGCTCCCTGGGGAAAAGAATTGCAAAATATCTCTCCTCCCGTAGAAAAAAATGGCTTTTCTAGTGCTACCTACCAAAACAGTCGACAAAAGATGGGCAGTTTGAAGGAGATTCTAGTCATGCTGCAAATCTCATTAAAGGGTCACACATTGACTTATAGGGTACTCTGATTGTTGATAGCGGATTGGTAAAAGACTGAATAGGTGGTATACAGCTGCTCCAGCCACCGATTTAGTGCCGGCATTCCCTTTGCTACAAATTTTTCTACATTGATTTATAGGGTGCCTATTAGTGATGAGTGAGTATACTCATTGCTCAGGTCTCCCCGAGCATGCTCGGGTGATCTCCGAGTATTTTGGCGTGCTCGGAGATTTAGTTTTCGTCATCTTATCTGCATGATTTGCGACTTGTAGACTGGCTGAATACATGTGGGAAGTCCCTACCAATCAGGCATTCCACACATGTATTCAGGCTGTCTAGCAGTTGCAAATCATGCAGCTGAGGCAATGAAAACTAAATCTCTGAGCACGCCAAAATACTCGGAGGAAACCCGAGCATGCTCGGAAAAACCCGAGCAAAGAGTATACTCGCTCATCACTAGTGCCTATCTCTAAAATGTGAATAAAATGTTGAAAAAAAGACCCACTAGTTTGGTGATGCCGTCAGGTAGAGTATTCCCTGATTTAGTGGGGTGCAAGATAGACTTGAACTAGTAGTTCCACACCCACATTGAGCCCACGGTGCGGTAGTTTGCATTAACAGTGTTTTTCCTTCATTTTGTTTTGCATGATGTGTGCCGATGTTTTTGTTTTATATTTTTTTACTTTTTTTATATCTTTTATAGGTATCACTATAGAACCAGCTTTCATTCTTTCGGAGGAGAGCTAAATTGCAAACCCTTATTTGATAATCATATACTATAGTACTCTATATTAAATAAAAGCTTCTTCAGCAGCTACTGTAACTGTACCAATTGGATGGCATGG
This sequence comes from Dendrobates tinctorius, assembly GCF_039654945.1. Taxonomy (NCBI): domain Eukaryota; kingdom Metazoa; phylum Chordata; class Amphibia; order Anura; family Dendrobatidae; genus Dendrobates; species Dendrobates tinctorius. The sequence continues at coordinate 52,254,073 of NW_027361738.1, read as the reverse complement.
CGACTATTCAGTTAAGTTCTTGTTTATGAAGATCTTTCTACAGGACAAAGAGGTCCATTGCTTTTAGATGAGCTGAAAATCACGTGGTCCAAAACCAGCTCCGGTTTTGTGAAAACAACAACACATGATGTAGGAAACGGTCTAATGTAACTAATATTTCACGGGGAATTTATAGCCTTCTGTTGACTTGGCTAACAGTTGATCTTCCGTATATCTGGATTGAACTAGGACTTTGTCATACAGTGTATGCTGGCTAATGGACTATTTCGATAAGCCAGTAATCGGGGAATGAGCATTCATAGGAACACTCTTTCCCGACTTTAAGCCCATCTGATCAAGTCAGCAACGCTTTTATGAGCACAATGCTTAGTAGAATTAAAAATAATTGCTATTGGCAGCACATTACCTTCTATAAACAGGCCATGTGCTGGCGAAAACATGATATTTTATGAGCACAGAACAATCATAGAAATGATTCCTTGTCAGCCTGTCTAACCGCGGACAGATAAACCATAGTTTATGGCCGGAGTCACACTAGAGTATAGCATCCGATGAGCTATATTAAAGACACTCAGCTCTACTACAGGTGTGAGCCGAGTGTCAGTGCTCTGTGCGCCAATCCTCTGGCATGAGAGAATTGGAGCACAGGTGCGAAGGAGATGGAGAAATCAATTTCTCCATCTTCTACATTGGCGGCGTCCACGGAATCTCACTGCACTCTGGTGATATCCGAGTGGAGTGCGCTGTTCCACACACACCAATTAACTTGGACGGATGTGTCCAGTCTGATTCTCACAGCCACTCTTAGGCCATGTGCACACGTTGCGGATTCTGCTGCCGATCCACAACATTTCAGGCCCTGCGGGTCCGCAGCAGGTTTAGGTGCGTTGTACAGTACCATTGTTTTCAATGGTAATCTGAAAAACGCTGTGCACATGCTGCGGATTTTTCTGCGCGGATTTGCTGCGGGTTCAAATCCACAGCATGTCAATTCTTTGTGCGGAATCTGCTGCGGTTTCACACCTTCTCCATTGTAGAGGTGTGAAACCGCAGGGCTAAACCGCAGGCTAATCCGCAGGTAAACCAAAGGTCTTTTGACCTGAGAATTTACCTGTGGATTTTTTCAAATCCACAGGACCTAAAACTACGTGTGCACATAGCCTTAGCATGCTGCGATCTTTTTCTCAGTCCAATCTCCATCCAATCTGAGATGAGAAAAAATTGCAGATGTGCACTGCTCCAAATAGTAACACTAGTCTTAGTGCAATCCGATTTTTTATTGACCAAATAAATAAGGATACAAATCATAAACCACTAGGATGCAATTACTGCTGTCTGATTTTTTTCAAGGCCCCATAGGTACAGATGGATGAATCTGTGGATATTTGGGCTTTGGGCAAACTTTAGAAAAAAGTTTGTTTCAGCTACTAGAATGGTACCCTGACTTAACCCTGAACATGAACCCCATTCAAGTCGATGGGGTACCCGAACAGTCAGGGGTTCCTCCATGCTCCTCTGTGTGACAGCATAGGAAACAGTGTCTCTGACAGGCAGTAACCATACTATAGTCACCAGAGGTACCTTGACTGCTATACACACGTACCGGAGACCAAGAGGATGAAAATGGATTACTTTGTGGGATCATTTGATATATAAATTGATGACCGAGGGCTACTGTGAGGGAGCTTTATTAAAATATTTTTTTCTCATTTGTGTGTGTTTATTTCTACTACTGGGTTAGTAATGGGGTGTCTGACACCACTCCATTACTCTCCCCAAAAACAATAACTCCGAATGCCCCCCAGCAAAGCAAGCAGGAAGAGCTGAGGCTAGGCGCCAGAATTTGGGCATCAAATATGATGCACCACTTCTGGGGTGGCTGCAGCCTGATATTTCTAGGTTGGGATGGACCAATAACCTTGGGTATCTCCAGACTATTAACATAAGCCCCTTTCCATTATAGTGGAATGTAAAAGTTTGGGCACCTGTGGTCAAAATTACTGCTATTGTGAAGAGTTTAGCAAGTTGAAAATTAAATTATCCCCAAAAACATCTAAAATTATCTAAAGCTAGAGGTAAAACTTTTCTTTAGTGTTTTAAATAATATGAAATATAAATGTATATATATATATATATACTCGTATATATTGCAATTCTTTTTTTTTTCTTCATTTTAAAAATTACAAAAAGGAAAATGGGCCAGTTATGGTTATGGCTTTTTCACTATCATCTATAGGAAAGGTGAAGCACATTTCCAGCTTTATAATAATCCAGCCTCCTCTAACCTTGTGCCACAAAAACCCGCAAAAAAACGCAGCCTAGGGTTCTTCTAGACAACTATCTAGCACTCTGAAAATGAAAATGGTGAAGGCATGAAGCAGAAGCTTATACGAAGATGGCAAAGCGGACATTACATAGCTGACACCAACCCCATAATCCCATTACCCAGATTGCAACCGCACAAGTGACAATCGGGAAGAGTCGAGGCTAAGCGCAAGAATTGGTGCATCTAATGAATGCACCATTTTTGGTGCAGCTGAGGGCTGGCGTAATTAGGCTGGGAAGGAGCCAAAATCCATGGGTATCCATCCTATTAATATCATCCCCCAGCTGTCTGCTTTGCCTTAGTTGGTTATTAAAAAAAAGAGTGGAACCCACTGTTCTGTCCTCACTAATTGAAGCAGACTTCATGTAGTTTAAACAGGCAGCTAAACCGCTATACCAGGGTCCAATAAGTAAGTTAAATCTATATATTATTGAACGTGGTGGTATATTGATGCGGTGAAATTACAATACAAACATACATATACACTGAGTCAATATAGGGTACATCAGGGATACATATCATACATAATACATTATGAATCAAGATCTGCACTACTAGCTGAGGAGGGGGAAACTAACTGAGCAGGCTGATCTGAGATAGAAATTAGATATTGGAAGCGTGATTACATACCAGCAATGCTGTCGCCGAGGGAGAAGAGAAATGAGATGGTTCCAGGATGCAGGCTGAGAGAAAATGGAGAACTGCAGGAAAAAATGGGGGCTGGACTAACCATGATTCTTTGCAAACTTACCAGGGTGCCTAGCAATGTTCCCAGAATACATTGTGAACTGAGGGAAAGATGCATCATGAAAGTAAATTATAATACACTGCAGTTATGACTCTGGCCACTAGAGAAACCAGAAACAATGAAAACAATAGAATCTATAGAAAACTGAACATTCCATATATTCTCAATACATCATTGGAAATATCAAATAAACAGTCAAAGGTTGTGAATTAGATGACAGAACACCCATATCATTTGTTTAAGGTTCTCCCATTTTTAATAACTAACAAAGGTAAAGCAGACAGCTTGGAGCTGAAATTAATAGGAATGGAAGGTTCATAATAAGACCAGCTCACAGATGTCTGCTTTTCCTTGGCTGGTTATGCAAAAATATGGGGACCCCATGTTGCTCTTTTTAAATGTCTTTGTTTATTTATTAGTATTTTTAATTTATTAATAATAAATAATCAAATGAAAAAAACAGCCTGGGGTTACCAACTGTTAACAACTAGCTAAAAAAGCAGACAGATGTGGGCTTATATTAATAGGCTGGGAATGCCCAAGGTTATTTGGCAAATCTCAACCTACAAATATCCGCCTGCAGCCACCCCAAAGATTAAGCATTATATTTAATTCGCCAATTCTGGCTCTTAGGCCAGGGTCAGACTTGCGAGAAACTCGGACGAGTCTCGCACGTCAATACCCGGCACTGCATGTATTTTTATGCAGCTGCATGCTATGCTCCCGAGTGCCGGCGGCAATGCTGGGTATTAAGATGTGAGACTCGTCCGAGTTTCTCGCATGGGTGATCCTGGCCTTTGCCTCATATCTTCCCAATTGCCCTGGTGTGGTGACAATCGGGGTAATTGTTTTTGGGGTTAGTAATGGAGAGATGTCAGTCAGACACCCACATTACTAACCTAGTAGTAAAAATAAATATACACACACACTGAAAATTCCTTTATTTGTTAAAAACACTCCCCGACAATTACCCTCTTTCTGCAAATTATAAAAGATAAAACTCCTAGGCTGGGCCGCTATATTCCACATTGATCAATGATCCATGTACAAAATTTCAGGATTAGGCCCACACCTAACTCCTTATGCCACCTAAGCCACTGCTGTAGTTCCCTTGAGCTCCATGTGAGTCTTTAGTTCTTCTAACACTGAGGTCCACGTGGGAGGTGATGTGCAACATTAAAAAAAAAATTCACATTTTTTAAGGTTTTGCAGGGAAGCCTCAATGAAGCTACAAGCATGTAGTATGCACGCCATGTGCATATAGCTTAACAAATACAGCTCAGCTACAGGTATAGCAAACAGATCTGCTATAGGCACAGCACATAGCTCTACTGCAGTCATAGCAAACAAAGCTTTCCTACAGGCATAACACATACAGCATGGCTCCAGGTGTCTGGCAGGAAAATATAATGCACCTCATTGACAATAGATTCACGCACTGTCACTCTTCCAGAGGTTCATGACCTACATTCACTAGTTGTTATTGTGGAGGAGTCCTGTTTGTCTTAAACAATGTGGGATCGCATTGTTACGACATCTTTGGGTCATTTAATTTACTAAGATCTAGGCCCTGGCTCGTGATTAATCAATACCGGCATTGTTCAAGCCAGTCTTGAAGAGGTGGGTGTCACAGCCATGACTGAAAAGTGTTGTACACCTAATCTTACTCCAGTCAAGAGAGTAAGCTCGTCATGAATTAGACAAGGTGCAGACTAAATACATTTCTTTACAGTTCACGCACACTGCTCTTTGGTATAATGATGCAATCTCTTCTGATTGATTTGTCTTAGAATTCTATCCTATGGCAGTCTGCATATGGGTGGACATAGTGCAAGGAAAGGGGATGTTTGGCACCTGCAACTCAACTGCTCCATAGCAGCTGTATAGTTTTCTGCCATTGGCAGTGCACCATTATTTGGAATGGATTGGATCAGATCTGTGATTCAATCGAGTGAATGTGCTGGAGACAAATTTCAGGAGATTCGCTCATCTCTATCTACTGTCAACCATTTACCTTTATATGGCTGATGTTTCTGGCACTCATCCTCTTCTAGCTTCCTGGGTCTTCGAATTGTACTATCTCCCTCCTCCTTAGAAGCAGATTCTTGTGTGATGTTATGGTCAGACATGGGTTGTCCTATTGATTTAACAGAGAACAATGTGATGTGTGTGAAATGTTTCTGTAATTGCGGTGGTCCTGCCTCGAGTCCATCGGTTGGCATAATGATTTGCATTGTATTGCACACTTAGGAAAAAGCGCTTTGTGTGACTACTTAAGTAATAAATCTATGACCGACCTTTACCTATCAAAGAAAACGTGTGTTGTTTCATTTATTAAGTACATGGTGGCAGGCTGCCATTAGGAATTTTGGGGCCCCATACTGCCAAAATTTCAGGGCCCTCTTGAGACTCCAACCAGGCTGCACCCCTGCTCCACCTCGAACCTTCCACAGTCCCACCCCCCTCTCTTGGAAAAACTTCACTTCTGCACCACATCCTCACCAATCACACATTTACAGTTCCCATCACCACATACAGTACATAGCCAGCAGCTTTTGGTTTGGCCAAAATATTTTTTAATCCACCACCATGACAAGGCAAACTCTTTTGGCCAGGCTGTACTCTACTGTAACTTATTAAACATTTGTTAAAATATCCAATACAATTTAGGTATATTTTTATTTATTTTTCAATTTTTTAAAAGACCAATAATATCACAAACAAGAACCAAATACCACCACACCATGACCAGTCCACATATTACCACCATATAGTGATCAAATAATACCACATATAAGTAACAAAATCTGCCACACCATGACCAGATCATATATTACCACAACATAGTGACCGAATACTACAATACTGATCATTAATAAAAAAAAATGCAATACTAATACCACCATAAGAGCCATTATACACAGGAGCTCTGTTTATAGTGTCAGTGTACAGGTAATACAGTGATCACTAGTGGCATTATATACAGGAGCTCTGTATATACTGTAGTATGCAGTGTATAGTGTCAGTGTACAGGTAGCACACTGACTCACCGGTGATGTCGCTAGTTGAAGTCCTTTATCTTCACTTTTCAACTTCATCCGGTGCAAACCGCCATCACTTCCAGCCAGGACTCATCTCTGCAGAAAATAACATAGTTAGCTAGAGCACATTCCCCAATTATTCCCCAATCTTTACACTACACCAGAAGAAGAAAAAAAGGGACCATGTCGCCCTGCATGGTAACATGACATCTCCTCCCCCACACTGAAAACTGAATCCTCAAAAATAATTTTCTGTGATTAGCTCCAACAGTAATAATATCCCACATTCTGGACCCCATGTTTCCTCCCATTCTGCCTCATGTCTCTCCATACTTCCCCCATGTCTCTCCATATTGCCACATATTCATCCATAATAGTATAATGTACCCCATAGTCATATATAGCAGTATAATGCACCCCCATAGTAGTATAATGTACCCATAGTCATATATAATATAATGCACCCACATAATAGTATAATGCACCCCTATAGCAGTATAATGCACCCACATATTGGTTTAATGCATCCCCAAAGTGGTATAATGCACCCTACAGTACTATAATGCACCCTCATTGTGTAATGCAGCCCCATAGTATTATAATGCAACCCCATAGCAGTATAATGCACCCCCATAGCAGTGTAATGCACCCCCATATTAGTAGAATCTACCCCATAGTCATATATAGTATAATGCACCCACATAGTCACATAATGAACCCCTATAGCAGTATAATGCACCCCCATAACAGTATAATGCACCCCCATAGCAAGATAATTCGCTCTACAGTACTATAATGCACCCAATAGTACTTAATGCACCCCATAGCAGTATAATTCACCCTACAGTACTATAATTCACCCTATAGCATTATAATGCATCCCCAAAGTATAATGCACCCTTATAAGAGTATAATGCACCCCATAGTATAATGCAGCCCCATAGCAATATAATGCATCTCATAGTACAATGCAGCATCCCCATAGTATAATTCACCCATAGAATAATGCATCCCCATAGGAGTATAAAGCACCCCATAGTATAATGCAAACCCATAGTAGTATAATTAATAGTATAATGAACCCCATAGCAGTATAATGCACCCCCATAGCAGTATAATGCACTTTACAGTAGTATAATGCAGTCCCATAGCAGTATATTGCACCTCATAGTGTAATGCAGTGGCCCCATAGTATAATGCACCCCATAGGAGTATAATGCACCCCCCATAGTATAATGCAGCAGCCCCATAGTATAATGCACCCATAGTAAAATGCAGCAGCCCCATAATAATGCACCCATCGTATAATGAACCCTCATATGAGTATAATGTACCCCATAGTATAATCCAGCAGCCCTATAGCAGTATAATGCACACCATAGTATAACGCAGCAGCCCCATAGCAGTCTAATGCACCCCATAGTATAATGCGGCAGCCCCATAGCAACATAATGCACCCATAGTATAATGCAGCTTCCCCATAGTATAATACACCCATAGTATAATGCAGCATTCCCGCATCCCCATAGTATAATGCAGTAGCCCCATAGTATAATGCATCAGCCCCATAGTACAGGGTTTTTGCTTAAGGCAAAAAAAAAAATCAAATATATATATATGTATATATATGAGAACAAAAAGGAAATCCAGCAAGAACTCAGCAAACCAGGGTTGGAGTAAAATGATGCTTTTCTTTATTTCTTCAACAATGTAAAAAAACGACCCACAAGGATCAGAAACCAGAGTGCATGGCAGAAATAAGCGCAAATGTCCCATTTGCGCTTATTTCTGCCATGCACTCTGGTTTCTGATCCTTGTGGGTCGTTTTTTTACCTTGTTGAAGAAATAAAGAAAAGCATCATTTTACTCCAACCCTGGTTTGCTGAGTTCATGCTGGATTTCCTTTTTGTTCTCCTATTGAAGGATCTACTCCTAATCCAGTCCGTGCAGGTACTTGATTACCAGGTGGGAAAGACCCATGAGTCTCATTGCTGGAGCTGGACACTGACTCACATACTCATATGTATATATATATATATATATATATATATACTAGCCGAAGAGCCCGGCGCTGCCCGGGCATAGTAACTAACTGTGGTTAGTTATAGCAAATTATAATTATCCTCCATCCCTTAGTCCCGAGCCCATATACCCATCATACATATCCTCCATCCCATAGTCGAGTGCCCATATACCCATCACACATCCTCCATCCCATAGTCCCATGCCCATATACCCATCACACTTCCTCCATCCCATAGTCCCATGCCCATATACCCATCATACATATTCACCATCCCATAGTCCCATGCCCATATACCCATCATACATCCTTCATCTCACAGTCCCATGCCCATATACCCATCATACATATCCTCCATCCCATAGTCCCGTGCCCATATACCCATCATACATATCCTTCATCCCATAGTCCCGTGCCCATATACCCGTCATACATACTGTATCCTCCATCCCATAGTCCAGTGCCCATATAATCATCACACATCCTCCATCCCATAGTCCCATGCCCATATACCCATTATGACATCATCATCATCACCATGGCAACCGTTATGACATAACCATCAACATTGCAACCTATGATGAATCAGCGTCGCCATGGCAACAATTGTGACATCATAATGAAGGGCGGGGCTTGATGCACACACACTTTTTCCCCATTATGTAGAAAGGGGGCAAAATTGTTTGGTGAATTGGAACGCGCGGGGTTAAAATTTTGCCTCAAAGCATAGCCTAGGACACTCTCGGGGTCCAGACGTGTGACTGTGCCAAATTTTGTGGCTGTAGCTGCGACGGTGCGGATGCCAATCCCGGACATACAAACATACATACATACACACACTTGAGCTTTATATATTAGATATATACTGATATATATATATATATATATATAGTATTTATACAGTATATATATATATATATATATATATATACATATATATCATTGCTATATATACAGGGTGGGCCAGTAACATGAATACACCTAAATAAAATGGGAAAGGTTGGTGATATCAACTTCCTGTTTGTGGCACATTAGTAAATGGGAGGGGGGGAACTTTTCAAGATGGGTGGTGACTAGAGTTGAGCGAAACAGGTCGGTCAGATTAAAAAATCGCCGAATTTCGTGAGGTCGGCCATGAGGTCGCCAATCAGCGTGCCAAAGTCGCGTTTCAAATGATGCTTTCAGCGCCTTTTCTCACCCAATCATGGAGGACACACACTGTGGGCAACGCGATGACATGCGCAGCGGCCAGCACCAACTTAGAGAAGGGCATTGAGGTGATTGGCTGGCTTTGTGTGGCGTCACAGTGGGTATAAAAGGCTGTGAACGCCGACCGCCAACTTACTTCTGTCGATCTTACAATAGGGAGAGGTGCTACTGCTGATTCTGAACAGGGAGAGCGTTAGGCAGGGAAGAAGAAAAGAAAACTGCTTCTGCTGATAGCGCTTTTCACTGTACAGTTAGTGTGCACTGAAAGGGGAGGATTTTTGTTGTGTGCAGCAGCGCTGGTGGTTATTAGGCTGCCTTTTAAGGCTACCTGCTAGCTGCATTGCTGTGTGCACACTGCTGTTCAAACTGCTTTTTTCAAAGCACTCCAAATTTTATCATTTTGTCCTTGTGACTTACTGAGCGTTCATTTTTTCACACACTATCTAGCGGCGTACGCTCCTCACACACTACCATGTACCTGCTGGCATCATGGACAAATAGAAGCTCTCTGGGTGTGACTCTGGAAGAAAAAGCCGAGGAGTTTGTCCATTTTTCCAGACCTACACATTAGAGTTGTGTCCGTTTTTCAAACAGTTTCATATATCTGCTGTTTGATCATGGTCAAAACTAGACAGAGACAGCGTGTGTCAGTCCGTGTGCAAATACACAGAGCTTGTCAATTTTCCGCACACACACCCTACAGCGGTGTACGCTCCTCACACACTACCGTGTACCGCCTTCTAGCACGGACAAATAGAAGCTACCTGTGTGTGACTCTGGAAAAAAAAGACGAGGAGTTTTTCCGCTTCTCCAGACCTTCACCCTAGAGTCCTGTCTGTTTTTCAAACATTTTCGTATATCTGCTGTTTGATAACTGTCAAAACTAGACAGAGACAGCGTGTGTCAGTCCGTATACAAATACACGGAGCGTGACAATTTTACATACACACGCCGTACAGCAGTGTACGCTCCTCACACACTACCGTGTACCGCCTTCTAGCACGGACAAATAGAAGCTACCTATGTGTGACTCTGGAAAAAAAAGCCGAGGGGTTTTTCTGTTTTTCCAGACCTACACCTTAGAGTCCTGTCCATTTTTCAAACAGTTTCATACATCTGCTGTTCAGTGGCGTAGCAACTGTTTGTGGTGCCCGGGGCGGTCGAAAAATTTGCCGCCCCTTTGGTCATTGATAATCTGGAAGCATCCGAAGAGCCCACACTACACTCAAAGATCTAATTTTTAGTTTGCTATTAACTCTGCTGTTATTATTTCTAGACTTTCATCTTCTTGCAGTTCTCTATATATATGTATGTATTAGATTGATGATGCTGGATGAAGACCTAATGGCTTTTTTAATAATAATTTTTAACTAGATGTGTATTTCCTGAAGGAAGTACAGATAGTGGTTTGAAATGGTGCCCAGGCTGCCCCTTTAAGAGAGACTTGCCTGCTGCCCCTGCAAGACTTTGAAGTCAGGATCTGTTTTAACTGTGGGTGCCTCTCAGGGGCCACTTTTGGCCTCAGGGTCTGATTTGGTGGGTGGGGCCCCTCAGGATCCGATTCAGTGGCCTGGGCTCCTCAGGGCTTGAATTGGTGGCCGGGATCCCTCAGGGTCCGATTTTGAGGCCGGGGCCCCTCAGGGTCTGATTTTGTGGGTGGCATCACTCAGGGTCCAATTTGGTGGGTGGGCCCCTCTGGGTCTGATTTGGTGGACGGGGCCCCTCAGGGTTCGATTTTGTGAACGGGCCCCCTCAGGGTCCGATTTGGAGAGCTGGACCCCTCAGGGTCTGATTTGGTGGGCGGGGACCCTCAGGGTCCGATTTGGTGAGTGGAGCCCCTCAGGGTTCGATTTGGTGGGTGGGGCCCCTCAGGGTCCGATTTGGTGGGCGGGGCCCCTTAGGGTCCGATTTGGTGAGCGGGGCCCCTCAGGGTCCGATTTGGTGGGCGGGCCACTCAGGGTCCGATTTGGTGAGCGGGGCACCTCAGAGTTCCATTTGGTGAGCGGGGCCCCTCAGTGTCCGATTTGGTGAGCGGGGACCCTCAGGGTCCAATTTGGTGGGCGTGGCCCCTCAGGGTCCGATTTAGTGAGCGGGGCCCCTCAGGGTCTGATTTGGTGGGTGGGGCCCTTCAGGGTCCAATTTGGTGGGTGGGGCCCTTCTGGGTCTGATTTGGTGGATGGGGCCTCTTAGGGTTCGATTTTGTGAACGGGCCCCCTCAGGGTCCGATTTGGAGAGCTAGGCCCCTCAGGGTCCGATTTGGTGGGCGGGGCCCCTCAGGGTCCGATTTGGTGAGTGGGGCCCCTCAGGGTCCGATTTGGTGGGTGGGGCCCCTCAGGATCCGATTTGGTGAGCGGGGACCCTCAGGGTCCAATTTGGTGGGCGTGGCCCCTCAGGGTCCGATTTAGTGAGCGGGGCCCCTCAGGGTCTGATTTGGTGGGTGGGGCCCTTCAGGGTCCAATTTGGTGGTTGGGGCCCTTCTGGGTCTGATTTGGTGGACGGGGCCCCTTAGGGTTCGATTTTGTGAACGGGCCCCCTCAGGGTCTGATTTGGAGAGCTGGGCCCCTCAGGGTCTGATTTGGTGGGCGGTGACCCTCAGGGTCCGATTTGGTGAGTGGGGCCCCTCAGGGTCCGATTTGGTGGGTGGGGCCCCTCAGGGTCCGATTTGGTGGGCGAGTCCCCTAAGGGTCCGATTTGGTGGGCGGGGCCACTCAGGGTCCGATTTGGTGAGCGGGGCACCTCAGAGTTCCATTTGGTGAGCGGGGCCCCTCAGGGTCCGATTTGGAAGGCGGGGCCACTCAGAATCCGATTTGGTGGGCGGGGCCCCTCAGGGTCCGATTTGGTGAGCGGGGCCCCTCAGGGTCCGATTTGGTCAGCGGGGCCCCTCAGGGTCCGATTTGGTGGGCGGGGCCCATCAGGGTCAGATTTGGTTGGCGGGGCCCCTCAGGGTCCGATTTTGTGATTGGGGCCCCTCAGGGTCAGATTTTGTGGGTGGAGCCCCTGAGGGTCCGATTTTGTGTCCGGGGCCCCTCAGGGTCTGATTTTGTGTCTGGGGCCCCTCAGGGTCCGATTTTGTGGCTGGGGCCTTTCAGAATCCGATTTGGTGGGCGGGGCCCCTCAGAGTTCAATTTGGTGAGCAGGGCCCCTCAGGGTCTGATTTGGTGAGCGGGGCCCCTCAGAGTTCAATTTGGTGAGCAGGGCCCCTCAGGGTCTGATTTGGTGAGTGGGGCCACTCATGGTCCGATTCGGTGAGCGGGGCACCTCAGAGTTCCTTTTGGTGAGCGGGGCCCCTCAGGGTCCGATTTGGTGAGCGGGGACCCTCAGGGTCCGATTTGTAGGCCAGGGTCGATCAGCCTCCGATTTGTAGGCCAGGGTCGATCAGCCTCCGATTTGTAGGCCAGGGTCAATCAGCGACAGATTTGGTGCGCCGGCCCTTTAAGAATCACTTAGGCGCGTCGGCATTTTAAGAGCCAGTTTGGCGCACTGGTCTTCTAAATTCATTTTGGCGCACATTCTCTCTCAGGGTCATGCATCATGTGATGAAGCTAGATTTGCATTTGTGCTCTGGGTTTCGCTTTAAGAGCTAATATTATCTGCCAGAAACTCTGTCCTGGAGGGGTCATGAAAAGTTCGTAGGCGTTGGCATAGTAACTGGGTGTGCTGGGTGTGCCTGGATGTGCCTGCGCATATCAGTCGCCTCACGACTGCCCCATGTTTTCCCTATGGCAAAATTTTCCAATCGAAATGCATTGAGACAGTGCATTCCAATGACAGGAAAATGTTTTTTTAAACGCAAATTGCGCAAAAACTATAAATCTGATCGACATGAAAAATACTTAGCACACCTCTCGTGAATGCTGGCTTCGAAACGACACCTCACCGGAGTCTGTGCGTGTAGCGTTTCGGGCCGCATTAATTGCGGAAATCAACTGAATAGTAATAATAATACTAGATGTGTATTTCCTGAAGGAAGTACAGATAGTGGTTTGAAATAGTGCCCGGGCTGCCCCTTTAAGATAGACTTGCATGCTGCCCCTGCAAGACTTTCAAGTCAGGATCCGTTTTAACTGTGGGTGCCTCTCAGGGGCCACTTTGGCCTCAGGGTCCGATTTTGTGGTTGGGGCCGCTCAGGGTCCGATTTTGTGGCCGGCGCCCCTCAGGGTCCGATTTCGTGGTCGGGCCCCCTCAGGGTCCGATTTTGTGGCTGGGGCCCCTCAGGGTCCAATTTTGTGGCCGGGGCCTCTCAGGGTCCGATTTTGTGGTTGGGCCGCTCAGGGTCCGATTTTGTGGCAGGGGCCCCTCAGGTTCCGATTTTGTGGCCGGGGCCCCTCAGGGTCCGATTTTGTGGGTGGGGCCCCTCAGGGTCCGATTTTGTGGCTGGGGCCCCTCAGGGTCCGATTTTGTTGGTTGGGCCCCTCAGGATCCGATTTTGAGGGTGGGGCCCCTCAGGGTCCGATTTTGTTGGTTGGGCCTCTCAGGATCCGATTTTGAGGGTGGGGCCCCTCAGGGTCCGATTTTGTGGCCGGGTCTACTCAGGGTCCGATTTTGTGGTTGGGGCCCTTCAGGGTCTGATTTTGTGGTTGGGGGCCCTCAGGGTCCGATTTGTAGGCCAGGGTCGATCAGCCTCCGATTTGTAGGCCAGGGTCGATCAGCCTCCGATTTGTAGGCCAGGGTCAATCAGCGACAGATTTGGTGCGCCGGCCCTTTAAGACTCATTTTGGTGCGCCGATCCTTTAAGAATCACTTAGGTGCGTCGGCATTTTAAGAGCCAGTTTGGCGCACTGGGCTTCTAAATCCATTTTGGCGCACATTCTCTCTCAGGGTCATGCGTCATGTGATGAAGCTAGATTTGCATTTGTGCTCTGGGTTTCGCTTTAAGAGCTAATATTATCTGCCAGAAACTCTGTCCTGAGGGGTCATGAAAAGTTCGTAGGCGTTGGCATAGTAACTGGGTGTGCTGGGTGTGCCTGGATGTGCCTGCGCATATCAGTCACCTCACGACTGCCCCATGTTTTCCCTATGGCAAAATTTTCCAATCGAAATTCATTGAGACAGTACATTCCAATGACAGGAAAATGTTTTTTTAAACGCAAATTGCGCAAAAACTATAAATATGATCGACATGAAAAATACTTAGCACACCTCTCGTGAATGCTGGCTTCGAAACAACACCTCAACGGAGTCTGTGCGTGTAGCGTTTCAGGCTGCATTAATTGCAGAAATCAACTGAATAGTAATAATAATACTAGATGTGTATTTCCTGAAGGAAGTACAGATAGTGGCTTGAAATAGTGCCCGGGCTGCCCCTATAAGATAGACTTGCATACTGCCCCTGCAAGACTTTCAAGTCAGGATCTGTTTTAACTGTGGGTGCCTCTCAGGGGCCACTTTGGCCTCAGGGTCCGATTTTGTCGTTGGGGCCCCTCAGGGTCCGATTTTGTGGCCGGCGCCCCTCAGGGTCCGATTTCGTGGTCGGGCCCCCTCAGGGTCCGATTTTGTGGCTGGGGCCCCTCAGGGTCTGATTTTGTGGCCGGGGCCCCTCAGGGTCCGATTTTGTGGTTGGGCCGCTCAGGGTCCGATTTTGTGGCCGGGGCCCCTCAGGGTCCGATTTTGTGGGTGGGGCCCCTCAGGGTCCGATTTTGTGGCTGGGGCCCCTCAGGGTCCGATTTTGTTGGTTGGGCCCCTCAGGATCCGATTTTGAGGGTGGGGCCCCTCAGGGTCCGATTTTGTTGGTTGGGCCCCTCAGGATCTGATTTTGAGGGTGGGGCCCCTCAGGGTCCGATTTTGTGGCCGGGTCTACTCAGGGTCCGATTTTGTGGTTGGGGCCCTTCAGGGTCTGATTTTGTTGGTTGGGGGCCCTTAGGGTCCGATTTTGTGGGTGGGGCCCCTCAGAGTCCGATTTGGTTGGCGGGGCCCCTCAGGGTCCGATTTGGTGGGCGGGGCCTCTCAGGGTCCGATTTTGAGGGCAGGGCCCCTCAGGGTCCGATTTTGTGGGCGGGGCCCCTGAGGGTCCGATTTGGTGGGCGTGGCACCTCTGGGTTCGATTTTGTGGCCGGGGTCTCTCAGGGTCCGATTTTGTGGTTGGGGGACCTCAGGGTCCGATTTTGTGGGTGGGGCCCCTCAGTCCGATTTGGTTGGCGGGGTCCCTCAGGGTCCGATTTGGTGGGCAGGGCCCCTCAGGGTCCGATTTTGAGGGCGGGGCCCCTCAGGGTCCGATTTTGTGGGCGGGGCCCTGAGGGGTCCAATTTTGTGGGTGGGGCCCCTCTGGGTTCGATTTTGTGGCCGGGGTCTCTCAGAGTCCGATTTTGTGACCGGGGCCCCTCAGGGTCCGATTTTGTGGCTGGGGCCCCTCAGGGTCCGATTTTGTGGCCGGGGCCCCTCAGGGTCTGATTTTGTGGCCGGGGCCCCTCAGGGTCCGATTTTGTGGGTGGGGCCCCTCAGGGTCTGATTTTGTGGTTGGGCCGCTCAGGGTCCGATTTTGTGGCCAGGACCCCTCAGGGTCCAATTTGTGGTTGGGGCCCCTCAGGGTCTGATTTTGTGGGCGGGGCCCCTCAGGGTCCAATTTTGTGGGTGGGGCCCCTCTGGGTTCGATTTTGTGGCCGGGGTCTCTCAGAGTCCGATTTTGTGACCGGGGCCCCTCAGGGTCCGATTTTGTGGCTGGGGCCCCTCAGGGTCCGATTTTGTGGCTGGGGCCCCTCAGGGTCCGATTTTGTGGCCGGGGCCCCTCAGGGTCCGATTTTGTGGGTGGGGCCCCTCAGGGTCTGATTTTGTGGTTGGGCCGCTCAGGGTCCGATTTTGTGGCCGGGACCACTCAGGGTCCGAATTTGTGGTTGGGGCCCCTCATGGT
Source organism: Dendrobates tinctorius (assembly GCF_039654945.1). NCBI lineage: Eukaryota > Metazoa > Chordata > Amphibia > Anura > Dendrobatidae > Dendrobates > Dendrobates tinctorius. The sequence goes on along the minus strand of NW_027361738.1, from coordinate 52,237,882 downwards.
CCGATTTTGTGGTTGGGCCGCTCAGGGTCCGATTTTGTGGCCGGGACCCCTCAGGGTCCGATTTTGTGGGTGGGGCCCCTAAGGGTCTGATTTTGTGTCCGGGGCCCCTCAGGGTCCGATTTTGTGGTTGGGGCCCCTCAGGGTCCGACTTGGTGGGAGGGGCCCCTCAGGGTCCGACTTGGTGGGCGGAGCCACTCGATCCGATTTGGTGGATGGGGCCCCTCAGGGTCCGATTTGGTGGACGGGGCCCTGAGGGGTCCGATTTGGTGGGCAGGGCCTTTCAGAGTCCGATTTGGTGAGCGGGGCCCCTCAGGGTCTGATTTGGTGAGCGGGGCCCTTCAGGGGCCACTTTGGCCTGTGGGGCCCCTCAGGATCCAATTTGGTGGCCTGGGCTCTTCGGGGCTTGAATTGGTGGCCGGGGCCCCTCAGGGTCCGATTTGGTGGCCTGGGCTCTTCGGGGCTTGAATTGGTAGCCGGGGCCCCTCGGGGTCCGATTTGGTGAGCGGGGCCCCTCAGGATCCGATTTGGTGGGCGAGGCTCCTCGGGGTCCGATTTGGTGAGCGGGGCCCCTCAGGCTCCGATTTGGTGAGCGGGGCCACTCCAGGTCCGATTTGGTGGGCGAAGCCCCTCTGGTGCCGATTTTTTTGGCTGGACCCCTCAGGCTCCGATTTGGTGAGAGGGGCCACTCCAGGTCCGATTTGGTGGGCGATGCCCCTCTGGTACCGATTTTTTTGGCGGGGCCCCCTCAGGGTCCGATTTGGTGGGCGGTGCCCCTCAGGGTCCGAATTGGTGGGTTCGGCCTCTCAGGCTCCGATTTGGTGGGCGGGGCCCCTCAGGGTCCGAATTGGTGGGCGGGGCCTCCCAGGGTCCGAATTGGTGGGCGGAGCCCCTCTGGGTCCAATTTGGTGGGCGGGTCCCCTCAGGGTCCGATTTTGTGGGTGATGTTGTGGCTGGGGCCCCTCAGGGTCCGATTTTGTGGCCGGGGCCCCTCAGGGTCCGACTTGGTGGGTGGGGCCACTCTCCGTCTTATTTAGTGGGCGGGGCCCCTCAGGGTCCGACTTGGTGTGCAGGGCCCCTCAGGGTCTGATTTGGTGGGCGGGGCCACTCTAGGTCCGATTTGGTGGGTGGGGCCCTTCAGGGTCCGATTTGGCAAGCGGTGCTCCTCAGGGTCCGATTTGGTGGGCAGGGCCCTTCAGGGTCCGATTTGGTGGGCTGTGCCACTCTGGGTCCATTTTGGTGGGCGGGGCCACGCTGGGTCCGATTTGGAGGCCAGGGTGGCTCAGCCTCCGATTTGGAGGCCGGGGTGGCTCAGCCTCCGATTTGGAGCCTGGGGTCACTCAGCTTTCGATTTGGCGCGCCGGCCCTTTAAGACTCATTTCGGTGCGCGGCCCTTTAAGAATCACTTTCGCGCCTTGGCCCTTTAAGAGCCAGTTTGGCTCACTTGGCTTCTAAACCCACTTTGGCGCACATTCTCTCTCAGGGGCATGTGTCATGTGATGAAGCTAGATTTGCCTTTGTGCTCTGGGTTTTGCTTTAAGAGATGATATTATGTGGCAGAAGCTCTGTCTTGGAGAGGTCATGTGATGTTCGTAGGTGTTGGCATAGTAACTGGGTCTGCCTGCGCATATCAATGAGCTTAACTGCCATTTCAATCGCCTCAGGGCACGTTTTGTCTATAGCAAAATTTCCCCATTTAAATGCATTGAGACAGTGCATTCCAATGACGGGAAAAAAAATTTTCTAACGCAAATTGCACAAAAACTACAAATCCGATCGTCACGAAAAATACTTAGCACACCTCTCGTGGACGCTGGCTTCGAAACAACACCTCAACGGCGTCTGTGCGTGTAGCGATTCGGGCTGTATTAATTGCGGAAATCAACTTAATAATAATAATACTAGATGTGTATTTCCTGAAGGAAGTACAGATAGTGGTTTGAAATGGTGCCTGGGCTGCCCCTTTAAGAGACTTGCCTGCTGCCTCTGCAAGACTTTCAACTCAGGATCCGTTTTAACTGTGGGTGCCTCTCAGGGGCCACTTTGGCCTCAGGGTCCGATTTTGTGGGTGGGGCCCCTAAGGGCCCGATTTTGTTGGTGGAGCCCCTCAGGGTCCAATTTTGTGTCCGTGGCCCCTCAGGTCTGATTTTGTGGTGGGGGCCTTTCAGAATCCGATTTGGTGGGCGGGGCCGCTCAGGGTCCGATTTGGTGAGCGGGGCCCCTCAGAGTTCAATTTGGTGAGCAGGGCCCCTCACGGTCCAATTTGGTGGGCGGGGCCCCTCGGGGTCTGATTTGGAGGGCGGGGCCACTCTGGGTACAATTTGGTGGGCGGGGCCCTTCAGGGTCCGATTTGGTGGGCGGTGCTCCTCAGGGTCCAATTTGGGAAGGGGGGACAATCTCGGTCCGATTTGGTGGGCGGGGCCCCTCAGGGTCTGATTTGGTGGGCGGGGCCCCTTAGGGCCTGATTTGGTGGGCGGGGCCACTATGGGTCCAATTTGGTGGGCGGGGCCCTTCAGGGTCCGATTTGGTGGGCGGTGCTCCTCAGGGTCCAATTTGGTGGGCGGGGCCACTCTGGGTCCGATTTGGTGGGCGGGGCCCTTCAGGATTCAATTTGGTGAGCGGGGCCCCTCAGGGTCTGATTTTGTGGCCGGGGCCCCTCAGGGTCCGATTTTGTGGTTGGGCCGCTCAGGGTCCGATTTTGTGGCCGGGGCCCCTCAGGGTCCGATTTTGTGGGTGGGGCCCCTCAGGGTCCGATTTTGTGGCTGGGGCCCCTCAGGGTCCGATTTTGTTGGTTGGGCCCCTCAGGATCCGATTTTGAGGGTGGGGCCCCTCAGGGTCCGATTTTGTTGGTTGGGCCCCTCAGGATCTGATTTTGAGGGTGGGGCCCCTCAGGGTCCGATTTTGTGGCCGGGTTTACTCAGGGTCCGATTTTGTGGTTGGGGCCCTTCAGGGTCTGATTTTGTGGGTGGGGCCCCTCAGAGTCCGATTTGGTTGGCGGGGCCCCTCAGGGTCCGATTTGGTGGGCGGGGCCTCCCAGGGTCCGATTTTGAGGGCAGGGCCCCTCAGGGTCCGATTTTGTGGGCGGGGCCCCTGAGGGTCCGATTTGGTGGGCGTGGCCCCTCTGGGTTCGATTTTGTGGCCGGGGTCTCTCAGGGTCCGATTTTGTGGTTGGGGGACCTCAGGGTCCGATTTGGTTGGCGGGGTCCCTCAGGGTCCGATTTGGTGGGCAGGGCCCCTCAGGGTCCGATATTGAGGCCGGGGCCCCTCAGGGTCCGATTTTGTGGGCGGGGCCCTGAGGGGTCCAATTTTGTGGGTGGGGCCCCTCTGGGTTCGATTTTGTGGCCGGGGTCTCTCAGAGTCCGATTTTGTGACCGGGGCCCCTCAGGGTCCGATTTTGTGGCTGGGGCCCCTCGGTCCGATTTTGTGGCCGGGGCCCCTCAGGGTCGGATTTTGTGGCCGGGGCCCCTCAGGGTCCGATTTTGTGGGTGGGGCCCCTCAGGGTCTGATTTTGTGGTTGGGCCGCTCAGGGTCCGATTTTGTGGCCAGGACCCCTCAGGGTCCGATTTTGTGGTTGGGGCCCCTCAGGGTCCGATTTTGTGGGCGGGGCCCCTCAGGGTCCAATTTTGTGGGTGGGGCCCCTCTGGGTTCGATTTTGTGGCCGGGGTTTCTCAGAGTCCGATTTTGTGACCGGGGCCCCTCAGGGTCCGATTTTGTGGCTGGGGCCCCTCAGGGTCCGATTTTGTGGCTGGGGCCCCTCAGGGTCCGATTTTGTGGCCGGGGCCCCTCAGGGTCCGATTTTGTGGGTGGGGCCCCTCAGGGTCTGATTTTGTGGTTGAGCCGCTCAGGGTCCGATTTTGTGGCCGGGACCACTCAGGGTCCGAATTTGTGGTTGGGGCCCCTCATGGTCCGATTTTGTGGTTGGGCCGCTCAGGGTCCGATTTTGTGGCCGGGACCCCTCAGGGTCCGATTTTGTGGGTGGGGCCCCTCAGGGTCTGATTTTGTGTCCGGGGCCCCTCAGGGTCCGATTTTGTGGTTGGGGCCCCTCAGGGTCCGACTTGGTGGGAGGGGCCCCTCAGGGTCCGACTTGGTGGGCGGAGCCACTCAATCCGATTTGGTGGATGGGGCCCCTCAGGGTCTGATTTGGTGGGCGGGGCCCTGAGGGGTCCGATTTGGTGGGCAGGGCCTTTCAGAGTCCGATTTGGTGAGCGGGGCCCCTCAGGGTCTGATTTGGTGAGCGGGGCCCTTCAGGGGCCACTTTGGCATGTGGGGCCCCTCAGGATCCAATTTGGTGGCCTGGGCTCTTCGGGGCTTGAATTGGTGGCCGGGGCCCCTCAGGGTCCAATTTGGTGGCCTGGGCTCTTCGGGGCTTGAATTGGTGGCCGGGGCCCCTCGGGGTCCGATTTGGTGAGCGGGGCCCCTCAGGATCCGATTTGGTGGGCGAGGCTCCTCAGGGTCCGATTTGGTGAGCGGGGCCCCTCAGGCTCCGATTTGGTGAGCGGGGCCACTCCGGGTCCGATTTGGTGGGCGATGCCCCTCTGGTACCGATTTTTTTGGCGGGGCCCCCTCAGGGTCCGATTTGGTGGGCGGGGCCCCTCAGGGTCCGAATTGGTGGGTTCGGCCTCTCAGGCTCCGATTTGGTGGGCGGGGCCCCTCAGGGTCCGAATTGGTGGGCGGGGCCTCTCAGGGTCCGAATTGGTGGGCGGAGCCCCTCTGGGTCCAATTTGGTGGGCGGGTCCCCTCAGGGTCCGATTTTGTGGGTGATGTTGTGGCTGGGGCCCCTCAGGGTCCGATTTTGTGGCCGGGGCCCCTCAGGGTCCGACTTGGTGGGCGGGGCCACTCTCGGTCTTATTTGGTGGGCGGGGCCCCTCAGGGTCCGACTTGGTGTGCGGGGCCCCTCAGGGTCTGATTTGGTGGGCGGGGCCACTCTAGGTCCGATTTGGTGGGTGGGGCCCTTCAGGGTCCGATTTGGTAAGCGGTGCTCCTCAGGGTCCGATTTGGTGGGCGGGGCCCTTCAGGGTCCGATTTGGTGGGCTGTGCCACTCTGGGTCCATTTTGGTGGGCGGGGCCACGCTGGGTCCGATTTGGAGGCCAGGGTGGCTCAGCCTCCGATTTGGAGGCCGGGGTGGCTCAGCCTCCGATTTGGAGCCTGGGGTCACTCAGCTTTCGATTTGGCGCGCCGGCCCTTTAAGACTCATTTCGGTGCGCGGCCCTTTAAGAATCACTTTCGCGCCTTGGCCCTTTAAGAGCCAGTTTGGCTCACTTGGCTTCTAAACCCACTTTGGCGCACATTCTCTCTCAGGGGCATGTGTCATGTGATGAAGCTAGATTTGCCTTTGTGCTCTGGGTTTTGCTTTAAGAGATGATATTATGTGGCAGAAGCTCTGTCTTGGAGAGGTCATGTGATGTTCGTAGGCGTTGGCATAGTAACTGGGTCTGCCTGCGCATATCAATGAGCTTAACTGCCATTTCAATCGCCTCAGGGCACGTTTTGTCTATAGCAAATTTTCCCCATTTAAATGCATTGAGACAGTGCATTCCAATGTCGGGAAAAAAAATTTTCTAACGCAAATTGCACAAAAACTACAAATCCGATCGTCACGAAAAATACTTAGCACACCTCTCGTGGACGCTGGCTTCGAAACAACACCTCAACGGCGTCTGTGCGTGTAGCGGTTCGGGCTGTATTAATTGCGGAAATCAACTTAATAATAATAATACTAGATGTGTATTTCCTGAAGGAAGTACAGATAGTGGTTTGAAATGGTGCCCAGGCTGCCCCTTTAAGAGAGACTTGCCTGATGCTCCTGCAAGACTTTCAACTCAGGATCCATTTTAACTGTGGGTGCCTCTCAGGGGCCACTTTGGCCCCAGGGTCTGATTTTGTGGGTGGGGCCCCTCAAGGCCCGATTTTGTGGGTGGGGCCCCACAGGGTCCGATTTTGTGGCCGGGGTCCCTCAGGGTCCGATTTGGTGGCTGGGGCCCCTCAGGGTCCGATTTGGTGGGTGGGGCCCCTCAGGGTCCGATTTTGTGGCCGCGGCCCCTCAGGGTCCGATTTGGTGGGTGGGGCCCCTCAGGGTCCGATTTTGTGGCCGGGGCCCCTCAGGGTCCGATTTTGTGGCTGGAACCCCTCAGAGTCTGATTTTGTGGGTGGGCCCCTCAGGGTCCAATTTTGTGGCCAGGGCCCCTCAGGGTCCGATTTGGTGGGTGGGGCCTCTCAGGGTCCGATTTGGTGGGCGGGGCCCCTCAGGGTCCAATTTGGTGGGCAGGTCCCCTCAGGGTCCGATTTTGTGGGCTGGGCCCCTCAGGGTCCGATTTTGTGGCCGGGGCCCCTCAGGGTCCGATTTTGTGTCAGGGGCCCCTCAGGGTCCGATTTTGTGGTTGGGTCCCCTCAGGGTCCGATTTTGTGGTTGGGGCCCCTCTGGGTCCAATTTTGTGGGTGGGGCCCCTCTGGGTCCAATTTGGTGGGCGGGACCACTCTGGGTCCAATTTGGTGGGCGGGGCCTCTCAGGGTCCGATTTTGTGGTTGGGTCCCCTCAGGGTCCGATTTTGTGGCCGGGGCCTATCAGGGTCCAATTTTGTGACCGGGGCCCATCAGGGTCCGATTTTGTGGCCGCGGCCCCTCAGGGTCTGATTTTGTGGGCGGAGCCCCACTGGGTCCAATTTGGTGGGCGGGACCACTCTGGGTCCAATTTGGTGGGCGGGACCACTCTGAGTCCAATTTGGTGGGCGGGGCCTCTCAGGGTCCGATTTGGTGGGCGGGGCCCCACAGGGTCCGATTTGGTGGGCGGGGCCCCTCAGGGACCGATTTGGTGGGCGGGGCCCCTCAGGGACCGATTTGGTGGGCAGGGTCTCTCTGGGTCTGATTTGGTGGGTGGGGCCACTCTGGGTAAGATTTGGAGGCTGGGGTCGCTCAGACTCCAATTTGGAGGCCGGGGTCGTTGAGCTTCCGATTTGGAGGCCGAGGTCAAAGAGCCTCCGATTTGGAGGCAGGGGTCGATGAGCTTCCGATTTGGAGGCCGGGGTCGATGAGCCTCCGATTTGGAGGCCGGGGTGGCTCAGCCTCCGATTTGGAGGCCGGGGTGGCTCAGCCTCCGATTTGGAGGCCGGGGTGGCTCAGCCTCCGATTTGGAGGCCGGGGTGGCTCAGCCTCCAATTTGGAGGCCGGGGTGGCTCATCCTCCGATTTGGAGTCCGGGGTGGCTCAGCCTCCAATTTGGAGGCCGCGGTGGATCAGCCTCCGATTAGGAGGCAGGGGTGGATCAGCCTCTGATTTGGAGGCCGGGGTGGCTCAGCCTCCGATTTGGAGGCCGGGGTGGATCAGCCTCCAATTTGGAGGCCGGGGTGGATCAGCCTCCGATTTGGAGGCCGGGGTCGCTCAGCCTCCGATTTGGAGGCCGGGGTCGCTCAGCCTCCGATTTGGAGGCCGGGGTGGCTCAGCCTCCGATTTGGAGGCCGGGGTGGCTCAGCCTCCGATTTGGAGGCCGGGGTGGCTCAGCATCCGATTTGGAGGCCGGGGTGGCTCAGCCTCCGATTTGGAGGCCGGGGTGGCTCAGTCTCCGATTTGGTGTGTCGGCCCTTTAAGACTCATTTGGGTGCGCTGGGCCTTTAACAATCACTTTGGCGCATTGGCCCTTTAAGAGCTAGTTTGGCTGACTGGGCTTCTTTTTAATCCACTTTGGCGCACACATTTTCTCTCAGGGGCATGTGTCATGTGATGAAGCTAGATTTGCATTTGTGCTGTGAGTTTCGCTTTAAGAGCTGATATTATGTGGCAGAGGCTCTGTGCTGGGGTTCAAGTGAAGTTCGTAGGCATTGGCATAGTAACTGGGTCTGCCTGCGCATATCAATGAGCTCAACTGTCATTTCAATCGCCTCAGGGCACGTTTTGCCATTTCCTATTGAAAAGCATTGGAGACAGTGCATTCCAATGACGGGAAAAAAAATTTTCAAACGCAAATTGCGCAAAAACTACAAATCCGATCGACACGAAAAATACTTAGCACACCTCTCATGGACGCTGGCTTCGAAACGACACCTCAACGGAGTCTGTGCGTGTAGCGGTTCGGGCCGCATTAATTGCGGAAATCAACTTAATAATAATAATAATAAGAAGAAGAAGAATAAGTTAGCAGCGCTCGGATTACAATATAGTGGTTTTTTCAAACCACTATAACTAGATGTGTATTTCCTGAAGGAAGTACAGATAGTGGTTTGAAATGGTGCCTGGGCTGCCCCTTTAAGAGACTTGCCTGCTGCCTCTGCAAGACTTTCAACTCAGGATCCGTTTTAACTGTGGGTGCCTCTCAGGGGCCACTTTGGCCTCAGGGTCCGATTTTGTGGGTGGGGCCCCTAAGGGCCCGATTTTGTTGGTGGAGCCCCTCAGGGTCCAATTTTGTGTCCGTGGCCCATCAGGTCTGATTTTGTGGTGGGGGCCTTTCAGAATCCGATTTGGTGGGCGGGGCCGCTCAGGGTCCGATTTGGTGAGCGGGGCCCCTCAGAGTTCAATTTGGTGAGCAGGGCCCCTCACGGTCCAATTTGGTGGGCAGGGCCCCTCGGGGTCTGATTTGGAGGGCGGGGCCACTCTGGGTACAATTTGGTGGGCGGGGCCCTTCAGGGTCCGATTTGGTGGGCGGTGCTCCTCAGGGTCCAATTTCGGAAGGAGGGACAATCTCGGTCCGATTTGGTGGGCGGGGCCCCTCAGGGTCTGATTTGGTGGGCGGGGCCCCTTAGGGCCTGATTTGGTGGGCGGGGCCACTATGGGTCCAATTTGGTGGGCGGGGCCCTTCAGGGTCCGATTTGGTGGGCGGTGCTCCTCAGGGTCCAATTTGGTGGGCGGGGCCACTCTGGGTCCGATTTGGTGGGTGGGGCCCTTCAGGATTCAATTTGGTGAGCGGGGCCCCTCAGGGTCCGATTTGGTGGGCGGGGCCACTCAGGTTCTGATTTTTTGAGCGTGGCCACGCTGGGTCCGATTTGGAGGCCAGGGTGGCTCAGCCTCCGATTTGGAGGCCGGGGTGGCTCAGCCTCCGATTTGGAGCCTGGGGTCACTCAGCTTTCGATTTGGCGCGCCGGGACTCATTTCAGTGCGCCGGCCCTTTAAAAATCACTTTGACGCTTTTTTCCTTTTAAGAGCCAGTTTGGCTCACTGGGCTTCTAAATCCACTTTGGCGCACATTCTCTCTCAGGGGCATGCGTCATGTGATGAAGCTAGATTTGCATTTGTGCTGTGAGTTTCGCTTTAAGAGTTGAAATTATCTGCCAGAAACTCTGTCCTGGAGAGGTCATGTGAAGTTCATAGGCGTAGTAACTGGGTGAGCCTGCGCATATCAATGAGCTTAACTGCCACCTCACGACTGTCCCATGTTTTCCCTATGGCAACATCTTCCCTTTGAAATGCATTGAAACTCAAATTGCGCAAAAACTACAAATCCGATCGACACGAAAAATACTTAGCACACCACTCGTGGACGCTGGCTTCGAAACGTCGCCTCAATGGAGTCTGTGCGTGTAGCGGTTCGGGCCGCATTAATTGCGGAAAATCAACTGAATAGTAATAATAATACTAGATGTGTATTTCCTGAAGGAAGTACAGATAGTGGTTTGAAATGGTGCCTGGGCTGCCCCTTTAAGAGAGACTTGGCTGCTGCCCCTGCAAGACTTTCAACTCAGGATCCGTTTTAAATGTGGGTGCCTCTCAGGGGCCACTTTGGCCTCAGGGTCTGATTTGGTGGGTGGGGCGCCTCAGGATCCGATTCGGTGGCCTGGGCTCCTCAGGATTTGAATTAGTGGCTGGGATTCCTCAGGGTCCAATTTTGTGGGTGGGGCCCTCAGGGTCTGATTTTGTGGGTGTGGCCCCTCAGGGCCTGATTTTGTGGCCAGGACACCTCAGGGTCCGATTTTGTGGCCGGGGACCCTCAGGGTCCGATTTTGTGGCCGGTGCCCTCATGGTCCGATTTTGTGGCGATTTTGTTGGTTGGGCCCCTCAGGGTCCGATTTGGTTGGCAGGGCCCCTCAGGGTCCGATTTGGTGGGCGGGGCCCCTCAGGGTCTGATTTTGAGGGCGGGGCCCCTCAGGGTCCGATTTTGTGGGCGGGGACCCTCAGGGTCTGATTTGGTGGGCGGGGCCCCTCAGGGTCCAATTTTGTGGGTGGGGCCCCTCTGGGTTCGATTTTGTGGCCGGGGTCTCTCAGGGTCCGATTTTGTGGCCGGGGCCCCTCAGGGTCCGATTTTGTGGTTGGGGCCCCTCAGGGTCCGATTTTGTGGTTGGGGCCCCTCAGAGTCCGGTTTTGTGGTTGGGGGCCCTCAGGGTCCGATTTTGTGGCCGTGGCCCCTCAGGGTCTGATTTTGTGGTTGGGGCCCCTCAGGGTCCGATTTTGTGGCCGGCGCCCCTCAGGGTCTGATTTCGTGGCTGGGTCCCTCAGGGTCCGATTTTGTGGCTGGGGCCCCTCAGGGTCCGATTTTGTAGTTGGACCGCTCAGGGTCCAATTTTGTGGCCGGGGCCCCTCAGGTTCCGATTTTGTGGCCGGGGCCCCTCAGGGTCCGATTTTGGGCCTGGGCCCCTCAGGGTCCGATTTTGTGGTTGGGGCCCCTCAGGGTCTGATTTTGTGGCCGGGTCTACTCAGGGTCCGATTTTGAGGGCGGGGCCCCTTAGGGTCCTATTTTGTTGTTGGGGGCCCTCAGGGTCCGATTTTGTGGGTGGGGCCCCTCAGAGTCCGATTTGGTTGGCGGGGCCCCTTAGGGTCCGATTTTGTGGGCGGGGCCCCTGAGGGTCCGATTTGGTGGGCGAGGCCCCTCTGGGTCCGATTTTGAGGGCGGGGCCCCTTAGGGTCCTATTTTGTGGTTGGGGGCCCTCAGGGTCCGATTTTGTGGGTGGGGCCCCTCAGAGTCCGATTTGGTTGGTGGGGCCCCTCAGGGTCTGATTTGGTGGGCGGGGCCTCTCAGGGTCCGATTTTGAGGGCGGGGCCCCTCAGGGTCCGATTTTGAGGGCGGGGCCCCTGAGGGTCCGATTTTGTGGCCGGGGCCCCTCAGGGTCCGATTTTGGGGTTGGGGCCCCTCAGGGTCCGATTTTGTGGTTGGGGGCGCTCAGGGTCTGATTTTGTGGGTGGGGCCCCTCAGGGTCCAATTTTGTGGGTGGGGCCCCTCAGGGTCCGATTTTGTGGGTGGGGCCCCTCAGGGTCCGATTTTGTGGGCGGGGCCCCTGAGGGTACGATTTGGTGGGCGAGGCCCCTCAAGGTCTGATTTTGTGGCCGGGGCCCCTTAGGGTCCGATTTTGTGATTGGGGGCACTCAGGGTCCGATTTTGTGGGTGGGGACCCTCAGAGTCCGATGTGGTTGGCGGGGCCCCTCAGGGTCCGATTTGGTGGGCGGGGCCTCTCAGGGTCCGATTTTGAGGGCTGGGCCCCTCAGGGTCCGATTTTGTGGTTCGGGCCCCTCAGGGTCCGATTTTGTGGTTGGGGCCCCTCAGGGTCCGGTTTTGTGGTTGGGGCCCCTCAGGGTCCGATTTTGTGGCCGGCGCCCCTCAGGGTCCGATTTCGTGGCTGGGGCCCCTCAGGGTCCGATTTTGTGGCCGGGGCCCCTCAGGGTCCGATTTTGTGGTTAGGCCGCTCAGGGTCCGATTTTGTGGCCGGGGCTCCTCCAAGTCTGATTTTGTGGCTGGGGCCCCTCAGGGTCCGATTTTGTGGCTGGGGCCCCTCAGGGTCCGATTTTGTTGGTTGGGCCCCTCAGGATCCGATTTTGAGGGTGGGGCCCCTCAGGGTCTGATTTTGTGGCCGGGGCCCCTCAGGGTCCGATTTTGTGGTTGGGGCCCCTCAGGGTCTGATTTTGTGGCCGGGTCTACTCAGGGTCCGATTTTGAGGGTGGGGCCCCTCAGGGTCCGATTTTGTGGCCGGGGCCCCTCAGGGTCCGATTTGTTTAGCGGGGCCCCTCAGGGTCCGATTTGGTGGGCGGGGCCTCTCAGGGTCCGATTTTGAGGACGGGGCCCCTCAGGGTCCGATTTTGTGGGCGGGGCCCCTAAGGGTCCAATTTGGTGGGCGGGGCCCCTCAGGGTCCAATTTTGTGGGTGGGGCCCCTCAGGGTCCGATTTTGTGGTTGGGGCCCCTCAGGGTCCGATTTTGTGGTTGGGGGCCCTCAGGGTCCGATTTTGTGGCCGGGGCCCCTCAGGGTCTGATTTCGTGGTTGGGGCCCCTCAGGGTCCGATTTTGTGGCCAGCGCCCCTCAGTGTCCGATTTCGTGGCCGGGGTCCCTCAGGGTCCGATTTCGTGGCCGGGGCCCCTCAGTGTCCGATTTTGTGGCTGGGTCGCCTCAGGGTCCGATTTTGTGGATGGGCCGCTCAGGTTCCCATTTTGTGGCCGGGGCTCCTCAGGGTCCGATTTTGTGGGTGGGGCCCCTCAGGGTCTGATTTTGTGGCCGGGTCTACTCAGGGTCTGATTTTGTGGGTGGGGCCCCTTAGGGTCTGATTTTGTGGGTGGAGCGCCCTGGGTCCATTTTGGTGGGCAGGTCCACTCTGGGTCCGATTTTGTGGTTGGGGCCCCTCAGGGTCCGATTTTGTGGTTGGGGCCCCTCAGGGTTCAATTTTGTAGGTGGGGTCCCTCAGGGTCCGATTTTGTGGCCGGGGCCCCTTAGGGTCCGATTTTGTGGCCGGGGCCCCTCAGGGTCCGATTTTGTGGCCGGGGCCCGTCAGGGTCCGATTTTGTGGCCGGGGCCAGTCAGGGTCCGATTTTGTGGGTGGGGCCCCTCAGGGTCCGATTTTGTGGGTGGGGCCCCTCAGGGTCCGATTTTGTGGATGGGGCTCCTCAGGGTCCAATTTGGTGGGCGGGGCCACTCTGGGTCTGATTTGGTGGGCGAGGCCACTCTGGGTCCGATTTGATGGGCGGGGCCACTCTGGCTCCAATTTGGATGCCAGGGTTGCTCAGCCTCCTTTTTGTAGGCCAGGGTCTATCAGCCTCCGATTTGGAGCCTTGGGTCACTCAGCTTTCGATTTGGCGCGCCGGCCCTTTAAGACTCATTTTGGCGCGTCGGCCCTTTAAGAGCCAGGGTGGCTCACTGGGCTTCTAAATCCACTTTGGCGCACACATTCTCTCTCAGGGGCATGCGTCATGTGATGAAGCTAGATTTGCATTTGTGCTGTGGGTTTAGCTTTAAGAGCTGATATTATGTGGCAGAAGCTATGTTCTGGAGATGTCATGTGACGTTCGTAGGCGTTGGCATAGTAACTGAGTCTGCCTGCGCATATCAATGAGCTCAACTGCCATTTCAATCGCCTCAGGGCACGTTTTAAGCTTCCCATTGAAAAGCATTGACACAGTGCATTCCAATGACGGGAAAAAAAAATTCAAACGCAAATTGCGCAAAAACTACAAATCCGATTGACACGAAAAATACTTAGCACACCTCTCATGGACGCTGGCTTCGAAACGACACCTCAACGGAGTCTGTGCGTGTAGCGGTTCGGGCCGCATTAATTGCGGAAATCAACTTAATAATAATAAGAAGAATAAGTTAGCAGCGTTCGGATTACAATATAGTGGTTTTTTCAAACCACTATAACTAGATGTGTATTTCCTGAAGGAAGTACAGATAGTGGTTTGAAATGGTGCCCGGGCTGCCCCTTTAAGAGAGACTTGCCTGCTGCCCCTGCAAGACTTTCAACTCAGGATACGATTTAACTGTGGGTGCCTCTCAGGGGCCACTTTGGCCTCATGGTCTGATTTTGTGGGTGGGGCCCCTCAGGGCCTGATTTTTTGGGTGGGGCCCCTCAGGGTCTGATTTTTTTGGGTGGGGCCTCTCAGGGTCCGATTTTGTGGCCGGGGCCACTCAGGGTCCGATTTGGTGGCCGGGGCCCCTCAGGGTCCGATTTGGTGGCCGGGGCCCCTCAGGGTCTGATTTGGTGGGTGGGGCCCCTCAAGGTCTGATTTTGTGGCTGGGGCCCCTCAGGGTCCGATTTTGTGGCCGGGGCCATTCAGAATCCGATTTTTGTGGCCGGAACCCCTCAGGGTCCAATTTTGCAGGTGGGGCCCCTCAGGGTCCGATTTTGTGGCCGGGGCCCGTCAGGGTCCGATTTTGAAGGGTGGGACCTCTCAGGGTCCGATTTGGTGGGCGGGGCCCCTCAGGGTCCAATTTGGTGGGCAGGTCCCCTCAGGGTCCGATTTTGTGGGTTGGGCCCCTCAGGGTCCGATTTTGTGGCCGGGGCCGCTCAGGGTCCGATTTTGTGTCCTGGGCCCCTCAGGGTCCGATTTTGTGGTTGGGTCCCCTCAGGGTCCGATTTTGTGGTTGGGGCCCCTCAGGGTCCGATTTTGTGGCCGCGGCCCCTCAGGGTCTGATTTTGTGGCCGTGGCCCCTCAGGGTCCGATTTTGTGGCAGGGGCCCCTCTGGGTCCGATTTTGTGGGTGGGGCCCCTCTGGGTCCAATTTGGTGGGCGGGACCACTCTGGGTCCAATTTGGTGGGCGGGGCCTCTCAGGGTCCGATTTTGTGGTTGGGTCCCCTCAGGGTCCGATTTTGTGGTTGGGGCCCCTCAGGGTCCGATTTTGTGGCCGGGGCCTATCAGGGTCCAATTTTGTGACTGGGGCCCATCAGGGTCCGATTTTGTGGCCGCGGCCCCTCAGGGTCTGATTTTGTGGCAGGGGCCCCTCTGGGTCTGATTTTGTGGGCGGAGCCCCTCTGGGTCCAATTTGGTGGGCGGGACCACTCTGGGTCCAATTTGGTGGGCGGGACCACTCTGGGTCCGATTTGGTGGGCGGGGCCTCTCAGGGTCCGATTTGGTGGGCGGGGCCCCACAGGGTCCGATTTGGTGGGCAGGGCCACTCTGGGTAAGATTTGGAGGCTGGGGTCGCTCAGCCTCCAATTTGGAGGCCGGGGTCGTTGAGCTTCCGATTTGGAGGCCGAGGTCAAAAAGCCTCTGATTTGGAGGCCGGGGTCGATGAGACTTCGATTTGGAGGCCGGGGTGGCTCAGCCTCCGATTTGGAGGCCGCGGTGGCTCAGCCTCCGATTTGGAGGCCGGGGTGGCTCAGCCTCAGATTTGGAGGCCGGGGTGGATCAGCCTCCGATTTGGAGGCCGGGGTGGCTCAGCCTCCGATTTGGAGGCCGGGGTGGATCAGCCTCCGATTTGGAGGCCGGGGTGGATCAGCCTCCGATTTGGAGGCCGGGGTGGCTCAGCCTCCGATTTGGAGGCCGGGGTGGCTCAGCCTCCGATTTGGAGGCCGGGGTCGATCAGCCTCCGATTTGGAGGCCGGGGTGGCTCAGCCTCCGATTTGGAGACCGGGGTGGCTCAGCCTCCGATTTGGAGGCCGGGGTGGCTCAGCCTCCGATTTGGAGGCCGGGGTCGATCAGCCTCCGATTTGGAGGCCGGGGTGGATCAGCCTCCGATTTGGAGGCCGGGGTGGATCAGCCTCCGATTTGGAGGCCGGGGTGGATCAGCCTCCGATTTGGAGGCCGGGGTGGATCAGCCTCCAATTTGGAGGCCGGGTGGCTCAGCCTTCGATTTGGAGGCCGGGGTGGCTCAGCCTCCGATTTGGAGGCCGGGGTGGCTCAACCTCCGATTTGGAGGCCGGGGTGGCTCAGCCTCCGATTTGGAGGCCGGGGTGGCTCAGCCTCCGATTTGGAGGCCGGGGTGGATCAGCCTCCGATTTGGAGGCCGGGGTGGATCAGCCTCCGATTTGGAGGCCGGGGTGGCTCAGCCTCCGATTTGGAGGCCGGGGTGGCTCAGCCTCCGATTTGGAGGCCGGGGTGGCTCAGCCTCCGATTTGGAGGCCGGGGTGGCTCAGTCTCCGATTTGGTGTGTCAGCCCTTTAAGACTCATTTGGGTGCGCTGGCCCTTTAACAATCACTTTGGCGCGTTGGCCCTTTAAGAGCTAGTTTGGCTCACTGGGCTTCTTTTAAATCCACTTTGGCGCACACATTCTCTCTCAGGGGCGTGTGTCATGTGATGAAGCTAGATTTGCATTTGTGCTGTGAGTTTCGCTTTAAGAGCTGATATTATGTGGCAGAGGCTCTGTGCTGGGGTTCAAGTGAAGTTCGTAGGCGTTGGCATAGTAACTGGGTCTGCCTGCGCATATCAATGAGCTCAACTGTCATTTCAATCGCCTCAGGGCACGTTTTGCCATTTCCTATTGAAAAGCATTGGAGACAGTGCATTCCAATGACGGGAAAAAAAAATTTCAAACGCAAATTGCGCAAAAACTACAAATCCGATCGACACGAAAAATACTTAGCACACCTCTCATGGACGCTGGCTTCGAAACGACACCTCAACGGAGTCTGTGCGTGTAGCGGTTCGGGCCGCATTAATTGCGGAAATCAACTTAATAATAATAATAAGAAGAATAAGTTAGCAGCGTTCGGATTACAATATAGTGGTTTTTTCAAACCACTATAACTAGATGTGTATTTCCTGAAGGAACTACAGATAGTGGTTTGAAATGCTGCCCAGGCTGCCCCTTTAAGAGGGACTTGCCTGCTGCACCTGCAAGACTTTCAACTCAGGATCCGTTTTAACTGTGGGTGCCTCTCAGGGGCCACTTTGGCGTCAGGGTCCGATTTTGTGGCTGAGGCACCTCAGGGTCCAATTTGGTGGTTGGGGCCCCTCAGGGTCCAATCTTGTGGCCGGGGCCCCTCAGGGTCCGATTTTGTGGGTGGGGCCCCTCAGGGTCCGATTTTGTGGCCGGGGCCCCTCAGGGTCCGATTTGGTGGGTAGGGCCCCTCAGGGTCCGATTTGGTGAGCGGGGCCCCTCAGGGTCTGATTTGGTGGGCGGGATCTATCAGAGTCCGATTTGGTGGGCGGGGCCCCTCAGGGTCCAATTTGGTGGGCGGGGACCCTCGGGGTCCGATTTGGTGGGCGGGATCCCTCGGGGTCCGATTTGGTGGGCGGGGACCCTTGGGGTCCGATTTGGTGAGCGGGGCCAGTCTAGGTCTGATTTGGTAGGCGGGCCACTCTGGGTCCGATTTGGTGGGCGGGGCCCCTCAGAGTTCAATTTGGTCAGCGGGGCCCCTCAGGGTCCGATTTTGTGGTTGGGGCATTTCAGAATCCGATTTAGTGGGCGGGGCCCCTCAGGGTCCTATTTGGTCAGCGGGGCCCCTCAGGGTCCGATTTTGTGGCCGGGTCCCCTCAGGGTCTGGATTTGTGGGTGGGGCCCCTCAGGGTCCGATTTTGTGGGTGGGGCCCCTCAGAGTCCGATTTTGTGGCTGGGGCCCCTCAGGGTCTAATTTTGTGGCTGGGGACCCTCAGGGTCCTATTTTGAGGGTGGGGCCCCTCAGGGTCTAATTTGGTGGGCGGGGCCCCTCAGGGTCTGATTTTGTGGGTTGGGCCCTCAGGGTCCGATTTTGTGGCCGGGGCCCCTCAGGGTCCGATTTTGTGTCCAGGGCCCCTCAGGGTCCGATTTTGTGGCCGGTGCCTCTCAGGGTCCGATTTTGTGGTTGGGGCCCCTCAGGGTCCGATTTTGCGGCCGGAGCCTCTCAGGGTCCGATTTTGTGGTTGGGACCCCTCAGGATCTGATTTTGTGGTTGGGACCCCTCAGGATCTGATTTTGTGGCCGGGGTCCCTCAGGGTCCGATTTTGTGGCCGGGGCCCCTGAGGGTCCAATTTTTTGGGTGGGGCCCCTCAGGGTCCGATTTTGTGGGTGGGGCTCCTCAGGGTCCGATTTTGTGGGTGGGGCCCCTCAGGATCCGATTTTGTGGTTGGGGCCCCTCAGGGTCCGATTTTGTGGGTGGGGCCCCTCAGGGTACGATTTTGTGGGTAGGGTCCCTCAGGGTCCTATTTTGTGGCCGGGGCCCCTCAGGGTCCGATTTTGTGGCCGGGGCAAGTCAGGGTCAAATTTTGTGGCCGGGGCCCGTCAGGGTCCGATTTTGTGGTTGGGGCCCTTCAGGGTCCGATTTTGTGGGTAGGGCCCCTCAGGGTCCGATTTTGTGAGTGGGGCCACTCAGGGTCTGATGTTGTGGCCGGATTCCCTCAGGGTCCGATTTTGTGGGTGGGGCCCCTCAGGGTCCAATTTTGTGGCCGGGGCCCCTCAGGGTCCAATTTTGTGGGTGGGGCCCCTTAGGGTCTGATTTTGTGGGTGGGGCCCCTCAGGGTATAATTTGGTGGGCGGGGCCACTCTGGGTCCGATTTGTTGGGCGGGGCCACTCTGGATCCGATTTGGTGAGCTGGGCCCCTCAGGGTCTGATTTGGTTGGCGGGGACCCTCGGGGTCCGATTTGGTGGGCGGGGCCCCTCAGGATCCAATTTGGTGGGCGGGGCCCCTCAGGGTCCCATTTGGTGGGCGGGGCCCCTCAGGGTCCGACTTGGTGGGCGGAGCTACTCGATCCGATTTGGTGGATGGGGCCCCTCAGGGTCCGATTTGGTGGGCGGGGCCCTGAGGGGTCCGATTTGGTGGGCAGGGCCTTTCAGAGTCCGATTTGGTGAGCGGGGCCCCTCAGGGTCTGATTTGGTGAGCGGGGCCCTTCAGGGGCCACTTTGGCCTGTGGGGCCCCTCAGGATCCAATTTGGTGGCCTGGGCTCTTCGGGGCTTGAATTGGTGGCCGGGGCCCCTCAGGGTCCGATTTGGTGGCCTGGGCTCTTCGGGGCTTGAATTGGTGGCCGGGGCCCCTCGGGGTCCGATTTGGTGAGCGGGGCCCCTCAGGATCCGATTTGGTGGGCGAGGCTCCTCAGGGTCCGATTTGGTGAACGGGGCCCCTCAGGCTCCGATTTGGTGAGCGGGGCCACTCCAGGTCCGATTTGGTGGGCGAAGCCCCTCTGGTACCGATTTTTTTGGCTGGGCCCCTCAGGCTCTGATTTGGTGAGCGGGGCCACTCCAGGTCCGATTTGGTGGGCGATGCCCCTCTGGTACTGATTTTTTTGGCGGGGCCCCCTCAGGGTCCGATTTGGTGGGCGGGGCCCCTCAGGGTCCGAATTGGTGGGTTGGGCCTCTCAGGCTCCGATTTGGTGGGCGGGGCCCCTCAGGGTCCGAATTGGTGGGCGGGGCCTCTCAGGGTCTGAATTGGTGGGCGGAGCCCCTCTGGGTCCAATTTGGTGGGCGGGTCCCCTCAGGGTCCGATTTTGTGGCAGGGGCCCCTCAGGGTTCGATTTTGTGGGTGGGGCCCTTCAGAGTCCGATTTTGTGGGTAATTTTGTGGCTGGGGCCCCTCAGGATCCGATTTTGTGGCCGGGGCCCCTCAGGGTCCGACTTGGTGGGCGGGGCCACTCTCGGTCTTATTTGGTGGGCGGGGCCCCTCAGGGTCTGATTTGGTGGGCGGGGCCACTCTAGGTCCGATTTGGTGGGTGGGGCCCTTCAGGGTCCGATTTGGTAAGCCGTGCTCCTCAGGGTCCGATTTGGTGGGCGGGGCCCTTCAGGGTCCGATTTGGTGGGCTGTGCCACTCTGGGTCCGTTTTGGTGGGCGGGGCCACGCTGGGTCCGATTTGGAGGCCAGGGTGGCTCAGCCTCCGATTTGGAGGCCGGGGTGGCTCAGCCTCCGATTTGGAGCCTGGGGTCACTCAGCTTTCGATTTGGCGCGCCGGCCCTTTAAGACTCATTTCGGTGCGTGGCCCTTTAAGAATCACTTTCGCGCCTTGGCCCTTTAAGAGCCAGTTTGGCTCACTTGGCTTCTAAACCCACTTTGGCGCACATTCTCTCTCAGGGGCATGTGTCATGTGATGAAGCTATATTTGCCTTTGTGCTCTGGGTTTTGCTTTAAGAGATGATATTATGTGGCAGAAGCTCTGTCTTGGAGAGGTCATGTGATGTTCGTAGGCGTTGGCATAGTAACTGGGTCTGCCTGCGCATATCAATGAGCTTAACTGCCATTTCAATCGCCTCAGGGCACGTTTTGTCTATAGCAAAATTTCCCCATTTAAATGCATTGAGACAGTGCATTCCAATGACGGGAAAAAATTTTTTAACGCAAATTGCACAAAAACTACAAATCCGATCGACACGAAAAATACTTAGCACACCTCTCGTGGACGCTGGCTTCGAAACAACACCTCAACGGCGTCTGTGCGTGTAGCGGTTCGGGCTGTATTAACTGCGGAAATCAACTTAATAATAATACTAGATGTGTATTTCCTGAAGGAAGTACAGATAGTGGTTTGAAATGGTGCCCAGGCTGCCCCTTTAAGAGAGACTTGCCTGCTGCCCCTGCAAGACTTTGAAGTCAGGATCTGTTTTAACTGTGGGTGCCTCTCAGGGGCCACTTTTGGCCTCAGGGTCTGATTTGGTGGGTGGGGCCCCTCAGGATCCGATTCAGTGGCCTGGGCTCCTCAGGGCTTGAATTGGTGGCCGGGATCCCTCAGGGTCCGATTTTGAGGCCGGGGCCCCTCAGGGTCTGATTTTGTGGGCGGCATCACTCAGGGTCCAATTTGGTGGGTGGGCCCCTCTGGGTCTGATTTGGTGGACGGGGCCCCTCAGGGTTCGATTTTGTGAACGGGCCCCCTCAGGGTCCGATTTGGAGAGCTGGACCCCTCAGGGTCTGATTTGGTGGGCGGGGACCCTCAGGGTCTGATTTGGTGAGTGGAGCCCCTCAGGGTTCGATTTGGTGGGTGGGGCCCCTCAGGGTCCGATTTGGTGGGCGGGGCCCCTTAGGGTCCGATTTGGTGAGCGGGGCCCCTCAGGGTCCGATTTGGTGGGCGGGCCACTCAGGGTCCGATTTGGTGAGAGGGGCACCTCAGAGTTCCATTTGGTGAGCGGGGCCCCTCAGTGTCCGATTTGGTGAGCGGGGACCCTCAGGGTCCAATTTGGTGGGCGTGGCCCCTCAGGGTCCGATTTAGTGAGCGGGGCCCCTCAGGGTCTGATTTGGTGGGTGGGGCCCTTCAGGGTCCAATTTGGTGGGTGGGGCCCTTCTGGGTCTGATTTGGTGGACGGGGCCCCTTAGGGTTCGATTTTGTGAACGGGCCCCCTCAGGGTCCGATTTGGAGAGCTGGGCCCCTCAGGGTCCGATTTGGTGGGCGGGGCCCCTCAGGGTCCGATTTTGTGGTTGGGGCCTTTCAGAATCCGATTTAGTAGGCGGGGCCCCTCAGGGTCCGAATTGGTGGGCGGGGCCCCTCATGGTCCGATTTGGTGGGCGGGGCCCTTCAGGTTCTGATTTGGTGGGCGGGGCCCATCAGGGTCCGATTTGGTGGGCGGGGCCCCTCAGGGTCCGATTTGGTGGGTGGGGCCCCTCTGGGTCCGATTTGGTGGGCGGGGCCACTCTGGGTCTGATTTGGTGGGCGGGGCCACTCTGGGTCCGATTTGGTGGGTGGGGCCCCTCTGGGTCCGATTTGGTGGGCGGGGCCACTCTGGGTCTGATTTTGTGGGTTGGGCCCCTCAGGGTCCGATTTTGTGGCCGGGGCCCCTCAGGGTCCGATTTTGTGCGGGGCCCGTCAGGGTCCGATTTTGTGGCCGGGGTCTCTCAGGGTCCGATTTTGTGGTAGGGGCCCCTCAGGGTCCGATTTTGTGGGTGGGGCCCTCAGGGTCCGATTTTGTGGTAGGGGCCCCTCAGGGTCCGATTTTGTGGGTGGGGCCCCTCAGGGTCCGATTTTGTGAGTGGGGCCCCTCAGGGTCTGATTTTGTGGCCGGATCCCCTCAGGGCCGATTTTGTGGGTGGGGCCCCTCAGGGTCCGATTTTGTGGCCGGGGCCCCTCAGGGTCCGATTTTGTGGGTGGGGCCCCTCAGGGTCCAATATGGTGGGCGGGGCCACTCTGGGTCTGATTTGGTGGGCGGGGCCACTCTGGGTCCGATTTGGTGGGCGGGGCCACTCTGGGTCCAATTTGGATGCCAGGGTTGCTCAGCCTCCTTTTTGTAGGCCAGGGTCTATCAGCCTCCGATTTGGAGCCTTGGGTCACTCAGCTTTCGATTTGGCGCACCGGCCCTTTAAGACTCATTTTGGTGCACCGGCTCTTTAAGAATCACTTTGGCGCGTTGGCCCTTTAAGAGTCAGGGTGGCTCACTGGGCTTCTAAATCCACTTTGGCGCACATTCTCTCTCAGCGGCATGCGTCATGTGATGAAGCTAGATTTGCATTTGTGCTGTGGGTTTTGCTTTAAGAGCTGATATTATGTGGCAGAAGCTCTGTCTTCGAGAGGTCATGTGACGTTCGTAGGCGTTGGCATAGTAACTGGGTCTGCCTGCGCATATCAATGAGCTCAACTGCCATTTCAATCGCCTCAGGGCATGTTTTAAGCTTCCCATTTAAAAGCATTGGAGACAGTGCATTCCAATGACGGGAAAAAAAATTTTCAAACGCAAATTGCGCAAAAACTACAAATCCGATCGACACGAAAAATACTTAGCACACCTCTCATGGACGCTGGCTTCGAAACGACACCTCAACGGAGTCTGTGCGTGTAGCGGTTCGGGCCGCATTAATTGCGGAAATCAACTGGAAAATAATAAGAAGAACTAGATGTGTATTTCCTGAAGGAAGTACAGATAGTGGTTTGAAATGGAGCCCGGGCTGCCCCTTTCAGAGAGACTTGCCTGCTGCCCCTGCAAGACTTTCAACTCAGGATCCGTTTTAACTGTGGGTGCCTCTCAGGGGCCACTTTGGCCTCAGGGTCCGATTTTGTGGGTGGGACCCCTTAGGGCCCGATTTTGTGGGTGGGGCCCCTCTGGGTCCGATTTTGTGGCCGGGGCACCTCAGGGTCTGATTTTGCGGGTGGGGCCCCTTAGGGTCCGATTTGGTGGACGGGGCCACTCAGGGTCCGATTTGGTGGGCGGGGCCACTCAGGGTCCAATTTGGTGGGCGGGGCCACTCAGTGTCCGATTTGGTGAGTGGGGCCCCTCAGAGTTCAATTTGGTCAGCGGGGCCCCTCAGGGTCCGATTTTGTGGGTGGGGCCCTTCAGGGTCCGATTTTGTGGTTGGGGCCTTTCAGAATCCGATTTAGTAGGCGGGGCCCCTCAGGGTCCAAATTGGTGTGCGGGGCCCCTCAGGGTCCGATTTGGTGGGCGGGGCCCTTCAGGGTCTGATTTGGTGGGCGGGGCCCCTCAGGGTCCGATTTGGTGGGCGGGGCCCCTCAGGGTCCGATTTGGTGGGTGGGGCCCCTCAGGGTCCGATTTGGTGGGCGGGGCCACTCTGGGTCTGATTTGGTGGGCGGGGCCCCTCTGGGTCCGATTTGGTGGGCCGGGCACTTCAGGGTCCAATTTGGTGGGCGGGGACACTGAGTCTGATTTTGTGGGTTGGGCCCCTCAGGGTCCGATTTTGTGGCCGGGGCCCCTCAGGGTCCGATTTTGTGTCCGGGGCCCCTCAGGGTCCGATTTTGTGGGTGGGGCCCCTCAGGATCCGATTCGGTGGCCTGGGCTCTTCAGGATTTGAATTAGTGGCCGGGATTCCTCAGGGTCCAATTTTGTGGGTGGGGCCCCTCGGTCTGATTTTGTGGGTGTGGCCCCTCAGGGTCCGATTTTGTGGGTGTGGCCCCTCAGGGTCCGATTTTGTGGGTGGGTCCCCTCAGGGTCCGATTTTATGGGTGGGGACCCTCAGGGTCCGATTTTGTGGGTGAGGCCCCTCATGGTCTGATTTTGTGGGTGTGGCCCCTCAGTATGATTTTGTGTCCGGGCCCCTCAGGGTCCGATTTTATGGCCGGGGCCCCTCAGGGTCTGATTTTATGGCCGGGGCCCCTCAGAGTCTGATTTTGTGCGTGGGGCCCCTCAGGGTCCGATTTTGTGGCCGGGGCCCCTCAGGGTCCGATTTTGTGGCCGGGGCCCCTCAGGGTCCGATTTTGTGGCTGGGGCCCCTCAGGGTCCGATTTTGTTGGTTGGGCCCCTCAGGGTCCGATTTTGAGGGTGGGGCCCTTCAGGGCTTGAATTGTTGGCCGGGATCCCTCAGGCTCCTATTTTGTGGGTGTGGCCCCTCAGGGTCCGATTTTGTGGGTGGGGCCCCTCAGAGTCCGATTTGGTATGCGGGGCCCCTCAGGGTCCGATTTTGTGGGTGGGGCCCCTCAGGGTCCGATTTGGTGGGTGGGGCCCCTCAGGGTTCGATTTGGTGGGCGGGGCTCCTCAGAGTCCAATTTTGTGGGTGGGGCCCCTCAGGGTCCGATTTTGAGGGCGGGGCCCCTCAGGGTCCGATTTTGTGGGCGGGGCTCCTCAGGGTCTGATTTTGTGGGTGGGGCCCCTTAGGGTCCGATTTGGTGGACGGGGCCACTCAGGGTCCGATTTGGTGGGCGGGGCCACTCAGGGTCCAATTTGGTGGGCGGGGCCACTCAGGGTCCGATTTCGTGAGTGGGGCCCCTCAGAGTTCAATTTGGTCAGCGGGGCCCCTCAGGGTCCGATTTTGTGGGTGGGGCCCCTCAGGGTCCGATTTTGTGGTTGGGGCCTTTCAGAATCCGATTTAGTAGGCGGGGCCCCTCAGGGTCCGAATTGGTGGGCGGGGCCCTTCAGGGTCCGATTTTGTGGCCGGGGTCTCTCAGGGTCCGATTTTGTGGTAGGGGCCCCTCAGGGTCCGATTTTGTGGGTGGGGCCCTCAGGGTCCGATTTTGTGGTAGGGGCCCCTCAGGGTCCGATTTTGTGGGTGGGGCCCGTCAGGGTCCGATTTTGTGGCCGGGGTCTCTCAGGGTCCGATTTTGTGATAGGGGCCCCTCAGGGTCCGATTTTGTGGGTGGGGCCCTCAGGGTCCGATTTTTTGGTAGGGGCCCCTCAGGGTCCGATTTTGTGGCCGGGGCCCCTCAGGGTCCGATTTTGTGTCCGGGGCCCGTCAGGGTCCGATTTTGTGGCCGGGGTCTCTCAGGGTCCGATTTCGTGGTAGGGGCCCCTCAGGGTCCGATTTTGTGGGTGGGGCCCTCAGGGTCCGATTTTGTGGTAGGGGCCCCTCAGGGTCAGATTTTGTAGGTGGGGCCCCTCAGGGTCCGATTTTGTGAGTGAGGCCCCTCAGGGTCTGATTTTGTGGCCGGATCCCCTCAGGGTCCGATTTTGTGGGTGGGGCCCCTCAGGGTCCGATTTTGTGGCCGGGGCCCCTCAGGGTCCGATTTTGTGGGTGGGGCCCCTTAGGGTCCGATTTTGTGGGTGGGGCCCCTCAGGGTCCAATATGGTGGGAGGGGCCACTCTGGGTCTGATTTGGTGGGCGGGGCCACTCTGGGTCCGATTTGGTGGGCGGGGCCACTCTGGGTCCAATTTGGATGCCAGGGTTGCTCAGCCTCCTTTTTGTAGGCCAGGGTCTATCAGCCTCCGATTTGGAGCCTTGGGTCACTCAGCTTTCGATTTGGCGCACCGGCCCTTTAAGACTCATTTTGGTGCACCGGCTCTTTAAGAATCACTTTGGCGCGTTGGCCCTTTAAGAGTCAGGGTGGCTCACTGGGCTTCTAAATCCACTTTGGCGCACATTCTCTCTCAGGGGCATGCGTCATGTGATGAAGCTAGATTTGCATTTGTGCTGTGGGTTTTGCTTTAAGAGCTGATATTATGTGGCAGAAGCTCTGTCTTCGAGAGGTCATGTGACGTTCGTAGGCGTTGGCATAGTAACTGGGTCTGCCTGCGCATATCAATGAGCTCAACTGCCATTTCAATCGCCTCAGGGCATGTTTTAAGCTTCCCATTTAAAAGCATTGGAGACAGTGCATTCCAATGACGGGAAAAAAAATTTTCAAACGCAAATTGCGCAAAAACTACAAATCCGATCGACACGAAAAATACTTAGCACACCTCTCATGGACGCTGGCTTCGAAACGACACCTCAACGGAGTCTGTGCGTGTAGCGGTTCGGGCCGCATTAATTGCGGAAATCAACTGGAAAATAATAAGAAGAACTAGATGTGTATTTCCTGAAGGAAGTACAGATAGTGGTTTGAAATGGAGCCCGGGCTGCCCCTTTCAGAGAGACTTGCCTGCTGCCCCTGCAAGACTTTCAACTCAGGATCCGTTTTAACTGTGGGTGCCTCTCAGGGGCCACTTTGGCCTCAGGGTCCGATTTTGTGGGTGGGACCCCTTAGGGCCCGATTTTGTGGGTGGGGCCCCTCTGGGTCCGATTTTGTGGCCGGGGCACCTCAGGGTCTGATTTTGCGGGTGGGGCCCCTTAGGGTCCGATTTGGTGGACGGGGCCACTCAGGGTCCGATTTGGTGGGCGGGGCCACTCAGGGTCCAATTTGGTGGGCGGGGCCACTCAGTGTCCGATTTGGTGAGTGGGGCCCCTCAGAGTTCAATTTGGTCAGCGGGGCCCCTCAGGGTCCGATTTTGTGGGTGGGGCCCTTCAGGGTCCGATTTTGTGGTTGGGGCCTTTCAGAATCCAATTTAGTAGGCGGGGCCCCTCAGGGTCCAAATTGGTGTGCGGGGCCCCTCAGGGTCCGATTTGGTGGGCGGGGCCCTTCAGGGTCTGATTTGGTGGGCGGGGCCCCTCAGGGTCCGATTTGGTGGGCGGGGCCCCTCAGGGTCCGATTTGGTGGGTGGGACCCCTCAGGGTCCGATTTGGTGGGCGGGGCCACTCTGGGTCTGATTTGGTGGGCGGGGCCCCTCTGGGTCCGATTTGGTGGGCCGGGCACTTCAGGGTCCAATTTGGTGGGCGGGGACACCGAGTCTGATTTTGTGGGTTGGGCCCCTCAGGGTCCGATTTTGTGGCCGGGGCCCCTCAGGGTCCGATTTTGTGTCCGGGGCCCCTCAGGGTCTGATTTTGTGGGTGGGGCCCCTCAGGATCCGATTCGGTGGCCTGGGCTCCTCAGGATTTGAATTAGTGGCCGGGATTCCTCAGGGTCCAATTTTGTGGGTGGGGCCCCTCGGTCTGATTTTGTGGGTGTGGCCCCTCAGGGTCCGATTTTGTGGGTGTGGCCACTCAGGGTCCGATTTTGTGGGTGGGTCCCCTCAGGGTCCGATTTTATGGGTGGGGACCCTCAGGGTCCGATTTTGTGGGTGGGGCCCCTCATGGTCTGATTTTGTGGGTGTGGCCCCTCAGTATGATTTTGTGTCCGGGCCCCTCAGGGTCCGATTTTATGGCCGGGGCCCCTCAGGGTCTGATTTTATGGCCGGGGCCCCTCAGAGTCTGATTTTGTGGGTGGGGCCCCTCAGGGTCCGATTTTGTGGCCGGGGCCCCTCAGGGTCCGATTTTGTGGCCGGGGCCCCTCAGGGTCCGATTTTGTGGCTGGGGCCCCTCAGGGTCCGATTTTGTTGGTTGGTCCCCTCAGGGTCCGATTTTGAGGGTGGGGCCCCTCAGGGCTTGAATTGTTGGCTGGGATCCCTCAGGCTCCTATTTTGTGGGTGTGGCCCCTCAGGGTCCGATTTTGTGGGTGGGGCCCCTCAGAGTCCGATTTGGTATGCGGGGCCCCTCAGGGTCCGATTTTGTGGGTGGGGCCCCTCAGGGTCCGATTTGGTGGGTGGGGCCCCTCAGGGTTCGATTTGGTGGGCGGGGCTCCTCAGAGTCCAATTTTGTGGGTGGGGCCCCTCAGGGTCCGATTTTGAGGGCGGGGCCCCTCAGGGTCCGATTTTGTGGGCGGGTCTCCTCAGGGTCTGATTTTGTGGGTGGGGCCCCTTAGGGTCCGATTTGGTGGACGGGGCCACTCAGGGTCCGATTTGGTGAGTGGGGCCCCTCAGAGTTCAATTTGGTCAGCGGGGCCCCTCAGGGTCCGATTTTGTGGGTGGGGCCCCTCAGGGTCCGATTTTGTGGTTGGGGCCTTTCAGAATCCGATTTAGTAGGCGGGGCCCCTCAGGGTCCGAATTGGTGGGCGGGGCCCCTCATGGTCCGATTTGGTGGGCGGGGCCCCTCAGGGTCCGATTTGGTGGGCGGTGCCCCTCAGGGTCCGATTTGGTGGGTGGGGCCCCTCTGGGTCCGATTTGGTGGGCGGGGCCACTCTGGGTCTGATTTGGTGGGCGGGGCCACTCTGGGTCCGATTTGGTGGGCCGGGCACTTCAGGGTCCAATTTGGTGGGCGGGGACACCGAGTCTGATTTTGTGGGTTGGGCCCCTCAGGGTCCGATTTTGTGGCCGGGGCCCCTCAGGGTCCGATTTTGTGTCCGGGGCCCCTCAGGGTCCGATTTTGTGGGTGGGGCCCCTCAGGATCCGATTCGGTGGCCTGGGCTCCTCAGGATTTGAATTAGTGGCCGGGATTCCTCAGGGTCCAATTTTGTGGGTGGGGCCCCTCGGTCTGATTTTGTGGGTGTGGCCCCTCAGGGTCCGATTTTGTGGGTGTGGCCCCTCAGGGTCCGATTTTGTGGGTGGGTCCCCTCAGGGTCCGATTTTATGGGTGGGGACCCTCAGGGTCCGATTTTGTGGGTGGGGCCCCTCATGGTCTGATTTTGTGGGTGTGGCCCCTCAGTATGATTTTGTGTCCGGGCCCCTCAGGGTCCGATTTTATGGCCGGGGCCCCTCAGGGTCTGATTTTATGGCCGGGGCCCCTCAGAGTCTGATTTTGTGGGTGGGGCCCCTCAGGGTCCGATTTTGTGGCCGGGGCCCCTCAGGGTCCGATTTTGTGGCCGGGGCCCCTCAGGGTCCGATTTTGTGGCTGGGGCCCCTCAGGGTCCGATTTTGTTGGTTGGGCCCCTCAGGGTCCGATTTTGAGGGTGGGGCCCCTCAGGGCTTGAATTGTTGGCCGGGATCCCTCAGGCTCCTATTTTGTGGGTGTGGCCCCTCAGGGTCCGATTTTGTGGTTGGGGCCCCTCAGAGTCCGATTTGGTATGCGAGGCCCCTCAGGGTCCGATTTTGTGGGTGGGGCCCCTCAGGGTCCGATTTGGTGGGTGGGGCCCCTCAGGGTTCGATTTGGTGGGCGGGGCTCCTCAGAGTCCAATTTTGTGGGTGGGGCCCCTCAGGGTCCGATTTTGAGGGCGGGGCCCCTCAGGGTCCGATTTTATGGGCGGGGCTCCTCAGGGTCTGATTTTGTGGGTGGGGCCCCTTAGGGTCCGATTTGGTGGACGGGGCCACTCAGGGTCCGATTTGGTGGGCGGGGCCACTCAGGGTCCAATTTGGTGGGCGGGGCCACTCAGGGTCTGATTTGGTGAGTGGGGCCCCTCAGAGTTCAATTTGGTCAGCGGGGCCCCTCAGGGTCCGATTTTGTGGGTGGGGCCCCTCAGGGTCCGATTTTGTGGTTGGGGCCTTTCAGAATCCGATTTAGTAGGCGGGGCCCCTCAGGGTCCGAATTGGTGGGCGGGGCCCCTCATGGTCCGATTTGGTGGGCGGGGCCCTTCAGGGTCTGATTTGGTGGGCGGGGCCCCTCAGGGTCCGATTTGGTGGGCGGTGCCCCTCAGGGTCCGATTTGGTGGGTGGGGCCCCTCTGGGTCCGATTTGGTGGGCGGGGCCACTCTGGGTCTGATTTGGTGGGCGGGGCCCCTCTGGGTCCGATTTGGTGGGCGGGGCACTTCAGGGTCCAATTTGGTGGGCGGGGACACTGAGTCTGATTTTGTGGGTTGGGCCCCTCAGGGTCCGATTTTGTGGCCGGGGCCCCTCAGGGTCCGATTTTGTGTCCGGGGCCCCTCAGGGTCCGATTTTGTGGGTGGGGCCCCTCAGGATCCGATTCGGTGGCCTGGGCTCCTCAGGATTTGAATTAGTGGCCGGGATTCCTCAGGGTCCAATTTTGTGGGTGGGGCCCCTCGGTCTGATTTTGTGGGTGTGGCCCCTCAGGGTCCGATTTTGTGGGTGTGGCCCCTCAGGGTCCGATTTTGTGGGTGGGTCCCCTCAGGGTCCGATTTTATGGGTGGGGACCCTCAGGGTCCGATTTTGTGGGTGGGGCCCCTCATGGTCTGATTTTGTGGGTGGGGCCCCTCAGTATGATTTTGTGTCCGGGGCTCCTCAGGGTCTGATTTTATGGCCGGGGCCCCTCAGGGTCTGATTTTATGGCTGGGGCCCCTCAGAGTCTGATTTTGTGGGTGGGGCCCCTCAGGGTCCGATTTTGTGGCCGGGGCCCCTCAGGGTCCGATTTTGTGGCCGGGGCCCCTCAGGGTCCGATTTTGTGGCTGGGCCCCTCAGGGTCCAGTTTTGTTGGTTGAGCCCCTCAGGGTCCGATTTTGAGGGTGAGGCCCCTCAGGGATTGAATTGTTGGCCGGGATCCCTCAGGCTCCTATTTTGTGGGTGTGGCCCCTCAGGGTCCGATTTGGTATGCGGGGCCCCTCAGGGTCCGATTTTGAGGGCGGGGCCCCTCAGGGTCCGATTTTGTGGGCGGGGCCCCTCAGGGTCCGATTTGGTGGGCGGGGCCCCTCAGGGTCCAATTTTGTGGGTGGGGCCACTCTGGGTTCGATTTTGTGGCCGGGGCCCCTCAGGGTCTGATTTTGTGGCCGGGGTCTCTCAGGGTCCGATTTTGTGGTTGGGGCCCCTCAGAGTCTGATTTTGTGGCTGGGCCCACTCAGGGTCCGATTTTGTGGGTGGGGCCCCTTAGGGTCTGATTTTGTTGGTGGAGCCCCCTGGGTCCATTTTGGTGGGCGGGGCCACTCTGGGCCCGATTTAGTGGGCGGTGCCCCTCATGGTCTGATTTGGTGGGCGGGGCCCCTCTGGGTCCGATTTGGTGGGCGGGGTCACTCTGGGTCCGATTTGGTGGGCGGGGCTCCTCAGGGTCCGATTTGATGGGCGGGGCCTCTCTGGGTCCGATTTGGTGGGCGGGGCCCCTCTGGGTCCGATTTGGTAGTCGGGGCCCTTCAGGGTCCGATGTGGTGGGCGGGGTCACTCTGGGTCCAATTTGGTGGGCGGGGCCCCTCTGGGTCCGATTTGGTGGGCGGGGTCACTCTGGGTCCGATTTGGTGGGCGGAGCTCCTCAGGGTCCGATTTGGTGGGCGGAGCTCCTCAGAGTCCGATTTGGTGGACGGGGCCCTTCAGGGTCCGATTTGGTGGGCGGGGCCACTCGGAGTTTGATTTGGTGGGCGGGGCCCCTCAGGATCCGATTTGGTGGGCTGTGCCACTCTGGGTGTGATTTTTTTTAGCGGGGCCACACTGGGTCCGATTTGGAGGCCAGGGTGGCTCAGCCTCCGATTTGGAGGCCGGTGTGGCTCAGCCTCCGATTTGGAGCCTGGGGTCACTCAGCTTTCGATTTGGCGCGCCAGCCCTTTAAGACTCATTTCGGTGCGCCGGCCCTTTAAGAATCATTTTGGCACGTCGGCCCTTTAAGAGCCAGGGTGGCTCACAGGGCTTCTAAATCCACTTTGGCGCACATTCTCTCTCAGGGGCATGCGTCATGTGATGAAGCTAGATTTGCATTTGTGCTGTGTGTTTCGCTTTAAGAACTGATATTATGTGGCAGAACCTCTGTTCTGGAGATGTCATGTGACGTTCGTAGGCGTTGGCATAGTAACTGGGTGTGCCTGCGCATATCAATGAGCTCAACTGCCATTTCAATCGCCTCAGGGCATGTTTTAAGCTTCCCATTGAAAAGCATTGAGACAGTGCATTCCAATGACGTGAAAAAAAATTTTCAAACGCAAATTGCGCAAAAACTACAAATCTGATCGACACGAAAAATACTTAGCACACCTCTCATGGACGCTGGCTTCGAAACGACACCTCAACGGAGTCTGTGCGTGTAGCGGTTCGGGCCGCATTAATTGCGGAAATCAACTGGAAAATAATAATAAGAAGAAGAACTAGATGTGTATTTCCTGAAGGAAGTACAGATAGTGGTTTGAAAGGGTGCCCGGGCTGCCCCTTTAAGAGAGACTTGCCTGCTGCCCCTGCAAGACTTTCAGCTCAGGATCTGTTTTAAGTGTGGGTGCCTCTCAGGGGCCACTTTGGCCTCAGGGTCTGATTTGGTGGGTGGGGACCCCCAGCATCCGATTCGGTGGCCTGGGCTCCTCAGGGTTTGAATTGGTGGCCGGGATCCCTCAGGGTCCAATTTTGTGGGTGTGGCCCCTCAGGGTGTGATTTTGTGGATGTGGCTCCTCAGGGTCCGATTTTGTGGGTGGGGCCCCAGGGTCTGATTTTGTGGGTGGGGGCCCTCATGCTCTGATTTTGTGGGTGGGGCCCCTCAGGGTACAATTTTGTGGGTGAGGCCCCTCAGGGTCTGATTTTGTGGGTGGGGCCCCTCAGGGTACGATTTTGTGGGTGAGGCCCCTCAGGGTCTGATTTTGTGGGTGGGGCACCTTATGGTCTGATTTTGTGGCCGGGGCCCCTCAGGATCCGATTTTATTGCCGGGGCCCCTCAGGGTCTGATTTTGTGGGTGGGGCCTCTCAGGATCCGATTTTGTGGCCGGGGCCCCTCAGGGTCCGATTTTGTGTCCGGGGCCCCTCAGGGTCCGATTTTGTGTCCGGGGCCCCTCAGGGTCCGATTTTGTGGCCGGAGCCCCTCAGGGTCTGATTTTGTGGCAGGGGCCCCTCAGGGTTCGATTTTGTGGCCGAGGCCTCTCAGGGTCTAATTAGGTGGGAGGGGACCTTCACGGTCTGATTTGATAGGCTGGGCCACTCTAGGTCTGATTTGGTGGGCGAGGCCCCTTCAGATCCGATTTTGTGGGTGTGGCCCCTCAAAGTCCGATTTTGTGGGTGGGGCCCCTCAAAGTCCGATTTTGTTGGTGTGGCCCCTCAGGGTTCGATTTTGCGGTCGGGGCCCCTCAGGGTCTGATTTTGTGGCCGAGGCCCCTCAGGGTCTGATTTTGTGGCCGGGGCCCCTCAGGGTCCGATTTTGTGGCCGAGGCCCCTCGGTCTGATTTTGTGGTTGGGGCCCCTCAGGGTCCAATTTTGTGGCCGGGGCCCCTTAGGGTCCAATTTTGTGGTTGGGGCCCCTCAGGGTCCAATTTTGTGGGTGGGGCCCCTCAGGATCCAATTTTGTGGGTGGGGCCCCTCAGGGTCCAATTTTGTGGGTGGGGCCCCTCAGGATCCAATTTTGTGACCGGGGCCCTCAGGGTCTGATTTTGTGGGTGGGGACCCTCAGGGTCCGATATTGTGGTTGGGGCCCCTCAGGATCCGATTTTGTGGGTGGGGCCCCTCAGGATTCGATTTTGTGGTTGGGGCCCCTCAGGGTTCCATTTTGTAGGCGGGGCCCCTCAGGGTCCGATTTTGTGGCCGGGGCCCCTCAGGGTCCGATTTTGTGGCCTGGGCCCCTCAGGGTCCGATTTTGTGGCCTGGGCACGTGAGGGTCCGATTTTATGGGTGGGGCCCCTCAGGGTCTGATTTTGTGGGTGGGCCCCTCAGGGTACGATTTTGTAGGTGGGGCCCCTCAGGGTACGATTTTGTGGGTGGGGCCCCTCAGGGTCTGATTTTGTGGGTTAGGCCCCTCGGTCTGATTTTGTGGTTGGGGCCCCTCAGGGTCCAATTTTGTGGCCGGGGCCCCTCAGGGTCCGATATTGTGGTTGGGGCCCCTCAGGATCCGATTTTGTGGGTGGGGCCCCTCAGGATTCGATTTTGTGGTTGGGGCCCCTCAGGGTTCCATTTTGTAGGCGGGGCCCCTCAGGGTCCGATTTTGTGGCTGGGGCCCCTCAGGGTCCGATTTTGTGGCCTGGGCCCCTCAGGGTCCGATTTTGTGGCCTGGGCACGTGAGGGTCCGATTTTATGGGTGGGGCCCCTCAGGGTCTGATTTTGTGGGTGGGCCCCTCAGGGTACGATTTTGTAGGTGGGGCCCCTCAGGGTACGATTTTGTGGGTGGGGCCCCTCAGGGTCTGATTTTGTGGGTTAGGCCCCTCAGGGTCCCATTTTGTGGGTGGGGCCCCTCAGGGTCCCATTTTGTGGCCGGGGCCCCTCAGGGTCCCATTTTGTGGGTGGGGCTCCTTAGGGTCCGATTTTGTGGGTGGGGCCCCTCAGGGTCCAATTTGGTGGGTGGGGCCACTCTGGGTCTGATTTGGTGGGCGGGGCCACTCTGGGTCCGATTTGGTGGACGGGGCCACTCTGGGTCCGATTTGGTGGGCGGGGCAACTCTGGGTCCAATTTGGATGCCAGGGTGGCTCAGCCTCCTTTTTGTAGGCCAGGGTCTATCAGCCTCCGATTTGGAGCCTTGGGTCACTCAGCTTTCGATTTGGCGCGCCGGCCCTTTAAGACTCATTTTGGTGCGCCGGCTCTTTAAGAATCACTTTGGCGCGTCGGCCCTTTAAGAGCCAGGGTGGTTCACTGGGCTTCTAAATCCACTTTAGCGCACATTCTCTCTCAGGGGCATGCGTCATGTGATGAAGCTAGATTTGCATTTGTGCTGTGGGTTTCGCTTTAAGAGCTGATATTATGTGGCAGAAGCTCTGTCTTGGAGAGGTCATGTGACGTTCGTAGGCGTTGGCATAGTAACTGGGTCTGCCTGCGCATATCAATGAGCTCAACTGCTATTTCAATCGCCTCAGGGCATGTTTTGTCTATAGCAAAATTTCCCCATTCAAATGCATTGAGACAGTGCATTCCAATGACGGGAAAAAAAATTTTCAAGCGCAAAAACTACAAATCCGATCAACACGAAAAATACTTAGCACACGTCTCATGGACGCTGGCTTCGAAACGACACATCAATGGAGTCTGTGCGTGTAGCGGTTCGGGCCGCATTAATTGCGGAAATCAACTTAATAATAATAACTAGATGTGTATTTCCTGAAGGAAGTACAGATAGTGGTTTGAAATGGTGCCCGGGCTGCCCCTTTAAGAGACACTTGCCTGCTGCCCCTGGAAGACTTTCAACTCAGGATCCGTTTTACCTATGGGTGCCTCTCAGGGCCCACTTTGGCCTGTGGGGCCCCTCAGGGTCTGATATGGTGGGTGGGGCCCCTCAGGATCCGATTCAGTGAACTGGGCTCCTCAGGGCTTGAATTGGTGGGCGGGGCCACTCTGGGTCTGATTTGGTT
This sequence comes from Dendrobates tinctorius, assembly GCF_039654945.1. Taxonomy (NCBI): domain Eukaryota; kingdom Metazoa; phylum Chordata; class Amphibia; order Anura; family Dendrobatidae; genus Dendrobates; species Dendrobates tinctorius. The sequence continues at coordinate 52,203,318 of NW_027361738.1, read as the reverse complement.
GGTGGGGCCCCTCAGGGTCTGATTTGGTGGGCGGGGCCCCTCAGGGTCTGATTTAGTGGGCGAGACCACTCTAGGTCCGATTAGGTGGGCGGGGCCCCTTAGGGTCTGATTTGGTGGGAGGGACCCCTCAAGGTCCGATTTGATGGGCTGGGCCACTCTGGGTCCGATTTGGTGGGAGGGGACCCTCAGGGTCTGATTTGGTGGGCGGGTCCACTCTGGGTCCGATTTGGAGGGCGGGAGCACTCTGGGTCTGATTTGGTGGGCGGGGCCACTCTGGGTCCGATTTGGTGGATGGGGCCCTTCAGGGTACAATTTGGTGGGCGGGGACACTGAGTCTGATTTTGTGGGTTGGGCCCCTCAGGGTCCAATTTTGTGTCCGGGGCCCCTCAGGGTCCGATTTTGTGTCCGGGGCCCCTCAGGGTCCGATTTTGTGGACGGTGCCTCTCAGGGTCCGATTTTGTGGTTGGGGACCTCAGGGTCTGATTTTGTGGCCGGAGCCTCTCAGGGTCCGATTTTGTAGTTGGGGCCCCTCAGGATCCGATTTTGTGGGTGGGGCCCCTCAGGATCCGATTTTGTGGTTGGGGCCCCTCAGGGTTCAATTTTGTAGGTGGGGTCCATCAGCGTCCGATTTTGTGGGTGGGGCCCCTCAGGGTCCGATTTTGTGAGTGGGGCCCCTCAGGGTCCGATGTTGTGGCTGGGGCCCCTCAGGGTCTGATTTTGTGGCCCGATCCCCTCAGGGTCCGATTTTGTGGGTGGGGCACCTCAGGGTCCAATTTGGTGGGCGGGGCCCCTCAGGGTCCGATTTGGTGGGCGGGGCCACTCTGGGTCTGATTTGGTGGGCGGGGCCACTCTGGGTCCGATTTGGTGGACGGGGCCCTTCAGGGTCCAATTTGGTGGGCGGGGACACTGAGTCTGATTTTGTGGGTTGGGCCCCTCAGGGTCCGATTTTGTGGCCGGGGCCCCTCAGGGTCCGATTTTGTGGCCGGTGCCTCTCAGGATCCGATTTGGTGGTTGGGGCCCCATCAGGGTCCGATTTTGTGGCCGGAGCCTCTCAGGGTCCGATTTTGTGGTTGGGTCCCCTCAGGATCTGATTTTGTGGCCGGGGTCCCTGAGGGTCCAATTTTGTGGGTAGGGTCTCTCAGGGTCCGATTTTGTGGTTGGGGCCCCTCAGGATCCGATTTTGTGGGTGGGGCCCCTCAGGATCCGATTTTGTGTCCGGGGCCCCTCAGGGTCCGATTTTGTGGACGGTGCCTCTCAGGGTCCGATTTTGTGGTTGGGGACCTCAGGGTCCGATTTTGTGGCCGGAGCCTCTCAGGGTTCGATTTTGTAGTTGGGGCCCCTCAGGATCCGATTTTGTGGGTGGGGCCCCTCAGGATCCGATTTTGTGGTTGGGGCCCCTCAGGGTTCAATTTTGTAGGTGGGGTCCATCAGCGTCCGATTTTGTGGGTGGGGCCCCTCAGGGTCCGATTTTGTGAGTGGGGCCCCTCAGGGTCCGATGTTGTGGCTGGGGCCCCTCAGGGTCTGATTTTGTGGCCGGATCCCCTCAGGGTCCGATTTTGTGGGTGGGGCCCCTCAGGGTCCAATTTGGTGGGCGGGGCCCCTCAGGGTCCGATTTGGTGGGCGGGGCCACTCTGGGTCTGATTTGGTGGGCGGGGCCACTCTGGGTCCGATTTGGTGGACGGGGCCCTTCAGGGTCCAATTTGGTGGGCGGGGACACTGAGTCTGATTTTGTGGGTTGGGCCCCTCAGGGTCCGATTTTGTGGCCGGGGCCCCTCAGGGTCCGATTTTGTGGCCGGTGCCTCTCAGGATCCGATTTGGTGGTTGGGGCCCCATCAGGGTCCGATTTTGTGGCCGGAGCCTCTCAGGGTCCGATTTTGTGGTTGGGTCCCCTCAGGATCTGATTTTGTGGCCGGGGTCCCTGAGGGTCCAATTTTGTGGGTAGGGTCCCTCAGGGTCCGATTTTGTGGTTGGGGCCCCTCAGGATCCGATTTTGTGGGTGGGGCCCCTCAGGATCCGATTTTGTCGTTGGGGCCCCTCAGGGTCTGATTTTGTGGCCGGGTCTACTCAGGGTCCGATTTTGAGGGCGGGGCCCCTCAGGGTCTGATTTTGTGGGCGGGGCCCCTCAGGGTCCGATTTGGTGGGCGGGGCCCTCAGGGTCCGATTTCGTGGCCGGGGCCCCTCAGGGTCCGATTTTGTGGGTGGGGCCCCTCAGGGTCCGATTTTGTGGCTGGGGCCCCTCAGGGTACGATTTTGTTGGTTGGGCCCCTCAGGATCCGACTTTGAGGGTGGGGCCCCTCATGGTTCGATTTTGTGGTTGGGACCCCTCAGGGTCTGATTTTGTGGACGGGTCTACTCAGGGTCTGATTTTGAGGGCAGGGCCCCTCAGGGACCGATTTTGTGGGCGGGGTCCCTCAGGGTCCGATTTTGTGGTTGGAGGCCCTCAGGGTCCGATTTTGTGGTTGGGGCCCCTCAGGGTCCGATTTTGTGGCCAGCTCCCCTCAGGGTCCGATTTCGTGGCCGGTGCCACTCAGGGTCCGATTTCGTGGCCGGGGCCCCTCAGGGTGCGATTTTGTGGCTGGGACCCCTCAGGGTCTGATTTTGTGGGTGGGGCCCCTCAGGGTCCGATTTTGTGCCTGGGGCCTCTCAGGGTCCGATTTTGTTGGTTGGGCCCCTCAGGATCCGATTTTGAGGGTGGGGCCCCTCATGGTCCGATTTTGTGGCCGGGGCCCCACAGGGTCCGATTTTGTGGTTGGGGCCCCTCAGGGTCTGATTTTGTGGCCGGGTCTACTCAGGGTCAGATTTTGAGGGCGGGGCCCCTCAAGGTCCGATTTTGTGGGCGGGGTCCCTCAGGGTCCGATTTGGTGAGCGGGGCCCCCAGGGTCCAAGTTTGTGGGTGGGGCCCCTCAGGGTCCGATTTTGTGATTGGGGGCCCTCAGCGTCCGATTTTGTGGGTGGGGCCCCTCAGAGTCCGATTTGGTTGGCGGGCCCCCTCCGGGTCCGATTTGGAGGGCGGGGCCTCTCAGGGTCCGATTTTGAGGGCGAGGCCCCTCATGGTCCGATTTTGTGGGCGGGGCCCCTGAGGGTCCGATATGTTGGGCGGGGCCACTCAGGGTCCAATTTTGTGGGTGGGGCCCCTCTGGGTTCGATTTTGTGGCCGGGGTCTCTCAGGGTCCGATTTTGTGGCCGGGGCCCCTCAGGGTCCGATATTGTGGTTGGGGCCCCTCAGGGTTCGATTTTGTGGTTGTGGCCCCTCAGGGTCCGATTTTGTGGTTGGGGGCCCTCAGGGTCCGATTTTGTGTCCGGGGCCCCTCAGGGTCTTATTTCGTGGTTGAGGCCCCTCAGGGTCCGATTTTGTGGCCAGCGCCCCTCAGTGTCCTATTTCGTGGCCGGGGCCCCTCAGGGTCCGATTCCGTGGCCGGGGCCCCTCATGGTTCGATTTTGTGGCTGGGGCCCCTCAGGGTCCGATTTTGTGGATGGGCCGCTTAGGGTCCGATTTTGAGGCCGGGGCCCCTCAGGGTCCGATTTTGTGGGTGGAGCCCCTCAGGGTCCGATTTTGTGGCCGGGGCCCCTCAGGGTCAGATTTTGTGGTTCGGGCCCCTCAGGGTCTGATTTTGTGGCCGGGTCTACTCAGGGTCCGATTTTGTAGGTGGGGCCCCTTAGGGTCTGATTTTGTGGACCCGCTGGATCCATTTTGGTGGGCGGGGCCACTCTGGGTCCGATTTGGTGGGCGGGGCTCCTCAGGGTCTGATTTGGTGGGCGGGGCCCCTCGGGGTCCGATTTTGAGGGCGAGGCCCCTCAGGGTCCGATTTTGTGGGCGGGGCCCCTGAGGGTCCGATATGTTGGGCGGGGCCACTCAGGGTCCAATTTTGTGGGTGGGGCCCCTCTGGGTTCGATTTTGTGGCCGGGGTCTCTCAGGGTCCGATTTTGTGGCCGGGGCCCCTCAGGGTCCGATATTGTGGTTGGGGCCCCTCAGGGTTCGATTTTGTGGTTGTGGCCCCTCAGGGTCCGATTTTGTGGTTGGGGGCCCTCAGGGTCCGATTTTGTGTCCGGGGCCCCTCAGGGTCTTATTTCGTGGTTGAGGCCCCTCAGGGTCCGATTTTGTGGCCAGTGCCCCTCAGTGTCCTATTTCGTGGCCGGGGCCCCTCAGGGTCCGATTCCGTGGCCGGGGCCCCTCATGGTTCGATTTTGTGGCTGGGGCCCCTCAGGGTCCGATTTTGTGGATGGGCCGCTTAGGGTCCGATTTTGAGGCCGGGGCCCCTCAGGGTCCGATTTTGTGGGTGGAGCCCCTCAGGGTCCGATTTTGTGGCCGGGGCCCCTCAGGGTCAGATTTTGTGGTTGGGGCCCCTCAGGGTCTGATTTTGTGGCCGGGTCTACTCAGGGTCCGATTTTGTGGGTGGGGCCCCTTAGGGTCTGATTTTGTGGACCCCCTGGATCCATTTTGGTGGGCGGGGCCACTCTGGGTCCGATTTGGTGGGCGGGGCCCCTCAGGGTCTGATTTGGTGGGGGGGCCCCTCGGGGTCTGATTTGGTGGGCGGGGCTCCTCTGGGTCCAATTTGGTGGGCGTGGCCTCTCTCGGTCCGATTTAGTGGGCAGTGCCCCTCAGGGTCCGATTTGGTGGGCGGGGCCCCTCAGGGTCCAATTTGGTGGGTGGGGCCCCTCTGCTTCCGATTTGGTGGGCGGGGCCCTTCATGGTCCGATTTGGTGGGCGGGGTCACTCTGGGTCCGATTTGGTGGACGGAGCTCCTCAGGGTCCGATTTGGTGGGCAGGGCCCCTCTGGGTCCGATTTGGTGGGCGGGTCCCTTCAGGGTCCGATTTGGTGGGTGGGGCCACTCTGAGTCTGATTTGGTGGGCGGGGGCCCTCAGTGTCCGATTTGGTGGGCTGTGCCACTCTGGGTCCGTTTTTGGTGGGCGGGGCCACTCTGGGTCCGATTTGGAGGCCAGGGTGGCTCAGCCTCCGATTTTAAGGCCGGGGTGGCTCAGCCTCCGATTTGGAGCCTGGGGTCACTCAGCTTTCGATTTGGCGCGTCGGCCCTTTAAGACTCATTTCGGTGCGGCAGCTCTTTAAGAATCACTTTGGCGCTTCGGCCCTTTAAGAGCTAGTTTGGCTCACTGGGCTTCTAAATACACTTTGGCGCACATTCTCTCTCAGGGGCATGTGTCATGTGATGAAGCTAGATTTGCATTTGTGCTGTGGGTTTCGCTTTAAGAGCTGATATTATGAGTCAGAAGCTCTGTTCTGGAGATGTCATGTGACGTTCGTAGGCGTTGGCATAGTAACTGGTTCTGCCTGCGCATATCAATGAGCTCAACTGCCATTTCAATCGCCTCAGGGCACGTTTTGCCATTTCCCCATTCAAATGCATTGGAGACAGTGCATTCCAATGACGGGAAAAAAAAATTTCTAACGCAAATTGCGCAAAAACTACAAATCTGATTGACACGAAAAATACTTAGCACACCTCTCATGGACGCTGGCTTCGAAACGACACTTCAACGGAGTCTGTGCGTGTAGCGGTTCGGGCTGTATTAATTGCGGAGATCAACTTAATAATAATAATAAGAAGAAGAATAAGTTAGCAGCGTTCGGATTACAATATAGTGTTTTTTTCAAACCACTATAATAAGAAGAAGAATAAGTTAGCAGCGTTCGGATTACAATATAGTGGTTTTTTCAAACCACTATAATAAGTTAGCAGCGTTCGGATTACAATATAGTGGTTTTTTCAAACCACTATAATAATAATAATAATAATAAGAAGAAGAAGAAGAAGAAGAAGAAGAAGTTAACAGCGTTCGGATTACAATATAGTGTTTTTTTCAAACCACTATAATAATGTGACAGACCTTACATATTGGATTATATAGAGCCCTGTTTTTTATTACATACCATCCTGTCTTGTTAGCTGTATAAAGCAATGAAGGATGATGGAGCATGGGAAAGCATCCTTTCTAATGGAGGAGCTGATGGACTGGTAGTTTGGTCACCGGCTCCTCGATCAGCAGTCATTTTATATCTAAAAAGAGAGGGGACTATGTAATAAAAGAGGGCACTGTAAATAACAAAATTAACAAGAATACACTATGTAAGACAGCACTATACATAACAGCAGAGGAAGCTATATAATAAGGGACGGCATCATATATAACTAGAGAGGATGGTACATAATAAGGGATTACATTGTCCTCATTGTCCTCCTCCCCTCGCATCCCATTATTGTCCTCTCCCCCACCCCATCATTGCCCTCTTCACCACCTCCATAATTTTCTTCTCCCCCACCACTATCTTTGCTTTCTCCCCCACCACTCCCATCATTGCCCATTCCACCACCTCCATCATTTCCTCCTCCTCCACCACCCCCATTTATTGCCCTTTCCACCACCACCGTCATTGCATTCTCCCCCACCACCCCATCATCATTTATTTTTACCCCCAACCACCCCATCATTGCCCTCTCCATCACCCCCATAATTGCCTTCTCTCCATCACCCCCACCCTTGCCTTCTCCCCATCATTGCCTTCTCCTTCACCCTATCACTGCCTTCTCCTCATCACTCCCATCAATGCATGCTCCATCACCCCATCATTGTCGTCTCCCCATCACTCCCATCATTGCCTTCTCCATCACCCCATCACTCCCATCATTGCCTGCTCCATCACCTCATCACTCCCATCATTGCCTGCTCCATCACCCCATCATTGTCTTCTCCCCATCACTCCCATCATTGCCTGCTCCATCACCCCATCATTGTCTTCTCCCCATCACTCCCATCATTGCCTTCTCCATCACCCCATCACTCCCATCATTGCCTGCTCCATCACCTCATCACTCCCATCATTGCCTGCTCCATCACCCCATCATTGTCTTCTCCCCATCACTCCCATCATTGCCTTCTCCATCACCCCATCACTCCCATCATTGCCTGCTCCATCACCTCATCACTCCCATCATTGCCTGCTCCATCACCCCATCATTGTCTTCTCCCCATCACTCCCATCATTGCCTTCTCCATCACCCCATCACTCCCATCATTGCCTGCTCCATCACCTCATCACTCCCATCATTGTCTGCTCCATCACCCCCATCATTGCCTGCTTCATCACTCCCATCATTGCCTTCTCCTTCACCCCATCACTGCCTTCTCCCCATCACTCCCATCATTGCCTGCTCCATCACCCCATCATTGTCTTCTCCCCTTCACTCTCATCATTGCCTTCTCCATCACCCCATCACTGCCTTCTCCCCATGACTCCCATCATTGTCTGCTCCATCACCCCCATCATTGCCTGCTCCATCACTCCATCACCCCATCATTGTCTGCTCCATCACCCCCATCATTGCCTGCTCCATCACTCCCATCATTGTCTGCTCCATCACCCCCATCATTGTCTTCTACTTCACCCCATCACTGCCTTCTCCCCATCACCCCATCATTGCCTTCTCCATCACCCCATCACTGCCTGCTCCATCACCCCCATCATTGCCTGCTCCATCACTCCCATCATTGCCTGCTCCATCATCCCATCATTGTCTTCTCCCCATCACCCCATCATTGCCTTCTCCATCACCCCATCACTGCCTGCTCCATCACCCCCATCATTGCCTGCTCCATCACTCCCATCATTGCCTGCTCCATCACCCCATCATTGTCTTCTCCCCATCACTCCCATCATTGCCTTCTCCATCACCCCATCACTGCCTTCTCCCCATGACTCCCATCATTGTCTGCGCCATCACCCCCATCATTGCCTGCTCCATCACTCCCATCATTGTCTGCTCCATCACCCCCATCATTGCCTTCTCCTTCACCCCATCACTGCCTTCTCCCCATCATTGCTTGCTCCATCACCCCATCATTGTCTTCTCCCCATCATTGCCTTCTCTGCATCGCCCCCATCATGGCCTTCTCCCATTACCCCCTCATGGCCATCTCCCATTACCCCAGGCATTATCGCCTTCTCTCCCCATCACAGTCTTCTCATGTCCCCATCTCCTCCAGGGCCAGGCTAACCTACACACACAAAGACACACACACAGACGTACACACAGACATACATACATACAGACATACACACATACATATACATACACACACAGACATACACAGACACCACCTCTCTCCTCTCACCTGTCCGCAACATCGCCTGCGCTTCCTCGCTCACACAGCAGCGGCCTCTGAATGATGACATCATTCAGCGGCGCTTCTCGGTGTCAAACAGGAAGCGCGGGCAGCGGGCAGGAAGCAGGACGGACCCTTGCAGCTCCGCTCCTGCTGTGATTGCTCCCTGCCCGCCGCTGCACTGCACTGTGCCTCACTGCCTCTGCGCTTCTCCGACCCACAGAGAGAAATTGCTGCTGCTGCCGCGCCGCCCCCACACATGTGCCGCCTGGGGCGGACCGCCCCCCCCACCCCCCCCACGCTACGCCACCGCTGCTGTTTCATGACGGTCAAAACTAGACAGAAACAGCGTGTGTCAGTCCATATACAAATACACGGAGCTTGACAATTTTCCATACACACACCGTACAGCGGTGTACGCTCCTCACACACTACCATGTACCGCCTTCTAGCACGGACAAATAGAAGCTACCTGTGTGTGACTCGGGAAAAAAAAGCCGAGTAGTTTTTCCGTTTCTCCAGACCTTCACCCTAGAGTCCTGTCTGTTTTTCAAAGTTTCGCATATCTGCTATTTGATAACGGTCAAAACTAGACAGAGACAGCGTGTGTCAGTCTGTATACAAATACACGGAGCTTGACAATTTTACATACACACACTGTACAGCGGTGTATGCTCCTCACACACTACCGTGTACCGCCTTCTAGCACGGACAAATAGAAGCTACCTATGTGTGACTCTGGAAAAAAAAGCCGAGGAGTTTTTCTGTTTTTCCAGACCTACACCTTAGAGTCCTGTCCATTTTTCAAACAGTTTCGCACATCTGCTGTTTCATGACGGTCAAAACCAGAAAGAGACAGCGTGTGTCAGTCTGTATACAAATACACGGAGCTTGACAATTTTCCATACACACACTGTACAGCGGTGTACGCTCCTCACACACTACCGTGTACCGCCTTCTAGCATGGACAAATAGAAGCTACCTGTGTGTGACTCGGGAAAAAAAAGCCGTAGAGTTTTTCCATTTTTCCAGACCTACACCTTAGAGTCCTGTCCGTTTTTCAAACAGTTTCATATATCTGCTGTTTGATAACAGTCAAAACTAGACAGAGACAGCGTGTGTCAGTCCATATACAAATACACGGAGCTTGACAATTTTACATACACACACCGTACAGCAGTGTACGCTCCTCACACACTACCGTGTACCGCCTTCTAGCACGGACAAATAGAAGCTACCTGTGTGTGACTGGAAATAAAAGCCGAGGAGTTTTTCCATTTTTCCAGACCTACACCTTAGAGTCCTGTCCGTTTTTCAAACAGTTTCGTACATCTGCTGTTTGATCACGGTCAAAACAAGACAGAGACAGCGTGTGTCAATCGGTATACAAATACACGGAGCTTGACAATTGTACATACACACATCGTATAGAGCTGTCCGATTCTCCAACAGTATTGTATATCTGCCGTTCGCATTACAGTCAATTTTATACCTAGTCAGCGTGTGTGTGACACTCCGTGAATACATATACGGAGATTGTTAGTTGCACAAAAATTGTATACAGCTGTACACTTTTGATACAGTAATCTGCTTGTTGGATTACGGTCTAATTTATACTGTGAGAGTGTCTGTGACTAACAAAATATATACTATATACGTTTATTTAATTTGTTTAATGCACCTTACACAGCTGAACGCTCCTCATACAGTACCATCTCTCTGCTGGTATTTTTGGTACATTTTCCCAAACATGAGGAAGTATGGTGGAAGAGGCCGCGGACGTGGGCAGGGGGGAGCATCTGGTACTGATGCTGGTGGTGCATCGGCTGGTTCTGGCAAAAGCACAATAGCAGCTAAGGCAGGAGGTGTTGAGCCTGCGTCATCCTCTGGCCCAAGAAGGCCTGTAAGGTTTCCTTTTCTTAGAGTAGGAAAACTGCTTTTGAAGCCGGAGCATCAGGAACAGGTTTTGGCGTACATTGCTGAAACAGCCACCAGCTCTATTGCCTCCTCTTCTGAATGGTCGAAACCTGCAAGCATGGAGTCATCTGTGCAGGGTTCTGGTCATAAAATAGCCTTTTCGTTGTGTCCTTCACCCCCACCAAAAGTTAAGGATGCGGCAGCCCACACTTCAGATTACTCTATGGAGCTCTTTTCACATACCATGCCTGGGTTATCCAGTCAAATCCTGAATTCCCCAGTCCAAGATGAAACATACATGGAGTGCACTGATGCACAGCCATTGCTAGATGATTCTGCTGGTACATTGACCCACAGCACTACATTGCCCTCGCAGTCTATTGAGCCATAATCTGACCCTGATGAAACCCAGGTGCCCCTTCCCGCATGCTATACCACCTTACACAGTGACACAAAGGAAGGTAAAGAGGAAGGTGCAGATAACTTTGAAGAGGAGGGGATGGATGACCCAGTTCTGGACCCAGATTGGCATCCATGGGGGAGGAGGGTGGTGCTGGCAATAGTTCAGATAAGGAGAAGGATCTGCAGCAGGCACTGACATTGTAGCAGCGGTTATCTAGCAGGCCCATAGCTGTCCTAAAATGTGGAACAAAAACTAAAAGAGTTGCAGGACAGCTTGACCAGACGGTCAACTTAGCACAGCGTGCAAGGCCAGAAAATGTTTACCATAGTAGGAAGAGTGCAGTGTGGCACTTCTTTGTTCAAAATCCTACTGATGAGGCAAAGGTTACCTGTAAGAAGTGCGGAAGGACCTTTAGCTGAGGTAAACAACTCAGAAATTTGAATACGAGTTGCATGCTTAGACAGTTAATCTACATGCACTTGCAAGCGTGGACGGACTACAAAACCTCAGGTAGCACATGGGCACCTGCTCCGACTGAAGGTAGCCAACAATGCTCCATCGCTACCCCCACTGTAAGACCACCGCCACCATTAAGCACACCACCAGCACTAAATGTGGAGGTGTTGTCGCAAGGCCAAAGCACTCAGGAAATCACAATGGTTTTGCAACACAACACTGAATCTAGGCCATCACCACCAATACCATCACCAACCCCCTCTCACTCCATCCGGTCCACCGCTACTTCCTCCATATGCAGCTCTCCAGTCCAGCTCACCCTACCAGACACTCTGAGTAGGACAAGAAAGCACTCATCCTCTCATCCGTGTACACTGTGTTTGAATACCTACATTGCCAAACTAATCTCATTAGAGATGATGCCCTACCGTTTGGTTGAAAGCGAAGCTTCCACGACCTCATGGCCTACGCTGTCCCATGCTATGACCTACCCAGTCAGCACTTCTTTTCTCGAAAAGCCATCCCTGCCCTCCACCGGCATGTGAAAGACCGCATTGTCCATGCACTAAAACAGTCAGTGAGTGGAAAGGTGCACCTCACAACAGATGTATGGACCAGTAGGCATGGCCATCATAAGCATGAGCATCCCACTTATGCATCTGCTCATGCAAAGTTTGACGCACATTAAGGATCAGGTGTCTGCAGCGGAGGAGGAGGATGAGGGAAGCCTTGATGACAGTCAGCCATTGTCTGGTCAGGGAACTGTACTGGATGAGGTGGAGGAAGAAGAGGAAGAGGATGAGGGGGATGATTATTTTGGGCAGGAGGATGTTTCTCAGGGGGCAAGAGAAAATGTTGGCATTCCAAAGTCAGGTACAGTGTTTGTGCGTGACTGTAGGAATGTGGATTTTCCAGAAACTGCTCCTCCACCCACCACGGGCAGTGCATCAATGACACCTGGAACTTTGGCCCACATGTGCGATCATGCCTTGCGTATCCTAAAAAGGGAACCCCGCATTGACAAAATGATGAGGGATGACGACTACTGGCTGGCCAGCATCCTCGATCCACGCTACAAAGGCAAATTACACAATGTCATGCCACAGGAGAACCTAGAGATAATATTGGCAAACAAGCAAGCAACTATGCTAAACCGTTTGTTTGAGGCTTTCCAAGCACACAGCAGTGGTGCTGGTTCTCCCACGAGCCATAGTGGGCACAATGGAAGAGGTTTTCATGGTGCACACAGAAGAAGTGTTGTTGGAGACAGGGGTTTAATGACCATGTTGTGGAATGATTTCTCAAGTACCGCTCATACGACTGCTAATACTGCATCGATTAAAAGTGACAGGAGGCAGCAGTTGTCAACTATGGTTACAAACTACTTTTCCTCCCATATCGATGTTCTCCCTCACAGGTCATTCCCCTTTGACTATTGGGCCTCTAAACTGGACACCAGGCCTGAATTTGCACAATATGCTTTACAGGAGCTCTCTTGCTCTGCTGCTAGTGTGTTATCTGAAAGAGTCTTCAGTGCTGCTGGATCCATCCTAACAGAAAAAAGGACCCGTCTGTCGACACAAAATGTTGATGATCTAACCTTCATTAAAATGAACCATGCATGGGTTTCAAAGGATTTTGTCCCACCTTCCCCTGATGACACATAGGTTACCAGAAAAGTGCCTCGGTTTTTTCCTCCTCTTCCTCGGACTTGCCCAATTACGCCCTTTGCAGCAGCTGAATGTCCAGCCAACACATCAACATATGGCAATTTTTAAATCTCCCTAACTGGGCTGCCCACCCCTCTCCCAACGGCTGGGGTCAAGACCTGGTGCACCCAGGCAAGTGCCGTTGCTCTGAACAGGTGGATGGGCCCACTGATGGCCGACGGCAAAGGCACAGGGCCCCTCATAGTACAATACAGTGTCTCAGACGGTGGGAGGGTCCCCTCGCCGTCAGACACACCAGCACACTATGAGGGGCCCTGTGCCAGTACCGTCAACCACGATTGTGCCCCCCCCCTGCTTGGTCATGGCCACAGCACTTGCAAGTTGCAATACTTACCTCTCCCTGCTCCACCGCTGTGTAGTCTGGGCAGTTAAATCCTTCACAGGGACGGCCACTAGAAATTTGGTGTATTGATCAATGATGGTTAAGATGTAGCTATGGCCTGTCCTGCTGGCCTCTACCTTCAGATGATCAATGGCTACCATTTGAAATGGACGTCAACTTACAAGCGGATGCAGTGGTGGTTTATGATCACCTTTCACAGTTGTGATAGTCACAGACGTGTGACATTCCTGCCACCATTTTTCAATGTCTCCTCTCATGCCAATCCATTAGAATCGCCTACGGCCTGTGGCTTCTGTCTTTTGCACTCCAAAATGACCAGACACATCATGATAGGCAGTGAGGACCATGGGTACATCTCTTCCTGTGATCACAATTTGATGGAGACGAGTAACGGTGATGTGATCCACGCTACTGCGATAAAGCAATCCTTTCTTCACAAAGAACCTTTTTCGCTTTCTCCACAGACAGTAATTGAGGGTCTGCATCGCCTCTGCAACATCTCCCAGGAGGTTTTCCCGCGATTAGTAATTCCAAAATTTCTGCTAACACTCGACTTTGCGTCTATACTTGTATCCATGTAGTTTCCAGTAGCGGAGATCCTGGACTGGCTTACTGAGATTGAAATATATACGAAGATTTATAAGTACCACAACACTATATACTAGTGTACGCTATAAATACTTTTCCCTTTTTCTACTTTTTTATTTCTGGTGTAATACATAGTGAGCCTGTGAGTGTCTGTGTCTGACTCCGGAAGTAAAGACGGAAATTTAACCCTAGACTGGACACACCTGGTATGTGCTGATACAGTACCTTGTTTCAAAAATTTGTATTAAGGTATCATCTGTAGGATAACCAACTGTGGGGGGGACCCTCTTCTTGCCACAGACAAACACGAGACTGAGACAGAGTTTGTATTGAACAGGTCCATTTTTAGTGCCCATCCTTCTGTCGACAACAGCAATTCACCACAAGCATTTCACATTTCTCTGTACACAGGCCCCGATACCTTCACTTCCTTTGTAACTATAATCGTGGTGTCCTCTGTGGCTCTTCCACTGTGGCTGGCCTAGGCCCAACCACCACAGCGCTACACCAGTCTGAGCACACTGTCTGTATGATAGCCCCAGGCCATCTTCATCTGCAGCTAACATCCTCTGGGCAACCCCCCCGTGACCACCTCAACTGTCAGTCTTCTCTAGAGCCTTTCCACTGTCTCTATTTCCTCAGCAGAACTTCCACTTTACTGTGCTCCCTCCGCTGACTGACTCTTCCAGAACCTTCCCTCAGCCTTTTATACTTCCAGTTGTGGCAACTCCTCCCACCATCACCTAACAGTTTCTCCGACCAATGCCAGTTATTCAGTCCCACTCCTATACTCTCCACTGCCCTCCAATGGGCAAGCTAAAACACTGCACCCTTTCTCTTTATCTTAGCGGTTTCACACCTACACTGCGCTACACCTCTGCTTGTCACTACAGGCTGGTTTGTCTGTCAGTCGACCTTCCCTACATCATCCATAGTGAGTGAGCGTGTGTGGGTTACGTCTTCTATATGTACGGTGAATCGGAGAAACAAACTTTTACCCTATACTCGATACAGCTTGTATCTTGTTATACAGTACCTTTGTTCGACATTTAGCATTACGGTCACATCCATACTGTGTAAGCGTCTGAGAGTGACTACAGGACAATTTATATGGAGATTTCAATTGTACCCTAAAAAATATATACTTGCTATCTTGTTATTCAGGACCTTTTTTACAACATTTTTTATTACGGTCAAAACCAAACTGAGTGAGCGTCTGAGGGTGACTCCGGAAATATATACCGATATTTTCAATTTGGCCAACACTGCATACAGCAGAACGCTTCTGATACAGTAACCTTTTTAGCTATTTAGATTCTGGTGCAATCCATAATGAGCCTGTAAACGTCTGTCTGTTACTCTGGCAATATATTTGGAACTTTAAGATTACCCCAACACAGCATACAGCTGTACGCTTGTATTACATAACCTATTTACAGCTTTTCATATTCTTGTGTAATCCATACTGGGCCTGAGAGCGTTTGTGTCTGCCTCCTGAAAAGTATACGGAGAATCAGAATGTTTACACAATACTATATATACCTTGTATCTGGTGATACTGTACCCTTTTTCAACTTGTTATTTTATTGGGTAATCCATACTGAGCCTGTGAGCATCTGTGTATGCCTCATGAAATATATACAGAGATTTACTGTTATCCATAGACTGTATAGAGCTGTACGCTTCTGATACAGTACCATATATCTGCTGGTATTTTGGGTCCATTTTTCAAAACATGAGGAAGTATGGTGGAAGAGGACGCGGATGTGGGTGTGGAGGGCCACCTGGTACTGATAGTGGTGGTGGTGCATCTGCTGGTAGTGCCAAAAACACAATAGCAGCTAAGGCAGGAGGTATTGAGCCAGCGTCATGGTGTAGCTCTGGAAGGCCTGTAAGGCTCCCTTTTCTGGGAGTAGGTAGACTGCTTTTAAAGCCGGAGTATCAGGAACTGTTTGTGGCTTACATTGCTGAAACAGCCTCCTGCTCTATCGCATCCTCTTCTGAAGTTGTAAAAAATGCAAGCACTGAGTCGTAACTGCAGGCTTCTGGTCAGGAGCAACCCCTTTCCTTGTGTCCTTCACCCACACCAAAAGTGAATGATGTGGAAGCACACACTTCAGTTTACTCCATGGAGCTCTTTTCACATACCATGCCTGGGTTAATTAAAAATAGGGCCCATCATGTACTGGAGCAATGTAAATGGGGCAGATCAGACACTGGAGCAGCATCTAAGGGGCCCATTATACACTGGAGCATTACAAATGGGGCCCATTATATATGGAGCATTATTAGGGCCCATTATACACTGGAGCATCATCCATGAGGCCCATCATGTACTGGAACATTGTAAATGGGGCAGATCAGACACTGGAGCAGCATCTAAGGGGTCCATTATACACTGGAGCATTACAAATGGGGCCCATTATACAGTGGGGAAAAAAAGTATTTAGTCAGTCAGCAATAGTGCAAGTTCCACCACTTAAAAAGATGAGAAGCGTCTGTAATTTACATCATAGGTAGACCTCAACTATGGGAGACAAACTGAGAAAAAAAAATCCAGAAAATCACATTGTCTGTTTTTTTTTCATTTTATTTGCATATTATGGTGGAAAATAAGTATTTGGTCAGAAACAAGCAATCAAGGTTTCTGGCTCTCACAGACCTGTAACTTCTTCTTTAAGAGTCTCCTCTTTCCTCCACTCATTACCTGTAGTAATGGCACCTGTTTAACCTTGTTATCAGTATAAAAAGACACCTGTGCACACCCTCAAACAGTCTGACTCCAAACTCCACTATGGTGAAGACCAAAGAGCTGTCAAAGGACACCAGAAACAAAATTGTAGCCCTGCACCAGGCTGGGAAGACTGAATCTGCAATAGCCAACCAGCTTGGAGTGAAGAAATCAACTGTGGGAGCAATAATTAGAAAATGGAAGACATACAAGACCACTGATAATCTCCCTCGATCTGGTGCTCCACGCAAAATCCCACCCCGTGGGGTCAGAATGATCACAAGAACGGTGAGCAAAAATCCCAGAACCACGCGGGGGGACCTAGTGAATGAACTGCAGAGAGCTGGGACCAATGTAACAAGGCCTACCATAAGTAACACACTACGCCACCATGGACTCAGATCCTGCAGTGCCAGACGTGTCCCACTGCTTAAGCCTGTACATGTCCGGGCCCGTCTGAAGTTTGCTAGAGAGCATTTGGATGATCCAGAGGAGTTTTGGGAGAATGTCCTATAGTCTGATGAAACCAAACTGGAACTGTTTGGTAGAAACACAACTTGTCGTGTTTGGAGGAAAAAGAATACTGAGTTGCATCCATCAAACACCATACCTACTGTAAAGCATGGTGGTGGAAACATCATGCTTTGGGGCTGTTTCTCTGCAAAGGGGCCAGGACGACTGATCCGGGTACATGAAAGAATGAATGGGGCCATGTATCGTGAGATTTTGAGTGCAAACCTCCTTCCATCAGCAAGGGCATTGAAGATGAAACGTGGCTGGGTCTTTCAACATGACAATGAATCAAAGCACACCGCAAGGGCAACGAAGGAGTGGCTTCATAAGAAGCATTTCAAGGTCCTGGAGTGGCCTAGCCAGTCTCCAGATCTCAACCCTATAGAAAACCTTTGGAGGGAGTTGAAAGTCCGTGTTGCCAAGCGAAAAGCCAAAAACATCACTGCTCTAGAGGAGATCTGCATGGAGGAATGGGCCAACATACCAACAACAGTGTGTGGCAACCTTGTGAAGACTTACAGAAAACGTTTAACCTCTGTCATTGCCAACAAAGGATATATCACAAAGTATTGAGATGAAATTTTGTTTCTGACCAAATACTTATTTTCCACCATAATATGCAAATAAAATGAAAAAAAAACAGACAATGTGATTTTCTGGATTTTTTTTTCTCAGTTTGTCTCCCATAGTTGAGGTCTACCTATGATGTAAATTACAGACGCCTCTCATCTTTTTAAGTGGTGGAACTTGCACTATTGCTGACTGACTAAATACTTTTTTTCCCCACTGTATATGGAGCATTATTAGGGCCCATCATACCCAGGAACATCATCCAAGAGGCCCATCATACACTGGAGCATTCCATATTGGGGACATCAGACACTGCAGCAGCATTTACGGGGCCCATTATACACTGGAGCATCATGCATGAGGCCCAACATATACTGGAGCATTCCAAATGGGGGACATCAGACACTGGAGCAGAATTTATGGGGCTCATTATGCACTGGAGCATTAGAAATGGAGCCCATTATATATGGAGCATTATTAGGGCCCATGATACACTGGAGCATCATCCATGAGGCCCATCATGTACTGGAGCATTGTAAATGGGGCAGATCAGACACTGGAGAAGCATCTAAGGGTCACATTATACACTGGAGCATTACAAATGGGGCCCATTATATATGGAGCATTATTGGAGCCCATCATACACTGGAGCATCATCCATGAGGCCCATCATGTACTGGAGCAATGTAAATGGGGCAGATCAGACACTGGAGCAGCATCTAAGGGGCACATTATACACTAAGCATTACAAATGGGGCCCATTATATATGAAATATTATTAGGGCCCATGATACACTGGAGCATCATCCATGAGGCCCATTATGTACTGGAGCATTGTAAATGGGGCAGATCAGACACTGGAGCAGCATCTAAGGGGCCCACTATACACTGAAGCATTACAAATGGGGCACATTATATATGGAGCATTATGTGGAGCTCAGCATATACTGTATGGATTTGGAACATTATATGTGACTAATTATTTGGTATGGAGAAATATATGGGGCTAATTATTCTGTATGGCGCACAATGTGGTGGCCATAACACTGTATGGAGTAATATACTGTCCTGTTTTTGAGCTATTGTGCAGTTTAAAATAGATCAGTCGTGTCATGTAAGCAGTGAAGTATGTGTCATTGTACTATACCTATATTTCTGTGGCGTATCGGAACATCATGAGTTGTGGTACAGTGGGGAAAAAAAGTATTTAGTCAGTCAGCAATAGTGCAAGTTCCACCACTTAAAAAGATGAGAGGCGTCTGTAATTTACATCATAGGTAGACCTCAACTATGGGAGACAAACTGAGAAAAAAAAATCCAGAAAATCACATTGTCTGTTTTTTTTTCATTTTATTTGCATATTATGGTGGAAAATAAGTATTTGGTCAGAAACAAAATTTCATCTCAATACTTTGTGATATATCCTTTGTTGGCAATGACAGAGGTCAAACGTTTTCTGTAAGTCTTCACAAGGTTGCCACACACTGTTGTTGGTATGTTGGCCCATTCCTCCATACAGATCTCCTCTAGAGCAGTGATGTTTTTGGCTTTTCGCTTGGCAACATGGACTTTCAACTCCCTCCAAAGGTTTTCTATAGGGTTGAGATCTGGAGACTGGCTAGGCCACTCCAGGACCTTGAAATGTTTCTTACGAAGCCACTCCTTCGTTGCCCTGGCGGTGTGCTTTGGATCATTGTCATGTTGAAAGACCCAGCCACATTTCATCTTCAATGCCCTTGCTGATGGAAGGAGGTTTGCACTCAAAATCTCACGATACATGGCCCCATTCATTCTTTCATGTACCCGGATCAGTCGTCCTGGCCCCTTTGCAGAGAAACAGCCCCAAAGCATGATGTTTCCACCACCATGCTTTACAGTAGGTATGGTGTTTGATGGATGCAACTCAGTATTCTTTTTCCTCCAAACACGACAAGTTGTGTTTCTACCAAACAGTTCCAGTTTGGTTTCATCAGACCATAGGACATTCTCCCAAAACTCCTCTGGATCATCCAAATGCTCTCTAGCAAACTTCAGACGGGCCCGGACATGTACAGGCTTAAGCAGTGGGACACGTCTGGCACTGCAGGATCTGAGTCCATGGTGGCGTAGTGTGTTACTTATGGTAGGCCTTGTTACATTGGTCCCAGCTCTCTGCAGTTCATTCACTAGGTCCCCCCGCGTGGTTCTGGGATTTTTGCTCACCGTTCTTGTGATCATTCTGACCCCACGGGGTGGGATTTTGCGTGGAGCACCAGATCGAGGGAGATTATCAGTGGTCTTGTATGTCTTCCATTTTCTAATTATTGCTCCCACAGTTGATTTCTTCACTCCAAGCTGGTTGGCTATTGCAGATTCAGTCTTCCCAGCCTGGTGCAGGGCTACAATTTTGTTTCTCGTGTCCTTTGACAGCTCTTTGGTCTTCACCATAGTGGAGTTTGGAGTCAGACTGTTTGAGGGTGTGCACAGGCGTCTTTTTATACTGATAACAAGTTTAAACAGGTGCCATTACTACAGGTAATGAGTGGAGGAAAGAGGAGACTCTTAAAGAAGTTACAGGTCTGTGAGAGCCAGAAATCTTGATTGCTTGTTTCTGACCAAATACTTATTTTCCACCATAATATGCAAATAAAATGAAAAAAAAACAGACAATGTGATTTTCTGGATTTTTTTTTCTCAGTTTGTCTCCCATAGTTGAGGTCTACCTATGATGTAAATTACAGACGCCTCTCATCTTTTTAAGTGGTGGAACTTGCACTATTGCTGACTGACTAAATACTTTTTTTCCCCACTGTATGTGTTAAAGGGGCGCACTGATACTCTTTGGCCCAGGGCACATGAAAACCTGGAGCCAGCCCAACCCCCCCACAACTTTAGCCAAATAACCCCCTGTTTTCAATTTGTAACTATTATTAGGAAGTCAATTATGGTTGACAAGCTTCAGTTATAAGAATTGATGTTTTTGGCATTGAAATGGGTACTGCAGGTGTGTTTACTGTCTTCCACTCCCTGCCGACTTTGCTTCCCCATTGACTTGCATTGGGTTTCGTGTTTCAGTCTGCCTCTGACTTTTCCCTATAGTCGGCCGATTTCATTTGACCCGACTTTTGCGAAAGTCGGGTTTCATGAAACCCGACTCGACCCGAAATAAGGTAAAGTCGCTCACCTCTAAGGGCGACCAGAAGAAATTCTAGTCTAAGGGGGTCAGATTCCTTGTGGGAATGCTCGGACCTGACACCCATAATGTGGTGGTACACCATCTTGATGGAACAACTCAGGGAACGTGCCCCACTATCTTTGTACCCCATATACCACACCATACCATCAATTGTGGTTGTCAGGTCCAGGCATTCCTACATGAAGAGTTTCCTGGAAAGTTGATTGGTCTTCGTGGGCCAGTTGAATGGCCACCAAGGTTTCCCAATGTGACCCCCTTAGACTTTTATCTTTGGGCCCATCTGGAGGCCATTGTCTATGCTGTAAAGATACGAGATGTGCAGCATCTGAAACAGCGGATACTGGAAGCCTGTGCTAGCATTTTTTCTGTGGTGTTGCTATCAGTGTGTCAAGAGTGTGAGAAGAGGGTTGCATTGACAATCCAACACAATGGGCAGCACTTTGAATACATTTTATAAGTGGTCATAAACTTGTAAATAACTCATGAAAGAATAGAGATACGTTAAAACCAAGCACACCATTGTTTTTCTTGTGAAATTCTCAATAAGTTTGATGTGTCACATGACCCTCTTCCCATTGAAAAAAATAAAGTTGGATCCAAAATGGCCAACTTCAAAATGGCTGCCATGGTCTTGAAAAGTTTCCCCCCTCCCATATACTAATGTGCCACAAACAGGAAGTTGATATCACCAACCATTCCCATTTTATTTAGGTGTATCCATATAAATGGCCCACACTGTGTAATGCACTCCCTAGTATAATGCATCACCTTTCCCTCCCCCCATAGTAGTATAATGCACCCCATACCGGTATAATATGCCCCATACCACGGCTTTATAAAAAAAAGTTTTTCTTTACCTGGCCGAGCTCCAGCGATGTTATCCTCTACGATTCAGCTGAGGCGCGCAGCGTCGTTCCGGCGTATGACAGTGATGTCATACATTGGCGACGTGCACGCTGATGTCAACGGCCAGCATCTGATTGGCTGCTGGCCGTTAGCTATTGCTGTGCGGGAGAAATTTCCTGCACGACAACAGATTTTAACTGGTCGTGCGTAGGAGAACGCGTGGTCAGTTACTGAAGCGGAAGGATCCTGCCGCTCGGGCCCGGTTAGCAGAACGGAGGGGGCACACTGCAGACTCATCGGGCCCCATTCGCCAGTAAGGGCAATAATGCACTGATGGCAGCCCTGTATGGTGGATACTAGGTAATTATTTTAGGGTTTCCTTGGACTTATTTGCTTTGGCCATCTACGCATTCAGAAAATTAATAGAAAACCAACACAGACTAGTCCTGGGAGAAAATGGAGTGCCAAATGCAGAAAGAGGGGGTGAAGTGAGCTGTCAAGTGTGATTCTTTTTCTGAGCACACTACATACTACAGCATGTTCAGATGTACTGTAATGTATTGGATTATTGCCCTGCACCGCACTACTTGTTCACTAATGGAAATGTGTATCCTTTTTGGCAGAGCAATATATCATTGCCCAGGTTTCCCTATATTGCATAAAGGTTCATGCTAAGAATAGATACATTTATACAGTAGAAGAAAATTAGACAAAGTAACAGGAAAGTTACACTATTAAATAATAAACAAATTCAATACTTTCTTCTCCTTGTATACTAATTGGACAATGATTGAGAAAGCATGGCTTACAAGAACAGGGACAACCACAATTACTGAAGTAGAAATCAAATAATTAGTGACATAATTAATTTGGGAGAGAGCCAATGAATTCTCAACCGTGGGACAAATTTTCAATAATAGGGAATATATAACAGCTTATAAAGCCAACATTTATAACTTGGATTGCAAAGTTTATTTTCCCTGCATTATGTTTTCCTTAGAAAGCAGGCCATCTGCATGATTATGCCGACAATGTTAGCAGAAAGTTCCTTTGGCTGCAATCCACAAGGCAACGGAGGCAGAGATCAGTTACTCATTGCTGTGCTCTTGCAACGTCTAATTTTCCAATTATACAGTACAGTTCACTATATTGGAATCTTTCATATTTGCAAACAAGCAAAACTAACTGCTCAACCAGAGCAAAAAAAACTAGGTCATGATGATCCTAAACAGACTATCATCTTATGAAATAAATGGCAGGAAAGTACCCTAAGGCCAGAGTCACAATACCGTAGAATACGGCCGAGTGATATGCGAGAAAACATCACATAGCCCTCGGCCCAGTGTTAATTTATGGGGTAGCTCACATCAGCGTTTATTGTCTCAGCCATTGTCGGCGTACATGCAAAATCGCAGCATGCTGTGATTGGCACCGAGACTCGTCTGATACTCGCTAATGCAAGCCTATGGGTGCAAGAAAAAAATCGCACAGCACTCAGACCATTCAAGTGCTGTTCGATTTCGATTTTTACGCATCGGTGTCCTTTGAGAAGCCGGCAATTCATCTGCGGCATACAGTAAAATCACAGAATGGCAGGTTAAAAAAGAATAGAATAGATATATACACAGAGAATACATAGATATTTACTGTAGATGTCAGTGACACACACATTTATATATACTGCTCAAAAAAATAAAGGGAACAAAAACAGCCTGTTGCAAATGGAATAGTGTTCCCTTTATTTTTTGAGCAGTATATATGTACTGTATGTACTCGTGTATAAGCCGAGCTTTTCAGCACATTTTTTTTTGCTCAAAATGTCCCCCCTTGGCTTATACATGAGTCATTGTACCAGAAGATGGCGGGGGAGGCAGAGCAGCGGGTCACAGGAGGCAGGAGTTGGCGGATGCGGCTAAAGCCTGTGCGCTGGCAGTGAATATTCATTTCTCTTATAGCGTGCACAATGCCAGCAGCAGTCGCAGGCTTCCAGCAGCTGCTGGGCTAGCATCGGTGCTCACTCATAAAGGTAATGAATAATCACCTCTCTTCACTCCCATAGGTGTGGAGAGAGGTGAATATTCATTTCTTTAATGAGCGGGGACATGTGATCGCTCGGCCGCAGATGCTGCTGACACAGGAAGAAGATGCTGCGAGGGCGTGCACGGAAGGAAAGTAGAAGTTTTTTTATGCTTTTCTCATGGGGGTTAGCAGCATCCAACTGAGTTAGTAAACACTTTGCAAGTGCTCCATCGAAGTCTGTGAGGTTGATGGCAGCATCAGGACCTAACAACTTCTCTAGGTGGTTGGACACTAGCTGCTGTTTCAGTGCAGCCACCTGTTTAGACAGGGCGACTGGAGTCAGCTTCTCTTCAGCAGCAGATTCCTTAACTGTGCTCTGTATTTTTTCCACTTCTTGGGTGAGTTCCTGGACTTCATCCAGAAGCCATTGATATTTCTGTTGTGGGTTTCTTTCAGTCCTATTCCATCTCCCAGAATTTCATACTCCCCAGACTCGAATCCAATCCTATTTGTCTTGCTTATATGATCAGACAAATCAAGTCCTTTAGTTCCAATCTTCTTGTCTAAATTTGTCATAAGCAGTATTGGGGTTGGCGATAATGTGCTCTACTCTAGCACTGGTCAGCTCCTCCGCATAAAACTCTGCCTGGTCATCTTCTGTCAAATCACTCATTTAATAAGTGTCAGTCTCGTTCCTTGCGATGCCCAGTAGGTCGGCGTATTTGGGATTGGCCATGTCAGCTGTGTACACATTGACAGGAGGGAGTGGCTCTGGGCAGGAGGAAGAGGATGGCTCCCAGCAGCAAGAATGGAGACACCAGATGCTGGACACACATCAGGGCACCGGCTCACCACACACAGTACAGCGAGGAGCCTGGGGACAGCAGCCGGAGCACTAACTGAGCACCAATTACCGGCCATACGTGGGGGCTCATTTTCTCATGGAGGCCATACATACAAGGACAGGGATGAGGAACCATGCATATCAGGACAGGGATGAGGAGCCATGCAGACAAGGATGGGGTTAAGGAACCATGTGTTGTGAATTCTCTTACGTCTGGGTCAGGGCTCCCTCTGGTGGTTACTGTGGATAGTGGAGCTGGCTGGATTGACAGAGGTCTGCCACCTGATGATGATGATTGGAGATCTAGGGTTACTGATTGGAGTGTTTAAGTCAACAGGCTTCCTTCAATCCCTGCTGGTGATTAGTTTTCCTGTGCATTCTGAGGTCTGATGTCTCCTGCCTGATCCTGCATTTTTCAGTTAAGTTGTTAATTTGCTAATCCTTTGCATCTGATCTGGTTTTGCCTCTTTCTGCTTGTTGTGAGGGTTCAGCGTGCTCCCTGCTGGGGGTTGTGCTGGACCCCGCTCCATATGTTTCAGCGTCTGTCAGTTTGTTCAGTCCCCTGTTATATTAGTCTCTTTTGCTTTGCTGCCAGTTCATACCAGAATGCTGATATAGTGGGGGCGAGGTCGTGAAACCTCAGTGTTTTTTGGGACATCAGTCGTGTTGGATTTTTTAGGGTTTTTGCGTGTTTGCAGACAGTGTCTTTCCTTTCCTATACTATCTAGTCAGTTCAGGCCCCATCATTTGCTAAGTTTACTTTCTGCCTGCATTTGTGTTTCATCTTGTCTCACCGACAATATATGTTTGGGGGCTATTTCTTTGGGGTTCTACTTCGGGGCAGTTTAGATTCCACCTTTCTTGCTTTAGGCCTAGTTAGTTCTCTGGCTGTGTCGAGTCATCTAGGGCATCGTAGGTACGTTCCACTGCTACTGTTAGTTATGTTGTTAGGATTAGGGGTCCGTAATCCGCTAAGTTACCAACCTTTCTGGTTTCCTGGTGGCCTAGCCTATTCCTGCCATCCTCCTCGGTGACCTGTTCATAACAGCCATGCATACAAGGATGAAGATAAGGAGCAATGCAGACAAGGATGGGAATAAGGAGCATGCATACGGGATTAGGGGACGTTGCATACTCGACTTATACTCGAGGCAATAAGTTTTCAATGTTTTTTGTGGCAAAATTAGGTGCCTCGGCTTATACATGAGTATATACGGTATATATATTACATAGCTAGATAGAAGAAAAGCCGTTAATTCAGCAGCTGTGTAGTTTAAAATTACAGCAGGAGCTGACAGCATAAAATAGATGGATTACATACAGTAAAAACATATTGAATTGGCAGATATACAGATATCAGTGACAAATACAATTAGTACAGTGTGTGCAGCTTACTGTAAATGTATTTAATCAATACAAGGTTATTTTTCTAAAAAAAATGACATGCGCTCCCGCTTAATTTTCTTAACCAGCAGAGGGGAAGGCAACAGCTGGGGGACGATGTTTATAGCCTGAGAAGGGGGTAATACCCATGGAGCTTCTCAGGCTGTTAATATCAGCTCACAATTGTATGCTTAGCCTTTACTGGCTATTAAAATGGGGGACCCAAAATAATTGGGTCCCCCTATAATTAATAACCAGCAAAGGTTATGCAAACAGCTGTGGGCTGATATTAATTGCCTAGGTAGGGGCCATGGATACTGCCCCCCAGGCTAAAAACATCAGCTCTCAGCCACCCCAGAAAAGGCGAATCTCTAAGGTGTGCCATTTCTGACACTTAGCCACGCTCTTCCCACTTGCCCTGTAGCGGTGGCAAGTGGGGTGATGCCAGGGGAGTTGATGTCACCTTTGTATTGTCAGGTGACATCAATCCCCAAGGCTAGTAATGGAACAGCGGCAATAAGACATACACACACAGAATGAAGTCTTTTAATTGAAAGAAAGACACAGAGTTAAAAATAAAAAACAACAATATTCCTAACCTTTCCTGCAGCGATGATAATAATGCATTTTTTCA
Organism: Dendrobates tinctorius; assembly: GCF_039654945.1. NCBI lineage: Eukaryota > Metazoa > Chordata > Amphibia > Anura > Dendrobatidae > Dendrobates > Dendrobates tinctorius. The sequence continues at coordinate 52,177,047 of NW_027361738.1, read as the reverse complement.
GAAAAATAATCTTTTATTAATTAAATACATGTACAGTAAGTTGCACCCACACTGTACTTATTGTATTTGTCACTGACATCTCTATATCTACGTATTCTACTGTATGTGTATTTACTGTATGTAAACCATCTATTCCATGGTGTGTTGGCTTCTGCTGTGATTTTACACTACACGACTGCTGAATTGCTGGCTTTTCATCTATCTTGCTATGTAATATATATACATATATGTGTGTGTCACTGACATCTATATATCTATGTATTCTATGTTTAATTCAATCTATTCTATTCTAACCTGTCACCCTGCGATTTTACTATACGCAGCACATAAATTGCTGTCTTTTATTCTATCTAATATACTGTATATGTGTTTGTTTTGAAGAATATTTCCTTTGAAAATTATGTGTAAGTGACAGATAATTGCTGTATGTAAAAGCTCAGATTAAAATCGCATTACAGTCAGATAGCAATCGCACTGCATTCGGATTTACGGTAATTCAGATGCTAGGTGTTGAAAATCAGATAGTAACATAGTAACATAGTTAGTAAGGCCGAAAAAAGACATTAGTCCATCCAGTTCAGCCTATAAAATTCTGTCAGAATAAATCCCCAGATCTACGTCCTTCTAAAGAACCTAACAATAACTGTAAGATACAATATTGTTATGCTCCAGGAAGACATCCAGGCCTCTCTTGAACCCTTCGGCTGAGTTCGCCGTCACCACCTCCTCAGGCAGGGAATTCCAGATTCTCACTGCCCTAACAGTAAAGAATCCTCCTCTATGTTGGTGGAAAAACCTTTTCTCCTCCAGACGCAGAGAATGCCCCCTTGTGACTGTCACCTTCCTTGGTATAAACAGATCCTCGGAGAGATTTTTGTATTGTCCCCTTATATACTTATAGATGGTTATTAGATCGCCCCTCAGTCGTCTTTTTTCTAGACTAAATAATCCTAATTTTGCTAATGTCTCTGGGTATTGTAGTTCCCCCATCCCCTTTATTAATTTTGTTGCCCTCCTTTGTACCCGCTCTAGCTCCATTATATCCTTCCTGAGCACCGGTGCCCAAAGCTGTACACAGTACTCCATGTGCGGTCTAACCAGAGATTTGTACAGAGGCAGTATAATGCTCTCATCATGTGTATCCAGACCTCTTTTAATGCACCCCATGATCCTGTTTGCCTTGGCAGCCGCTGCCTGGCACTGGCTGCTCCAGGTAAGTTTATCATTAACTAGGATCCCCAAGTCCTTCTCCATGTCAGATTTACCCAGTGGTTTACCATTCAGTGTGTAATGGTGATATTGATTCCTTCTTCCCATGTGTATAACCTTACATTTATCATTGTTAAACTGCATCTGCCACCTTTTGGCCCAAGTTCCCAACTTATCCAGATCCATCTGTAGCAGAATACTATCTTCTCTTTTATTGACTGCTTTACATAGTTTTGTATCATCTGCAAATATCGATATTTTACTGTGCAAACCTTCTACCAGATTGTTAATAAATATGTGAACAGAAAAGGTCCCAACACCGACCCCTGCGGTACCCCACTGGTCACACCGACCCAGTTAGAGGATATACCATTTATAACCACCCTCTGCTTTCTATCACTAAGCCAGTTACTTACCCATTTACACACATTTTCCCCCAGACCCAGCATTCTCATTTTGTGTACCAACCTCTTGTGTGGTACGGTATCAAACGCTTTGGAAAAATCAAGATATACCACATTCAATGACTCACCTTTGTCCATTCTACAGCTAACCTCTTCATAAAAACTTATTAGATTGGTTTGACAGGAGCGATTCCTCATAAACCCATGCTGATATGGCGTTAAACAGTTATTCTCATTGAGATAATCCAGAATAACATCCCTCAGAAACCCTTCAAATATTTTACCAACAATAGTGGTTAGATTTACTGGCCTATAATTTCCAGGTTCACTTTTAGAGCCCTTTTTGAATATTGGTACCACATTTGCTATGCGCCAGTCCTGTGGAACAGACCCCGTCGCTATAGAGTCTCTAAATATAAGAAATAATGGTTTGTCTATTACATTACTTAGTTCTCTTAGTACTCGTGGGTGTATGCCATCCGGACCCGGAGATTTATCTATTTTAATCTTATTTAGCCGGTTTTGCACCTCTTCTTGGGTTAGATTCATGACCCTTAATATAGGGTTTTCTTTGTCTCTCGGCATTTCACCTAGCATTTCATTTTCCACCGTGAATACCGTGGAGAAGAAGGTGTTTAATATATTAGCTTTTTCCTCATCATCTACAACCATAGTTTACTCACAATTTTTTAATGGGCCTACACTTTCACTTTTGATTCTTTTACTATTGATATAGTTGAAGAACAGCTTGGGGTTAGTTTTACTCTCCTTAGCAATGTGCTTCGCTGTTTCCTTTTTGGCAGCTATAATTATTTTTTTAGATAAAGAATTTTTCTCCTTATAGTTTTTTAGAGCTTCAACGGTGCCATCCTACTTTAGTAGTTTAAATGCTTTCTTTTTACTGTTAATTGCCCCTCTTAATTTTTTGTTTAGCCACATTGGGTTTTTCCTATTTCTTGTCCTTTTATTCCCACAAGGTATAAACCGCTAGCAGTGCCAATTAAGGATGTTCTTAAACATTTCCCATTTATTTTCTGCATTCTTATTTCTGAGGACATTGTCCCAGTCAACCAGATTAACATAGTAACATAGTAACATAGTTATTAAGGTTGAAGGGAGACTTTAAGTCCATCTGGTTCAACCCATATCCTATCCTAACTTGCCCTAACATGTTGATCCAGAGGAAGGCAAAAAAAACCCATGTGGCAAACAGTAAGCTTCACATTAGGGAAAAAAATTCCTTCCCGACTCCACATACGGCAATCAGACTAGCTCCCTGGATCAACGCAATATTAAGGAAACTAGTGTATATACCCTGTAATATTATACTTTTCAAGAAAGGCATCCAGTCCCTTCTTAAATTTTAGTAGGGAATCACTCATTACAACATCATATGGCAGAGAGTTCCATAGTCTCGCTGCTCTTACAGTAAAGAATCCACGTCTGTGAGTATGCTTAAACCTTCTTTCCTCCAGACGTAGAGGATGCCCCCTTGTCCTCATCACAGGTCTAAGAGTAAAAAGATAATTAGAAAGCTCTTGGTATTGTCCCCGCATATATTTATACATTGTAATAAGATCACCCCTAAGCCTTCGATTCTCCAAACTAAATAACCCCAAATGTAATAACCTGTCATGGTATTGCAGACCCCCTAGTTCCCTAATAACCTTGGTCGCTCTTCTCTGCACCCGCTCCAGTTCAGCTATGTCTTTCTTATACACCGGAGACCAGAACTGTACACAGTATTCTAAGTGTGGTCGCACTAGTGACTTATATAGAGGTAAAATTATGTTCTCCTCATGAGCATCTATGCCTCTTTTAATGCATCCCATTATTTTATTTGCCTTTGCAGCAGCTGCCTGACACTGGCCGCTAAATGTGAGTTTGTCGTCCACCCATACACCCAGGTCTTTTTCAGTGACTGTTTTGCCCAGTGTTTTACAATTAAGCACATAATTATACATCTTGTTCGTTCTACCCAAGTGCATGACCTTACATTTATCCCCATTAAAGCTCATTTGCCATTTATCAGCCCAAGCTTCTAGTTTACATAAATCCTCCTGTAATATAAAATTGTCCTCCTCTGTATTGATTACCCTGCAGAGTTTAGTGTCATCTGCAAATATTGAAATTCTACTCTCTATGCCCCCTACAAGGTCATTAATAAATATGTTAAAAAGAAGCAGGCCCAAAACTGACCCCTGTGGTACCCCACTGCTAACCGTGACCCAGTCCGAGTGTGCTCCTTTAATAACCACCCTTTGTTTCCTATCCCTGAGCCAGCTCTTAACCCACCTACACATATTTTCCCCTATCCCCATTGTTCTCATTTTATGTATCAACCTTTTGTGTGGCACCGTATCAAAAGCTTTTGAAAAGTCCATGTACACCACGTCCACTGCATTCCCTTGGTCCAGTCCGGAACTTACCTCTTCATAAAAGCTTATCAGATTAGTCTGACAGGAACGGTCCCTTGTAAACCCATGTTGATATTGGGTCATGAGGTTATTCTCCTCCAGATACTCCAGTATAGTATCTCTTAGGAAACCCTCCAGGATCTTACCCACAGTTGAGGTTAAACTTACTGGCCTATAATTTCCAAGTTCAGTTTTTGTCCCCTTTTTGAATATTGGCACCACATTTGCTATACGCCAGTCCTGTGGTACAGACCCTGTTATTATGGAATCTTTAAAGATTAAAAATAATGGTCTATCTATGACTGTACTTAATTCCTGCAGTACTCGGGGGTGTATCCCATCCGGGCCCGGGGATTTGTCAATTTTAGTGATTTTTAGACGCCGCCGTACTTCCTGCTGGGTTAAGCAGGTGACATTTAATGGAGAATTTTTATCCCTGATCATGTTATCCGTCATGGGATTTTCTTGTGTAAATACTGTTGAAAAAAAGTCATTTAGCATATTGGCTTTTTCCTCATTCTCCTCCACCATTTCACCCAGACTATTTTTAAGGGGGCCAACACTATCATTTTTTAGTTTCTTACTATTTATGTAGTTAAAGAATATTTTGGGATTATTTTTACTTTCTCTGGCAATGAGTCTCTCTGTCTCAATCTTAGCTGTCTTGATTTGCTTTTTACAGAATTTATTTAATCTTCTGTATTTAGTTAATGCCTCATCACTACCTACTTGCTTTAATTCTCTAAATGCTTTATGTTTGTCCCTTATTGTGCCCCTTACAGCTCTATTTAGCCATAGTGGTTTCTTCCTATTCCTCGCATGTTTATTCCCATACGGTATATATTGTGCACAGCTCCTATTCAGGTTGCTAATAAACGTCTCCCATTTTCTTTGTGTATTTTTATGTCTCAGGATATCGTCCCAGTTAATTGCACCAAGATCATCTCTCATCCGTTGGAAATTTGCTTTCCTGAAGTTTAGTGTCCTTGTAACCCCTCTACTACACATCTTATTAAAGGATACATGAAAACTTATTAATTTGTGATCACTATTACCCAAGTGACCCCCAACCCTTACATTTGATATGCGGTCTGGCCTGTTGGTTAATATTAGGTCTAGCAGTGCCCCCCCTCTTGTTGGGTCCTGAACCAGTTGTGAAAGGTATTTGTCTCTCATAGTAGTCAAAAACCTATTACCTTTGCTGGAACTGCAGGTTTCTGTTCCCCAATGTATTTCAGGGTAGTTGAAGTCCCACATAATAATGACTTCTCCTTGAGTCGCTGCTTCATCTATTTGCTTTATGAGGATATTCTCTGTTGCTTCCATTATTTTTGGAGACTTATAACAAACCCCTATCAGTAATTTATTATTTTTTCCCCCTCCCCTTATCTCTACCCACAGGGACACTACATTTTCATTAGATTCATATATATTATCACGAAGGATGGGTTTTAAGGATGATTTTACATATAAACACACACCTCCCCCTCGCTTATTTGTACGGCCATTTCTGAACAGACTATAGCCCTGTAAATTAACCGCCCAGTCATGGCTCTCGTCCAGCCATGTCTCAGATATCCCCACCATGTCATAATTATGTTCCAACAACATTAACTCCAATTCCTCCATCTTGTTGGCGAGGCTTCTGGCATTAGTATACATGCACTTTATGTATCTCTCTGTACCTCTATTCTTTCTTAAATTATTAACTGTTCTAACCCCACCCCCCGTGCCACCCCCATCCCCAATTTCATTATTTGTGCCCAGGTCTCTAACTGCACTGTTTTCCCCTCCTATAAAAGGAATACCCTCCCCCCCGTCCCTAGTTTAAACACTCCTCCAACCTTCTAGCCATTTTCTCCCCCAGCACAGCTGCACCCTCCCCATTGAGGTGCAACCCATCCCTAGCGTAGAACCTGTAGCCAACTGAGAAGTCGGCCCAGTTCTGCAGGAACCCAAACCCCTCCTTCCTACACCAATTCCTGAGCCACTTATTAACCTCCCTAATCTCCCGTTGCCTCTCTGGCGTGGCACGTGGTACAGGAAGTATTTCTATAAGGGCATCTCTAAGCTGGTCAAACTTTGCCTTCCTAAAGTTCAGTGTTTTTGTGACTCCCTGACAGGTCCCCCTAGTGAAAGACAAGTGAAACTGTACAATATTGTGGTCGCTATTTCCTAGATGCCCAACAACCGGCAGATTTCGTATTCGCATGACATTTGCATTACACTCGTACTGTTAAGGTTGTCCTACTAAGGCTACTTTCACACATCAGGTTTTCGGCGTCAGGCGCGATCCGACGTCGTGCCGGAGCGCCGGATCCGGCAAATATTTCGTAAAATCGGATGTGACGGATCCGTTTTTCTGCCGGATCCGTCTTGTTCTTCACAAACAAAACCGGATCCGTCTCATCCGGTTCATCCGGTTTTTGTTCCGTTTTTTGACGGATTACACCGGATCCGGTTTTTAAAATTGACCCTTGTGGCCTTCCGAACGGGATTGGCTACTGGAAAACTATATATAGCGTGTTCCTACAGCCCTTCTTTGACAGGTTGGAGAGGAGAAAGTGCAGGTTGGAGAGAAGAGCAAGTTACTGGCGAAGATGGATGTTGTGATTGGAAATATTTTGAAGAATTTGGCGGATTTTACAGCGGAGGCGAATCGTTTGAGGGTGATTGTTCTGGAGAAGGAGAGAGCGAGACAGCAGGGCATCAGGCATCGTAGACGACGTTTGTGGATCCACCCCATCACAGCCAAGAGAATGACGCGTGGGGTCTATTCTACACTCTGCATGGACCTTAGACGAAACCCGGATACATTTTTTGGATATGTTAGGATGAAAATGGAGAATTTTGATTACTTGGTGGAGCGCATTGCACACCTCATAAGAAAAGTGGACACCTATTGCCGCTTCTCCGTTTCACCCGCAGAGCGTCTGATGGTGACTTTAAGGTAAGCCACATTTATTGGATGTGCTCGCATCAGAGCACACTTTCACTGCAATCTTGTTGGTGGTAGTTTGTATCTCCAAGTGTTATAGCTGAGTTTTGGCATGTAATGCTGTGATTTTAAACTAATTGATTGTTTTTTAATTCCCCACAGATTTCTTGCAACTGGAGAATCCCTTTCGTCACTGCATTTCCAGTACAGACTCGGGATTTCCACCATATCTGGAATAGTGAAGTACACATGCTGTGCACTGTGGGACTCCTTAGCTGAAGAGTTTTTACCAGAGCCCACAACAGAGAGGTGGATTGAAGTTTCAGAAAAGTTTCAACAGATATGTCAGTTTCCCAACTGCTTGGGCGCTGTGGACGGGAAACATATCCGCATTGTAAAGCCAGCCGGATCGGGATCGGAATATTTCAATTACAAGAAATATTTTTCCATTGTCCTCATGGCCATCGCTGAAGCGGAATACAAATTTATTGCTGTTGATATTGGGGCCTATGGCCGCTCCAATGACTCTCAAGTTTTCAAACTGTCTGCCATGGGGCGTAAACTGTATGGAAGCACCTTCCAGTTCCCACCCCCTAGACCGCTGCCGCAAACATCTGGTCCACCTATGCCATTTGTCTGTGTAGGGGATGAAGCCTTCCAGCTGTTAGAACACCTTTTGAAACCATACTCTAGCAGAGGATTGTCAAGAGCAAAACGCATTTTTAATTACCGCCTCACAAGAGCAAGAAGAATGGTTGAATGTACCTTTGGTATTCTGACAGCCAAATGGCGGGTCCTATTGACTGCGATCAACCTCAAGACAGAAACTGTGGATGAGGTGATCAAAGCTTGCGTGGTACTCCACAATTTTGTTATCTGCAAGGAACCCATTTCCATTGAGGACACCTCTGAAGAAACCACCTTGCAAGATTACCATGACATTACCACTAGAAGTTCTGTGACGGTTTCAGTAATGAGGGACAATTTTGCACTATACTTTATGTCACCTCAAGGCAGAGTACACTGGCAGGATGACAGAGTGTGAAAGATTTGTGCCCTTAACCAAACTTGTGTACCAACAGTATATACCTTTGCCAACCAAAGTTGGCTATCTTGTCATGGTCTTACTATTTTTACCTTTAGGCCACAGGTGTGTACCTGGTTGTGTTTTATGCAAAGTATTTCACCTTTTAACAAAAGTTGTGTACATTGTTAGGAAATCACCAACAATAAACACAACTTTTTAGGTGAAATACTTTGCTTCCAACACAACCAGGAACACAACTGTGGCAAAAAGGTAAAATTTACCCACAGTTATATACCAGGTTTTGAATACCTTTTGACCTTTGAAATTATTTAACCTTTTTTTGTAAACATATTTTGCCGCAGAAAGAAATGACAGACAACCATTGTAAAAGTAATTTAACTTTTATTTAAATTTTTTTTTTTTTTGTAAAATGTTTTTAAAGTTAGTTAAAAAAACTTTTTGAATAAATGTTTGAAAACAAACAAATGGGCATTTTTATTAAAAAAAAACATTACAACTCGGTGTAGTGTGGGGTGGAAATACTGCTGGAGGGGCTGCGGGACACTTCGACACTGGGAGTGTGGAGAGAGGACTGGGATCATGGTGGGGAAGGAACAGTTAGAGGTGAAGGTGTGGAAAAAGCTACAGAATGGGTGGACATGTGGGAGGCAGAAGAGGTGGTGGGCGGTGGAGTGGAGGGTTGGGCAGGGACTGTAGGAGCAGATGATGTTGATGGCAAGTTGTATGGGGAAGGAGTTTGGTACGGGGAAGGAGTTTGGTACGGGGCAGGTTGCTGGAAGTGGGGAGATGTCTGGTACTGGGGAGGTTGCTGGTACTGGGGAGGTTGCTGGTACTGGGGAGGTTGCTGGTACTGGGGAGGTGGCTGGTGCTGGGGAGGTGGATGGTATGTAATAGGAGGGGGAGGATGGAAAGTGGCTGGAGGGGGTGCAGGTGGAGGAACTACTGTGGTGGGAGGAGGAGGTTGGGAGGTAACGTGCTGGAGAGCACTGTGGCATGAATGCATTACATGCATCTGCTGGGTAGGAGAGAGCGTTTCCATGCGCTCCACAACAGACCTGAAAAAGGTGTGGTTTGGCAAAGATCTTGCTTCTGAATGCATGGTTTGCAGAAGTGTCTTCACCTCCAGAATGCTGGAGTTGATCTGCTGAAAGCCTGCGGAGATTTGCTCTGACAAGACTTTTAGACAGTTCTGGAAAGATGCATTCAGATGCAAGAACTCTGGCGCATAAGTCTTTTCCTGACCCCTCTGCCGCTGCCGCCCAGTATCCGCAGGTGTACTAGAGGTGGCAGGGGCAGAAGGGTGGGGTAAAGGGAAAGCGATCTCCTCACCAGCAGCTTCATGTAATGTAGGCGGCCACGATGCTCCTGTGCTGGTGGATGGGACAGATGGGTCGAATGTGTGGGAAGGCTGGGAAGGTGCAGATGTACCGGGGCGGTCGAAGTGTCCCCCGGTGCCGGTCTCCTCAGGGATCGCCTCAGAAGGGTCCAATCGTGCAGGCTCCCGAGTGCTGCTCACCGTGCTGTGGAATAAAGAGAAAAAAAAACAATTAAAATAGTGACATGGTATGGCCCTGGCTGAAAAAAAAAAAAGTTACATCTAAACATTTTTTTGTCACATGTGGTGTGTAATATTTACCTTCTGGTGACCATTGTATCCCGGAGGAACGACAGGGCTCGTGCGTACTTGTACTTGCTCCTGCGTCCTCCAGATCCACTCGGGGCCCGCATCTCTTTATTGAACTCCTTCTTGAAACGATCCCTCACAGACCGCCACCGCTTCACAATTCTCTCCCCTGAAACGAGAAAGGACAAAGTGGTTAGTATACAACATCAGTGTTTCCCAAACTCCAGTCCTCATGGTCCCCAGGGGTCATGTTTTCAGGATTTCCAAAGTAAATAGAAATCCTGAACACATGATCCGTGGGGACCACGAGGACTGGAGTTCGGGAAACACTGGTTTAAATCAAGCAACCGGTACTGTATATACTTACGCTCTTTAATCTGGGCCCGAGCATCGAGGTCCTCCCAGCGGTCCACAAGGAGCGAACAGATTTCCTCCCAGAGTCGTCGGGTAACGATAAGGTCAGCATGGCGGCGGTCAGCCATATTCCAGAGCGGCTCCCTTTCTCTGACGAGATCGATGAGGTGGTCCACATCGATTCCTCCATCCTCACCATCAGAGTCGGGAGCACGCTGTGAAGGCTGTTAAAGAAAAAGACAAAAATAACATAATTAGCCTCCACAAAAGAAATGAAATAAAAAGTGCAAAAAAACAAAGCAAAAATATTTATACTTACACGCTGGTGACCGCCGCGTTGCTGTCGCCGACGACCCTGGGAGGCACTGCGAGGACCTCTTGGCCGAGCACCAGATTGGGAATACTAGAGAAGAAAACAAAAAATGTTATGTCTTTGGATGTAGGCATTTGTTTGCTGTGTGTGGTCTGCAGAACATTGTTTTCTATGTGTTGTGTGTAGTGTGATGTTGTGTTTCTGCGTTTGATGCAAAAATCTTACCAATTGTGAGCCCACTCCAGGTGTCTGTCCACCCCTTCCTTCTTCTTCTGGGAGCTCCTCTTCATCTTGTGATTCCTGTTTTGAAATAAAAGGCAATGAATAGACATATATTACAGAGATGATGGATTTTGGAAATAAAAACTTACCGTCAAACGCTGACGATGCGAGGGAGGGCTCCCAGAAGAAGATGTGCTGTCTTCCTGCTGGCCAGACTCCATGGCTGTGGGTGGTGTTGCTGCTGCCAGTGCTGCCATTGCTGCTGCTGCTGCATCTCTTGGGCGGCTGTTGAATAAAGAGAAACAAAGGGCCAATGAATATCTTGATATTCCATGGCCCTAGTTTGGAGGAATGGGGGATTTGATAATTACTGTCTCTCATCTGCTGCTGGATCCCCTCCCGTTGTTCAGCATGCTGCTCCATTTGGGGTGGTGGTGGTGCTGATGGTGCTGCTGCAGATGTCTTCTGCCTTCTCCTGCACCTGGTTCTTGTCTTGGGTGGCATGTTGGGTGTGGCTGAGGGTCCCACTGTCTTGCTTTTATATATGTGTCTTGTGGGCAGAGCTACTGAGCATGCTCAGACCAAAAAAAACGGATCCGGCCACCGGATCCGGCTGTCGCCGGATCAGGCGCATTGCGGCGCTCATAGGCTTTCATTGTGTGAAAAAGACGGACACGCCGGTTCCGGCGTGTCCGGCTTTTTCGCCGGAGACAAAAAAATGTTACAGTAGCCATTTTTTCCAGACGCCGGATCGCGACACATTGCCGGATCCGGCGAAAACCGGATGAAACGCATGGCCATCCGGCTCGATCCGGCTCTAATGCAAGTCAATGGGGGGGAAACTGGATCCGGCATTGCATTTCGCCGGATCCGGTTTTTGTCAAAAGCGCCGGATCGCGCCTGACGGCGAAAACCTGATGTGTGAAAGAGGCCTTAGGTGAGACCCTTCTTAATTGTCTGTTGCCAAATTATATGTGAGTGCATGTGCATGCACAGAAGAAAAACACCAGACAACGTCCTGTGTCTGAAATGGATTCCTCCTCTTTATTGCAGGAAGATACAGTGGGTTTCTAAAGAGAAAAAGCAAGATGCCTGCCACGTTATTGCCTCATGCTGACGTGGGTCACTCCCGGATGTAAGAAAAATTGAGTCCACATATACCAAAAGTAGCTGTGTTGTAATGCGTTGGCAGATATAGTTTAAAGGGAATCAGTCACCTATTTTTTCGCATTTAAGATGCGGCCACCGCCATCAGAGGCTTATCTACAGCATTCTGTAATGCTGTAGATAAGCCCCCTATGTTACCTGAAAGATAAGAATAACGAGTTATATTATACTCACCGGGAGGGTGGTCCGGTCTGGTCCGGGTCCAATGGGTGTCGCGGTCTGGGTCCGGCACCTCCCATCTTCCAGCGATGATGTCCTCTTCTTTGCTTCCCATCGCGGCTCCGGCACAGGTGCACTGCTCTGCCCTGTTGAGGGCACTTGACAATGGGGGTATTTAGTGTAACAGGCTTGTGAAAGATTTGCTGTGATAGGAGTATTTAGTGTAACTGACCTGGGGAAGATTTAGGCTGAGTTCACATGTAGCGTTTTTTTCGCGTTTCCGTGGCAGTTTTAGAAGCGCGATTTTGCTGCAAAAGCGCAAAAAATAAGCATCCCATGCATTCCTATGGGTTTCTGCAATGCTGTGCTAATGCTGCGTTTTTTTCCGCGGCGGAATCGCTAAGCAGTAAAAAAAACGCAGCATGCTCATTAATTTAGCGGAATAGCGGCAATCCCGCACCCATAGGAATGCATTGTTCTGCTTACTTTCCACATGTGGCTGTGCACACCATGCGAAAAGTAAGTAGAACATTTGCGGATGGTACCCACAGTCCGGAGGAGAGGAGACTGTCCTCCGGGCTCTGGGTACCATATCCCTGTAAAAAATAGAATTAAAATAAAAAATATTGTGATTCTTACCTTCCGGTGTCCCGGCAGCCTTCCCGCCTCTCTCCACGCTCTCGGTCCCAGTAATCCTTTGCGAGAATGACCGCGATGGCGTCCATTCTCACGGGATCGCGACATCTCGCAGTCATTTGCGATAAGACATCGCGATCCCGTGAGAACGGACGCCATCGCGGTCATTCTCGCAAAGGATTACTTGGACCGGGAGCATGGAGAGAGGTGGGAAGGCTGCGTGGGACGCCGGAAGGTAAGAATAACAATATTTTTTTTTTTTTTTTTATTATTTTTTACATCCTATCTTTTACTACTGATGCTGCATAGGCAGCATCAGTAGTAAAAAGTTGGTCACACTCGTCATACACTATGTTTGACGAGTGTGACCAACCTGTCAATCAGTTCTCCAAGCGATGCTACAGATCGCTTGGAAAACGCTAGCATTCTGCAAGCTAATTACGCTTGCAAAATGCTAGTTTTTCCGTGGGAAAATCGCGGGAATTTAAAATGCAATTTTCCCGCGGAATGGAATCCGGAATTCTCATGGTAATTTCTGCAAGAGTTCCGCTATGTGTGAACGTAGCCTTAGTGTAATGGGGGATGATTTGAGGACACAAGTTTGGGGAGAAAGGAAGGGACAGGTGCAGACACAATATGGTGAGTGGAGAAACTTGATTACACGATATTAGGAGAAATGTGTGAGAGGGGGGCATGTATGAGGAAACAGTATGAAGGTTGGGTATAAACACAGTATGGTGAGTGGGGGATGGGTGCGGACACAATATGAGGAGCAATCAAAAATGTATGCAGGCACAGTATGGGAGGCAAGGGTGATGGGATGGGTGCAGAAACAGTATGGGGAGTCTGGGGAATGTGAGAGGAGGCAGTATGGAAAGTGATAGGGTAAATGTATAAGGAGGGAGGGGGAAACGTGTGAGGAGACTATTGAGGGGAATAGTGCGAGGAGACATTATGGAGGGAGAAAAGTGTGAGTGGGCACAGAATAAAGACTAAGTAGTGGATGGTAGCATGGGGGGACAGTGTAAGGACAGTGAAGTGAATTGATATTAAGCCAAGGAGGGGGAGTGTGGTGAGGGGGCATAGTATAGAGACAGGGCCCTGTAGGGGGGACAGTGTGAGAGGACTGTGTGAAGAGGTGGCCCAGTATTTAAATGAAAAGATAGTGTGGAGAGTATATACCATAAGATGGACAGTGTGTGGGAGATATTTTGTGCAGGAAATATAGTGAAGGGCAATTATTTATTCATGGGTTCAGCATAGGGCAGATATCTTTATTCATGAGCATTATAACACTGCTCTCTTTAATGGCATTGTGTGGGGATGTGCTGCAGAAGACTGGATAAGATGGAAGTCTGCAGAGACAAGCTGTGTATGAGTATTCTCATCATGGCGTCTTTACAAGATGAAGAAGAAAAAAAAGAGAATGACTCCATCTATCAAGTACCTGGATGTATATGTTTATTTTGTGATACTGACTAGCTCTCATATTTTTATTTATGTTAGGAGCATTAAAGGGGATTGTCCATGATTCTGATGGGTCTGTAGTCACATAGAATGTGACTGCGCACTGCATGCTGTCAGGATTCTCTCATGCCAGCAATTTACATCCATGCAGTCATGTGCCGACTTGACATATGTGGCCTCATTCAATGAAAATGAATTGAGCACAGCCGTTCAAGTCTAGCTGGAATGTGACCAGAAGTATACAAATCACATACATGTGCAAGGGAGAATCCTAAAAGTGTACAGTGCATGCGCTGTGAGAATTCAGAAGCCTGCAGTCCCATAGACTGACTGAAGACTTTCATCTCCAACCTGGACACACCCTTTAATTATAAAATGAAGCCCTGTAACATGTCAATCCTAACAGCATGTAACATACTCACTGTCAAGATTCCACTCTGCTTGCTGGTTCCAGCTGGCATCACATGGACACTTCACTCATATGCGATTTTCATACTTATGGTCATGTGACAACTAGCTTCTCTTCCTGCTTCTCTCAGTTTTTCACGGAACATTGAGAGAATTAGGGAGCTCATTTTGTTGGCACGTGACTAAGGGCAGAGAAGCACTGCCATATTTCTCCTGCGATAATCGCACTGAATGGACTGGCCGGCACCTCTCCGGACCTGAGCATGACAGCATGATGGATTACTATGCAGCTGTCAAGCTCAGGTCAGGAGAGCAGTCAGCCAGTGCGAGTTTTACAATGCGATTCTTTGCCGAAAAATACGCCAGTGTGTCTCTGCCCTAAGTGTGTAAATTGCATATGTGCTTGTGTGTGTGGGGAGCACCAAACTGAATTCTTGCCTCATGTGCCAGAAAACATAGATACACCTCTACCTAGAGAACATGAGCAGGAAATGTATTCATGTAATATTTACAAATCTGGGCTATCTACATAGAACATAAAGCGACAAATTCTTTAAACTGGAATTTGCTCTGTGGCACAAAGAAAAATGTGATTATGAGTCATGTTTTCCACCTCCAACATGCATCTTTATCGCACCACAACATCACAGATATCATATAAATGGCAGACATATCAGCTAGAAGCATGTGGTTTAGTTACAGGAAGCAATTTGTATAACGCAAATATCACACATCAGCCAATAAAATTATTTACTACGAAGTTATGCTTACTAAATAGCGCAGGCAGCAAGGGTTCTTAGAAGTCCCATTCAATTCAGTGGAAATATAAGCAGCTTTCTATTATAATAAACAGTAAAAAGAATTAAAACCCATTCTAATAGAAAATAAATACTTTTTTTTTCCTTTTCTTACACTTTTTAATAGACTGATCAGTAGATTCATGTATTGTGCATCAAAATATAACATTTTATTTAAAACATGCGTAAGAATCCATGTGCATAAATCTTTACAAAATAATCAAAATTGGAGAGACCCAATATGTCCTATCACAAACCATGGAGACAGGAGAAGGTGTGTTTTGGGGCACGGGTTAGTTAGGTCTATAATTGCTCATCTTCTCAACCCTTTATTAGAATGCGAAATGCCACTTTAATGTCACACAGGACAATTATAATATCATTTTTCAATGGTATGGTGTGTGAAAACATGTAAGAAGGCTCCTGAATGGGGATGCTCTTGATATCGAAGACTGTGCAAGGAAGAGGTGCATGACATGAGCAAGCTGTGATCTTACTTTTTACTCACAATTTAAAATCCTAATCTCTCTCTTTATATAGAGCTAACATATTCTGCAGCCCTTTACAGTTTGCACACATTTTTCATCACTGTCCCCAATGGGGCTCACAATCTAAATTCCCTATCAGTATGTCTTTAGAGTGTGGGAGGAAACGGGAGAACCCGGAGGAAACCCACGCAAATACGGGGAGAACATACAAACTCCTTTTGCAGATGTTGTCCTTGGTGGGATACAAACCCAGGACTCCAGCGCTGCAAGGCTGCAGTGCTAACCACTGAGCCACCGTGCTGCCCCAACACATCACATGAACACAAAACCAAAAAGTTAAGTTTTCATCCAGGTCCCTGAATTCAAATTGCACCTAAGGAATTTCTAGAAAGCTCCAGTAATCTTTTTTGAGACTGTAAGTAATGATGTCCTGTTCACCTGACTGCTGAAACCACTGATTGACTTCACCCCTGAGGAAGCCACAGTTTTGGTGGCGATACGTGTAGGGTTCTCAATTCCTAATCTTTTCATTGCCAACTTCTAAGATTCTTTAGTGTTTATACATTATTTATTTTTAAAAACCTCTATGGTCATAGTTAAACTGGTGTTTAGGTTGTGCTGGTATTATATCATTTTCTATTATTCCTTTTTTTCTGTGGAACATTTATTGATGCATTTTTGTTGTCGATTATTAGACTTCGATATTGTCATTAATTTTGGGTTAACCACCACTTAGAGATATAACATTTCTATTAACATGGATGTGTTATATTGCCTATTGGCATTTTTACTTGTTTTTATGATTACAGTCTTTTGTCTTTTCACACCAATAAAAATAAGACTGGTGATATATATTTTTTTAGCATACTTTCATGTTGAATGTTTTGCACCGATTGACTGCAGCAATCAGGTAAACTGGAACAGAACGTTACACCTTCCAAAGAGGTAATGTACTTAAGAACAGAATGTCATCACTTCCGATCCTGCGGTTGAATACTTGGGCAATAGTGGTGGAGTTATGAAGGACTGCAAATTTTTTAGCATTCCGTTTATTGTCATTTTTTTCTGAAGTCGGACAACCCTTTCAATTAGTTAGCTGTTCATTTCCGTTTTGAGTAGAGTTTGAGAACACTCAGACATTGAGGGAGAATAAACTGTTTACTTGGAACACACTGCAACCATTATCTCCATTATCAAAATTTGACAGATTACAGGAGAGAACTTCCATAAACAAACCAAAGCGATCTTACAATACAGTATTAACAATCTCTAACAATTAACACATCACCATATGCTGCCTTCGGAACATAAGCCTGCAGCTGTTGTGCACTCCAACATTATTTACAGCCAACTTTGTAAACTTTCAATATCACTATGATGCTGATTAAAAATGATACATGACTTGTGTATTGTAATTTACTATTAAACATTATTCAGCCTTATACAGTATTTTGGCAAAAACAAGCATCCAGTCATAAAATGCATATGTCTTTAGACATCCTATGGAAGTAATGACATAATGTACTCTTCACAGCCGTGAGTCCTGCCAATGAAGCCTAAATCACTAGTTGGACAATATGCTGAAAGACATTGTCCATAAAACAATGTACATTTCCATAAAGCTGTCTCGCACAATAGGAAAGCCACCTTTCAAACCCTTCGACAAAAATGTGAGGTCAGTTCAGTGGAGCAACACATTGTGAATCCTTTCAATCCCGCTTGTCATCGCAGATATTACTCTCTAACCTACTCAGGTGGCTGCCGCTGTACAACCGAAGATAAATATGGAGTTCATAAGAAGTTTATGTGTTGCTGTAGGAATTATGAGAGAGGTTTAGAGCTAAGTAATTACTATTATTAGATGTGATTATGTGTCATATAAATGTAATACAGTATTACACTGTTATACAGCAAAGGATGATATATTAGCAAGCTAAAGGGAATGTATCATGTAATGTATTTTTTTAAATGTTTGGAATTTATATTAAAAAGTTTATTTATTAGTGTATAAAGTTAAAGGTGTTATCTGGGACTATTTTCATTTTTTTTTCACGTGGGGCTAAGAACTGACAGGCAGGTAGTTGCTAACTACCTGCCTGTTCCTCTGGGCAGCGGCTCACAGTGATCACAGAACGCTCCTGCTGGTGATTCTTATGCTTCACATCAACAGTGCAGCTCTTCTTCTGCTCTGTTCTTTCATCTGGGTGTGACTTTCCACGTCATGCTGAGTGACAACTGGCTCCCGCTCCCCACAATTAGGCAGCAGGGAGCCGGCTGTCAATCAGCATGACATCAACAGCAGTTGCGCCCCATCAACAGAGCAGAATGGAAGAGAATAAACTGCTCTGTCGAAGTGACGTCACCTAAAGCAGCAGAATTTTCATCAGGAGTGGTCTGTGATCACTTTGAGCCCAAAGAGGTCTGCACTGGGCACAACAGGGAGGTAGTTAGCAGCTACTTGCATGTAAATTCTTAGGCCCATAAAAAAATAGTAATAAGTCCTGGATAACAAATTTAACTAATATAACATATATTTTTTATAAAGAGAGTAAAGCACATGATTAAATTAGGATGATATGACACAAGTGTGGAGACACGGGGAGTCAATGGGCGCTCTGGTACCCTAGCCCGAGACCACATGGTCCAGTGCTCATCCCACTGAATGCCTGATCTCTTTTCCTGTGGACATAATACTACTCAGAAAACATAGGGGGAGGGTGAAACAGCATGGTAATACTTTATTGAACCACAAAACAGTGCAAAATTACAGAGTCTCATTTTTCTGGTTATTTGTCAGGATTATAGCAGCTGTGACAATGAGGTTTCTAGGGCCAACTACCCCCACCTGAGACACCCACGTAACGGAGGTGATGACAAGCTTAGGATGCTGACAGTCCATTGAGGCACGTGGTCAGGTGACTGAATGGTCACAATGTGGCTTCTCCGAATGTCTCCATGGAGCCAGGTGATCGGTGGGTCCTAATCCTGGCTTCCCCAAATGTATCCATGGGGCTCAAGTGATGATTGGGTCCAAATCCTACCTTTTCCAACCGCATGGTTTGGTTCATTGATAGTAAATGGAACAGGTCTATGTTCTTTCAGCCTGGACCATGGTCCCTAAGCTGACATCCTGTAGAATGTCAAATCTTTGTCCCTCATGATGGAGCCATGATGTCCTGGCTGCGGTCCTGCTCCTCGCTATTATTTTAAATATGGCAACTTCAATTTGGGTCTCCATCTGGTGGGTTCCCTGAATTGGAAGGAGTGTCAGAGCCCCATTATACTATTTCTACTTTGGGGAAATTGCTATCACTTTTCCTGGTGTCTTACCCTCATTTTTTTAAATATTTGTACTCCAAGTTGGATATTCTTCATGTGAGTTGCCTGTAGCCGAAGGGCTCCCAGATTGGCAGGCCTGCACTTATTTTCAGTCAACTACCTGTGTTACTCTACTTAAATGTCTCTAACAATAGTAGTCAATGAAGCAGATGTTTCTGCCACCCTAGTTTGACTTAGTAGAAAAGCAGTTTGAGCTGTTGTAGAAAGTATGAGGGCTCCCAGCACAGCAGGCCTACACCGGTCCTTCACCCATCTCTTAATTTTCACTTAATTTCAAAGCTGTAAATGCTAGCCCAGAACCTATCTCATGCATGACCCATGCCTGACTGCTGCTGTGCCATTATAAAGTTTCTACTGTTGGTCAATTGATGCCAATTTTCCTGGTGTCTGTCCATAATTTGAGCTGTTTAGGTAGCTTTTGGCTCCCCTGATGGTACTGTCTATGCATTTGGTTTTGCCTCACATTGAATTCATTGGGATTTAGTTATGTTCGACGAACTGTTCGGCGAACTGTTCAGCGAACAATGGGAGGTTTGCTGATCTAAACCAAACCTTGACAGGCTCACTCATCTCTAATCAACAAGACACATAGTTCCACACAATGGTCAATCAACATATTATCAAACATCAGTTGTTCAATGACCCTTCATCCCCACCTGTGACACCCACAGAGAGGAGGTAACAACAAGCTTAAGAAGCTGACAGTCCATCAAGGCACACGGCTAGGTGACCAGGTGGCCACAACCTGGCTTCTCCAAATGTCTCCATTTAGCCAGGTGACCGGTGGGTATCAATCACGGTTTCCCCAAATGTATTCATGGGACTCGTTAACCGATAGATCCCATTCCTGACTTCGCCAAATGCATCCATGGATTCAGTGATGGTCAATGGGGCATATCTGTATTCTGTCAGCCATGGCTGTGGTCCCCTAAGCTAACATCCTGTAGAATATCAAATCTTTGTCCCTCGTGATGGAGTCATGATGTCCTGTCTGCTGTCCTGTAGAGTTTTCCTAGCTGTGGTTTCATAAAGAGTCTCTTTGCCGTACAATGGAAATCTTTTTTATACCCACATCTGTGTTTCAGGTCATCATCCACAGGTCATGGGGAGGTGGTATGAAATTAACTCTCATTTTTTGAGTATTTAATCTATTTGCATAGCTTTTCCTCCTATGTTTTGCAAGTCAACAAGCCATAGGGTCCCACACAATGGTCAATCAACATATTATCAATTATTCATTGTTCAATTACCCTGCATCCCTATCTTTCAAAGATAGCAGACAATAAGCCATAGGAGCTGATATAAGAGGCAAACAGCAGCCATTCAAAAATATAAAAAATCAACACTTTAGACTCAGAAAATAACAGTCTATGGTTCTTGACCAACTGAAAATAGATGAATTGATAATGAAGATTAAACATTGTGTCATCACAACAAAACTAAACATTTTACTTTTCAATATAGCATTGTGATCCATAAGAAGAGAACCAGGTAATCAAAATACATAGATACAGCCAAATGGCCCAAAAAAGAGAATGTTAAGTTTCTGTAATGGTAAGTAGGTCCAATAGAACAAATGAAAGACAAATAATTCAATTATTTTAAGATACATACCAACCAAGTAGAAACAGAAAATCCCACAATACCAATGTAAAAAATAGTAATGAAAAAAATAATAGTAAAAAAAGCAATAGCCTATGAATATGGCTGGCAGTAGTGGCACATTATAACACTAGAGTGTCCCCTCATGCCTCTGCTCCTCCCATCTGGCAAGGACACCGACTTACTCATTCACCAGTATGCCCTTCTGTGTCTCCTGCTTCACCTTCCATGTTCAGAGTCTGCACATACCATGCAGGTTTCCTGACAGAGTGCATAGGGCACGCAAGCTCTTCCTGTCTGTTAAAGAGACAGAGTGAACACTCCTATTGTGTCCCCAGCCAATAGTTGGGAGGCACTTAATACTTAAGGCTTTTCCACTTGTGGAGCATGTTGTCTGCCCTTACTTTTCCAGACACAAGTCTTTTCTGCCAGCTGTATTTGTAAGTTATTGCTTTTTAAAGTGGTTATCCATGATAGGTGATGACATACTGATCCATGGTGGTCCCATCATTGGTACAATGACTGATTGACAGAATGGTGATTTATTTTAATCCCCGACTGGGCACTTTTACCCTCATTACAAAATGGAGTGGCATATCAGGTGCCTGAATGCTACTTCATTCTCTATAGGCTTCCCAGGAAAAAGCTGGGCATAGTGCTCTGCAGCCACAAAATGAATGAATGGAGCAGCAATCAAGCATATGCCTTGACACGCCATTCAAACAGGGATATAGATTCCCTGTTCTGCCAATTGGTGCAGATCACAGCAGTTGGACCACCAGTCCTGCTATCACCTGTCCTGGGAATAGGTGATAACTTGTTTTCACCAGACAGCACCTTCAACCCCTTCACTCCGAAGCTTGTTTTCACCTTCCTAATTCTGATTAGTCTAACTGTATGAGGTAATAACTCTAGAACGCATCAACGGATCCTAATGATTATGAGAATGTTTTCAGGAGACTAGAGATGTTTGAGTCTCGCTAAATAGTTGCAAAAAGTTCAAGTTAGAATTATCTCACAGTGAACTGTTGTGAACTCTCTGAGCTCTGCGCTGCATCATGAGACTTTAAAACAAATAAATAATTTAAAAAAATGAAGTGGGTTCCCCTTTTATTTTTTTTATAAGCAGCCAGGCAAAACTCACATCTGGGGGCTGCAACACTCACCTATTAGTGTTAGCAAGGCTGGTTATCAAGGTTATCAATAATAGAGGGGTTCCCATGCTGTTTTTTAAAAATTATTTAAATTATTATAAAAGCATTGTTTTTTGCTAGGTTTTTTATTTTTTTACGGTTTTCACTGAAGAGTGACATTTTTATAGGTCACGTCGTTCTGTATGTGGCAATACCAAATATGTGTACTTTCTTTATTTTTCTTTTTACAGAAATAAATGTAATATTTTTTTCTTAATTTTTTTATTTTTTCAATTTATAAACTTTTTTATGCTTTTTTACCTTGTTTCAGGATGGAACATCATCTTTCCCTGCACTGATCACTGATTATTTATTTAAATAATTAAGAAAAACAGTGTGGGACCCCTCTATTCTTGATAACCAGCCATTATAAACCTGACAGCTGAAAGTTGCAGCCAGCAGCTGATTTGCCATGCTGGTTATCAAAAATAGAGGGAACCCAGAACATTTTCTAAAATGTATTTATAATGCAGAACACTTTCATTAGCGGTGCCTACCCCCGCTATTATTCGCAGCAGCAGATGTGGGCTGATGAGAGTAGTACTCTCTCATCAGCTGACACCTCTGTGATCAGCAGTAAATTTTTTATCTACGGTCACAGCTGCTTGCTCACTCAGCTCTCTGCCCGGCAGTAAAGGGCCTGCCACACTAAGCGATATCGCTAGCAATATCGCTATAACGTCACTGGTTTTGTGACGTTATAGCGATATTGCTAGCGATATCGCTATGTCTGATACTTACCTCTGACTGGCTCCCCCACTGATTATCGCTGATCGCACGAGAACGTCCTGGGCCGTTTCTTGCCGTCAGCTTCCTGCTGGGCTTCCTGTGGCGCCAACAAGCGACGTGTCGACGCGAGCGGGAGGACGTCAGGATCGCCTCGTCTGACAGGTAAATAGCGACCCTTGACCGCTGCTATGTCGCTGGTGAGATCTGCCTGTGTGGCAGCTCACTAGCGACCACTTAGCGATGCACCAGCAATCCTGACCGTGTCATATCGCTGGTTGGGATCGCTGGTGCATCGCTAAGTGTGACAGTACCTTAACAATCTTACCATTGTTCAGAGCTGGTGTTTCTCACACTGTTATGCAGATGACAGCAAGGAAAACACCCGATGTTCGGGGTGCCGAACTCGAACAGTAAAAACGACTTCCTGGAGCCTTGCTATTCGGGTTCACACGTCTCTAGATATAGACATCAGTGGACTGGGCATAAAGGTGAGTATAACTTTTTTATATTTATTTCAAATAAAGATGTAAGTGTCTGTATTTCAATAAAAGGGCTTTATTCTGGCAGTTTATTTTTTACAATTTAACTATGGGGTTAGCAATGGGGGTGTCTGATAGATGCCTCTCCATTAATAACTCCTGGGCTGTTTTATGGCCACTGACATCAACCCAAAACCTATCACCCACCATGGAAACTGGGAAGAGCCGTTGCAAAGCAACAGAATTTGTGTATCTAATAGATACGCTTATTCTAGGGCAGCTGCGACTGCTATTTTTAGGCTGGGGAAGGCCAATATCCATGGCCTCTTTAGTCTGAGAATATCAGTCCCCAGCTGTCTGCTTTAGCTTAGCTGGTTGTCAAAAGTCATTTAAAAACAGCATGGGACACCTGTATTCTTGATAACAGCCGTGCTAAAGCTGAGGGCTGAAGAAACCCAACATAATTATTTTATTTATTGCACAGTCGCCGGCTGATGAATACTCTCATAAATCGATGCCAGTGACCGGATTTAAACTTTTTACCACCGGTCACAGCTGCTGGCTGAAATGCATGGACACTAGGTGTTCGGTATGGACCTTGAACTTTACTGCTTGCGTGCGCCCATCACTACTCTTAATATATTGAAATCATCATATTAATATAGCACTGTGTACTTACAATTGCTCACTGTGCCTTTCTACCAAGTTAATTCTTCTGTTTTCTTTGTTCTATGTAGAAACAGGAAATAACTTTTCCCTGAAAAAATCATTCCCTCTTCAGTTCTTGACCAAGCTGCTCCCTGCTCCTCCCTGCCAGTGACTCATAACTCATAGAGGAAAAAAGACATTCTGATAGGACTGATTCAGATAGTCAATTTTCAATCATGTGATGCCATAGACCTAATGGAAAAGAGAAGAATTAGCTTGGTAGAAAGACAAAATATGCAATTGTAAGCACACAGCGCCATATAATATAAGGATTTCAATATATTAAGAGGACAAAAACTTTGATGGGAGTACTTTGTTAACTTAAAGAGGACCTGTTAGCTCTGTTTTAAGACATACTTGTAGCAAAGGTAGCAATGAATGCTTTAGTGACAACACATCAATCGGAAGAGTAAAGCAGTAGACTGATGAAACAGATTCAGGATCATGAAACAGAGTAGTCTCTTTAATGTATCAGAGCTCATAGATTAAGAATACTAATGGTAGTGATGTAGGAGAGCCAAGCAGTACAGCAGAACTGAAATGACAGCAAACTCACTTGTGGTGATCTATCAGAGTTCAGTGGCATAGCAGAACTGGGCATGTCAGTAGACTCAAAAGTAGTGATGGCAACAGAAGCCCCATAAACATGATATGATACCACGGAGATGGGAAATCATGACCCCAACTTCAGTATCAAATGCATAAACTCCAACAAACTTATAAATTCAGGAGAAAAAAACAGAGCATGCAATGGAATGCATATAAAAAATATCAAAAGCTTTATTCAAAATCCAACAAAATACATCATAATAAGGCTGAGTTCACACATGGTGTTTTTTTCGCGTTTCCGTGGCGGTTTTAACGGCGCGATTTTGCCGCGAAAACACGAAAAATAAGCATCCCATGCATTCCTATGGGATTCCGCACTGCTGTGCTTATGCTGCGGTTTTTACCGCGGCGGAATCGCTTTGCGGTAAAAAACGCAGCATGCTCATTATTTTGTGGAATCGCGGCGATCCCGCACCCATAGGAATGCATTGTTCCGCTTCCTTCCCGCATGTGGCTGTGCACAACATGCAGAAAGTAAGCAGAACAATTGCGGATGGTACCCACGGTCCGGAGGAGAGGAGACTGTCCTCCAGGCTTTGGGTACCATATCCCTGTAAAAAATAGAATTATAAAATAAAAAATATTGTTATTCTCACCCTCCGACGTCCCGTGCAGCCTTCCCGCTTCTCTCCACGCTCCGGTCCCAGTAATCCTTTGCGAAAATGCCTGCGATGGCGTTCGATCTCGCGGGATCGCGAAGTCTCGCGGTCATTCGCGCGACGTCATCTCGAATAACCGCGAGACGTCGCGATCCCGCGAGAACGGACGTCATCGCGGGCATTTTCGCAAAGGATTACTGGGAACGGATGCGCGGGACGTCGGAAGGTGAGAATAACAATATTTTTTATTTTTTTTTTACATTCTATCTTTTACTATTGATGCCGCATAGGCGGCCTCAGTAGTAAAAAGTTGGTCACACTTGTCAAACACTATGTTTGACGAGTGTGACCAACCTGTCAATCAGTTCTCCAAGCGATGCTACAGATTGCTTGGAGAACGCTAGCATTTTGCAAGCTAATTACGCTTGCAAAATGCTAGTTTTTCCGCGGGAAAATCGCGGGAATTTAAAATGCGATTTTCCCGCGGACTGGAATTCCGGAATTCTCGCGGTAATTTCCGCGAGAGTTCCGGTACGTGTGCACTTAGCCTAATAGTAGAGTGCCAGTCAAAAATTGCAGACGACATTCACCCAAACATCACCAACTTCTCCCACAGAGATGGAACACCACCCAGAAAGCAACCCCTAATAAGACCGTGTCCCAGGAAGATAAACCCCATGTATGTACAAAATCATTAAGGACAATGGCCGTGTATGGGGCTCAGGGACTACAGAGTAACATTAGGGAACATTATCACAGTGTGCATGGAGAGATCATATACAGTATATGACAATATTGTATCCACACAACGAACAAGTAACAAGGAAGCTTACCAGGGGAGAGTGGGGGGAGAAGGGAAGCCCGGTGTCGTGTCTGAGTGGCTAACATGCCAATTACCTGAACTGTGTTGCTTAAAAGCATGAAAAATTTGATCTCGGAGGAACTCACTGGAACAAAGAGATCTGACCGAGACAAGAGGAAGGAGAGCCCAACTTTGGAATTGGGATAGTTGAGTAATACCATTAAAAAACAATGATGAAACATTCTTTTTTCTTAGCACCATGAACTGTGATAATACTCTATTATTACTTTTTGAAATGTAGTACAACTAGGT
Source organism: Dendrobates tinctorius (assembly GCF_039654945.1). Taxonomy (NCBI): domain Eukaryota; kingdom Metazoa; phylum Chordata; class Amphibia; order Anura; family Dendrobatidae; genus Dendrobates; species Dendrobates tinctorius. The sequence goes on along the minus strand of NW_027361738.1, from coordinate 52,151,024 downwards.
GTTTAGAAATTAAGCAGGTCCCCCCTGCACACTGACAGATCTGCCATTGTCAGAGTGCGTGGAAAAAATCCCTATTGAAAAAGGGGAATGATTACGCTGTAATTTACGCATTCATTTCCAGGAGGAATAAGTGAAGGAAAGCATAATTTAAAGTTTTATTACACAAAATCTTAGCAAAACAAACTTGTCAGTTGAGCAGATAAACCATTTTAAAAATTATTTGATATATTCTATATAAAAAATCTGTAAGTAAAGTTGTATCAATTATTAATATACATTACATCTTGCAGACATCATTAGATTCAGAACACCTGCAGCCATGTGTAAATAATACAGCTTGTTCACGACACATCATAGTCTTGATATGATCATGCAGCAGCTTCGTCCATGATTTTGGCTCTGTGCAAAATATTCTAAACGTTGCATGTATGTATTTGTGTGGAAAGCCTAGGGCAATAGATGAAGCAGTCAATTATGTCTTCAGAGTTTTCATACTTTTATAGTAATGTGTGCGTCATTGATAAGATTTATACAGTAAAGTTCCATAAATTTGGCTCCAGATGGTGCATAAATTCCAGGAATTTTGTATGAGATTATACAAAGTGCCTCCAAAAAATGAAACACAGTTTTATGATGATAGACTGGCACATTGACCCACTGGTCAGGCTGTTGATAACGCCAATGTAATTACTGATGTTATTTATGATCAGCCCATGTTATTTATGTTGAATTTTGACATCACCATGTTGCCACTGATGCCCTGAAGTTCATTTTCCCTCTTTCTATATTACAAAAATACTATTTAAAGCACAAGGGTCCCACAGAGGCTTAGACTGGCCCACAGGAGAACAGGGAATCCTCCGGTGGGCCCTTGCGCAATAGTGTGCCACCACTCTCTTATATGAGCAGTATCTGGCACAATTTATTTGAATCAGTATGTGCAGACAAAGGCGGCATCTTATTCATTTAACAATCTACTCAGTTCATTGCTATACAAAATTGTGAATGACGATAATGTCTCCTTTGTGTGTAGATAAAAAGTGGAATGCTGGAGTTGGTTACTGGTGGGCCATTTGCACCCCAGTCTGACACTGGTCCTATGTTTGAATGGGTTGGAAAGTGAGCATTTGCACTGATTTCCCTTTTCAAAATCTACAGAATGGATGGTCATCTTATAGTACAGCAGCCAGCCTTCTACACCAGTCCCAGAGATGGAGCTGCTTCATTGCAGCTCTATCTTGAGTCCTCCATTCTCATCATCCATGATATTAGACATATCAATTATGGTTATTATGTCTCACCTGGTGACATGGATCCTCATGGATTTGTTATGCAGCATGAACAGGTGATGTTGGTGCAGCAGGGACATCCAGATGGAATAATAGTTGCTGTTCTGACAGTATGGTAACAGAACGAACAAACGGGATACATGGTAACTGATAAAGCAGAGATATAATCCATAAGGAAACATAGGAGACTCAGCAGTGAGGAACCGGTGGAGCAGAGCTGGGTTGAACAACAATATGGCAGAGTTGACTCAGTGATATAGCAGAGGTAAACTTGTCATAGAGTCCAAACCAGAGCTGACTAGTGGTATAGCAGAGTTATCCAGCGATGCAGCTATGCTCAGTTTGTCAGAGTTCAAGGTAGAGCTATCCATCAGTATAGATGATTGGCCCTGTTATGTTGCTCTGCAAGGCTTGTCAAAAAATATATGAATCCAGAAACAGTGAGGCAGTGTACAGCAACTTTGCAGTTGTCAACTACCTGAATACTCTGGCGGTATCCGACTACCTGAGCTAGACTACAAGTCCTGTAGCGTGATGTCAGAGATGTGGGTGGGGTTGCCGCAGGAGCAGACAGAGCTGGCAGATGCACAGCTCAGCTATGTATACAGGAAGGTGAGTAAGACTGTGGAAAGGTGGGGGAGATAGACTAGGATTGAATCGGTAGGTAAATTTACATCCAGTGGAGTATGGCATATATGAACCCATTAAAAATACAAGTGATCAACATAAAAGTCTATAAGATATTGAAACAAATTTGTGTTAAACAAATAGTTACCAAATTATATAAAATGTACACGCCACACCTCATAAAATACACTTTTATCCTCAAAGATTTACCTAAAGAATAATAGTTGAAAAGGTATGTGACAACAAGCCAAAAAACTGAAAACAACAGAAAGGTCAGCTATCAATAAAAAAAAATACAGATGTATTGTGAATTACTGATACATGTCACGCAATTCATAAAAACAATATACAGCTTGTTTATGCCCATGGCATCTGTCATTACTGAGCACTCACAGATAAAGAAAATACTGTATTCTGTAATAATATTAAGAATGTGGACTTCAATGTATTTAGTGATATGTTCTCTGTGCATGTCTATACGACAGCGTTGGAGGTAAAAATAACAAGAAATGGCTGAAGAAAACAACACAAACAAGTTTGAGACTGATCTGTGCTGATCACTGTGTATGTGTTGGGTTTGCATGCAAAGAGATGTAGTCCATTGCCGTGTGACACATCGCATGCGTCTTCTGTTGTTTGTAATGTAAAATGCTTTGTTGTGACATTTTGGACTCTGCTCACACCATGTCATGCCCATTTATTGTAAACTGTGAGAAAATCTCGTGATGCTATATAACTTTATGGATATGTCCTTTTTTTAGGCTTAAAAGCGGATCCATATACTTTTCAGTAATTTTTGAATGTTATACTGAATTTAGGATAAAAAAACATATAAATTGGTATCAGTTGCTATTTTGTATGTTCTTCCCGTGTTTGTGTGGGTTTCCTCCGGGTACTCCGGTTTCCTCTCACACTCCAAAGACATACTGATAGGGAATTTAGATTGTGAGCCCCATCGGGGACAGTGATGACAATGTGTGCAAACTGTAAAGCGCTGCGGAATATGTTAGCGCTATATAAAAATAAAGACTATTTTGTCAAAAATTTCCATCATTGTTGCATCCCAAAACAACACAATGTTTTGGTTGTAAAGTCCTCAAAATCTTGAGGAGCCTTGCTGTAGTTTAAAGTGCTAGGATAAAAGAAATTGTCTCATTAGTGAGAACATTCTAAGTGCCTAATAATAACCTCCGAATATTGAATTATCCATGCATATAGATGAAGCTTTGATGATTCATCAATTGCCTAGAAGGCTGTCAGTGTGCACCGACATTGGACTCACCATAAAGATCAATGATCTCTACGTTTTAAAGGTGAACAATCAATGATACATATTAAAGAACAAAGCACCATATAGTATTATAGTATTCATATGAAAGGCGTAAAAATGCTTAAAACATATTTTTATTTTCATGTAATAATATTAATAGCATTTTTTTTTATAAAATGAAGAAAACAATTATAGCAAGGTTTTGCAATCTGTAACCAAAACTATTCGAACTCTCCAACCAGATGAAGAGATCAGACCTTCATTGGACACTCACCACCTGAATTTTTATCTATGTGTTTGCTGTATAATGAGCCCTTCAGTACAATTGTTGGCAAATGTCACTTATGGTGCTGTTAAATAGAGTGAATATGTCATGGTATATAAGAGTATATATTAATTTCTCTCAAAGACTGCAAAGATATAAATCTTTGTACCGTGTTAGCCAGTAGATAGAATATTTAATATTGAGAGTCCTCAGTGGTTGATACCTTTTAATGGCTAAAGGTACTGTCACACTTAGCGATACACCAGCGATCCCGACCAGCGATATGACGCGGTCAGGATCGCTGGTGCATCGCTAAGTGGTCGCTAGTGAGCTGCCACACAGGCAGATCTCACCAGCGACATCGCAGGGGTCGGGGGTCACTACTTACCTGTCACACCAAGCGATACAGACGTCCTCCCGCCTGGCTCCACGCGTCGCTCGTCGTCACAGCAGGAAGCCCAGCAGGAAGCTGACGACGAGAAACAGTCCATAAATATTGGAGCAGTTCATAGATAAGGGGCCTGAAAGTTTTATTGCCCTCTGATGGGGTCTAGTTCACATTCATTCCTGCACTGAGTGTGTTGAAAGTTTTCATAAATTTGTACTCTGAGATTCTTCTCTCCCTCTGAGACCTGAAGTTACCTTTTAATACCAGTAATTTAATGTCCATCTTTTCAGTTAGCCATTAAAAGGTATCAACCACTGAGGACTCTAAATTCTAAATATTCTCAAAGACTGCAACATTTAAAGGCCGAATGACTTATGTAAATTTAGATAATCCATCATGGATGGATCAATTCTTCAAGTTTGAGATACACAGTAAGTAAGATAAATTTTCATCTTTGGGGAATCTCTGCTGAAAATACTTTTTAAATATTAGCTTACCTACATAAACCTGAAGAATTAGGCTTCAATACAACAGGAAATTATGAAATTTTGACATGGGAGATAGAAATTTTTAAAATATCTCCAATGTTAATTCTGATGAGGTTTCATTCAAAAGCTTCTGAATTTAAATGTGCATTGCTACCCCTCCTGTCAAGGATGTGATTGCTTTCTTATCTCATTAGTGATGTCACGGGTTTGTATTGATTGATGTATTGTAAAGAATATTGATCAAGAACATACATTAGTTGCCCTTTACAAATAGTGGCAGGTGCATTCTCTCATAGTCTAATGACTAATTTTACATAATCCAACACCAATTACTGCTTATTAGAGAGGAGTGAATCGCTTTGAGGCAAATCGAATTCTTCTGGAATTTCGTAAAACATTAGGTTATTCCAGAGACTGATCTATTTCGTCCATTTGTGCGCATCCAGCAAAATAGCAATTACTGTAGCTAAAAAGGACTAAAAAAATACTGGCCCTCATTTCTCTACTTTAGACCAGTCCCAGGTGCAGATTCCAGTATGTGGACCATCTTTGGCATCTTCAAGTGCCCGACATCATAGGTGCCCCCATGTTAATTAGGCTGAGTTGTCATAACATCACTCAATGTTGTAATGTTGTGGCCTAGTGAGTGCAACAGCTCCTGATTTTGTTGGGCTGCAGAAAATGCCAGAAATTTCAGTAGCTGGAAAAAGATGAAGATGACTTAGTGAAGATCCTCACGGGTGACAAAAAGAAGATGACTGCATTAGAGCAAGGCTGTTGCAATGGGACAGGTGACTGCAGGATATGTATAATTTTTTTTGTTTGTACATATGATTATGCAAAACCTAAGGTAGAAATAAATTAAGCATATATCCTGTAGAAAATAAATAAATAAAAGCTAATAGTACATGTAAACAACATAGGGTACGTAGAAGTAATGGCCGAGCATGCTCGCACTGCTCAGTGTTCATTCGAGCATCACTAGGCTTGAGGAGCTTGGTACATGAATGAGTATCCGGGTACCCGCTCGTCAAGCTTGATTCCCTCATTGCATGTTTTGAACCTGATTTTCAGCCACTAAACATGAGGAGATTGCCTGCCGATCAAGGTAATGCCTTAGCCATGCTGCTTACTGACCTTAATGGGATTGGCAGGTTGTATAGCAACACATGTTCTATTAAAGAAATAGAAAACAAAGAAGAATAAGAGTCCAAAGCTACATGAAAAATAGTCATTTATTAAGTATTCAAAAGCACAAGAGAACAGGATAAAAATCAGGCAAGAATGTAGTCAAAAGAGGATGATAGTCAAAACACCCAGAACAAAAAAACACCTGATTGGCAACAGCAGGGGTCACAAATATGTACCAGGTGTGAGGACTGAAATAACTGAAATCATAATATATACCTGGGATGTTTCTCATGTATAATGCAACAATAAATGATAAATAATGCTAGTTATGCCTGAGAACCCCCAGAGGATGGCTGAATGGAAGTGCTAAATAAGTAAAAAAGGCCCATACAGTTAAATAGTCACACGGTGAAACCTGGGGAATGTCAGGTACACTGCATGTAAGTAGGAACAAATTATTGCACACTGACCCGGTAAATAAAGAAAAAGTAAACGTTCAAAACCTCACAAACATACCCATCATGACCGACCTCACTGTGTGTGAATCAGGAAACCCCTGTTCTATTAAAGACTCGGAGACACTATCATGGGTGCATTATATCCGGACATAGTGTAGGGAGAGTCGCTGCTGCAGAACAGACAGTGTGCTCTATAGCGTTTATTTAGTTGCTGGTGCAAGATTATACCAACAGCCCTTTATAGGGCTAATTCCAATCAATTATAATCGCTAATATTGCACTTAGCTGCAATTCTGGTAGGATTAGCTGCAGTATTAGAAAGATTGTTTTAGAGGTATATCATATCTGAAAATAACTTGGGGTTAGCTGGAGTAGTTATCTATATATATAAACGCCTTATCGTGTCTGTCTGTAACCAAATTCGTGGGCCGATGATTGGTCGCGGCTGCCAGGCCCCCGCCAGGCCGCAACCAATCAGTGACAGGTGCAGCTGTTTGTAATGGTAAGCTGTGCCTGCCGCTGATTGGTCGACCTTAATCTGTAAAAAAGAGAATTAAAATTAAAAAAAGTTATTCTCACCTTGCGACGGCCTCCTGTCTTCTTTCCACGCGTCCGGCCTTGCGTTCCCATTAATGCTTTGCGGCTTAGACCGCTGATGACGTCACTCTCGCGAGAGCGAGGAAAAAGGCCGACGTTACTCTCAGCGGTCTAAGCCGCAAAGCATTACTGGGAACGTGAGGCCGGGCACGTGGAAAGAAGACAGGAGGCCGTTGGAAGGGGAGAATAACTTTTTTATTCTTTACTATTATTTTTGTACAGGGCCGCCGCAGTGATTGGTCGCGGCTACAGGGCTGCGTTGCTGATTGGTCATGGACGGAGGGCCGCGACGCTGATTGGTCGCGGCTACACGGAAAGGGGTTGAGGGGACCATGCATACCAGGAAAGGGGGGTGAGGGGACCATGCATACCAGGAAAGGGGGTGAGGGAACCATGCATACCAGGATTGGGGGTGAGGGGACCATGCATACCAGGATTGGGGGGTGAGGGGACCATGCATACCAGGATTGGGGGTGAGGGGATCATGCACACCAGGATAGGGGAGTGAGGGGACCATGCATACCAGGATTGGGGGCTGAGGGGACCATGCATACCAGGATTGGGAGGTGAGGGGACCATGCATACCAGGATTGGGGGGAGAGGGGACCATGCATACCAGGATAGGGGGTTGAGGGGACCATGCATACCAGGATTGGGGGGTGAGGGGACCATGCATACCAAGAAAGGGGGGTGAGGGGACCATGCATACCAGGATAGGGGGGTGAGGGGACCATGCATACCAAAAAAGGGGGGTGAAGGGACCATGCATGCCAAGAAAGGGGGGTGAGGGGACCATGCATACCAAAAAAGGGGGGTGAAGGGACCATGCATGACAGGAAAGGGGGGTGAGGAGACCATGCATATCAGGATTGGGGGTGAGGGGACCATGCATACCAGGATTGGGGGTGAGAGGACCATGCATACCAGGACTGGAGGGTGAGAGGACCATGCAAACCCCAAAAGGGGGGTAAGAGGACCATGCATACCAGGATTGGGGGGTGAGGGGATCATGCTTATCAGGAAAGGGGGGTGAGGGGACCATGCTTACCAGGAAAGGGGGGTGAGGATACCATGCATACCAGGATTGGGGGGTGAGGGGACCATACATACCAGGAAAGGGGGGTGACGGTGAGCATACATACCCGGATTGGGGTGTGAGAGGACCATGCATACCAAGAAAGGGGGTTGAGGGAACCATGCATACCAGGATTGGGGGGTGAGGGGATCATGCTTATCAGGAAAGGGGGGTGAGGGGACCATGCTTACCAGGAAAGGGGGTGAGGATACCATGCATACCAGGATTGGGGGTGAGGGGACCATACATACCAGGAAAGGGGGGTGACGGTGAGCATACATACCCGGATTGGGGTGTGAGAGGACCATGCATACCAAGAAAGGGGGTTGAGGGGACCATGCATACCAGGATTGGGGGGTGAGAGGACCATGCATTCCAGGATTGGGGGGTCAGGGGACAATGCATACCAGGATAGGGGGTTGAGGGGTAGCATGCATATCAGGATTGGGGGTGAGAGAACCATACATATCAGGATTGGGGGTGAGAGAACCACACATTTCAGGATTTGGGGGTGCATTATTGCATTATTATTAAATCTTCAAAAATAAACTGCATATATATTCTAGGATACCCGATGCTTTAGAATCGGGCCACCATCTAGTTAGCATATAAGAGATACTTTGACAGGTTTGATTGTGCTACAGATCTTGTGGCTGCCACGTACAAGAATAAATCAGTACAGGGACAATTCAAATAGATTCTGTTCTCTCATAATACTGCCCATATCTGAAAATAATTTAGGGTTAGGTGGCGGAGTAGGTATTAGCGTATTATACACATTTCATCAGGTTTCATTACATTTCAGATCTTGTGGCTGTCATGTGCTAGAAAAAATTCCATTAGGGACAATTCAAATAGGTTCTATTCTCTAATAATACAGCTCATATCTGATTTTACTTTGCACAGCAGAGCAGAGGGGGAAGGATCCACAGCAGTGCAAAAGGCAGTGTGGCTGGCAGAGGGAGAAGTCAGTAACCTATTCCCCAGAGCACCCATACGTGGCCAGATCCCAGGTCAAGAGTTAGGTGTTCGCCAGTCAACCACTTTTTAACAGAAAGTGTGGAAAACAAAAGAACAGGGTGTTTGCAACCTGTGCTGTACCAAGTTCAGCAGGGGGAAGAAAACTATCAGCCTGACCACCACCAGCATGCTCAGGCACATGTCATCCAAGGATCTGACTAGGTGGGCTGAGCACCTGGGTCCACAAACAGTGTATGCGAGTGACACCACTGCCTCTTCCCCTGTGTTACATGCTTGCCAATCCTCTGTCCAGGACACAGCTGCAGATGCCTCCCTTGCTGCACCTGTTGTTGCACTAACACAACCACCAATAGCAACCACGTCCACTTCCTTGTCAGCTGACCCTACCAAAGGGCTTGGAAGGCAATCACCCACCCCCAGGCATAAACACTAAATGGCCATATGTCAAGACTCCTTGCCCTGGAAATGTTGCCATTTAGGTTTGTGGACATGGAAGCTTTCCACAATCTAATTGTGGTGGCCGTACCTGGGCACTTGCTCCCAAACTGACAATATTTCTCCTAGAAAGCCATGCCTGCCTCACACAAGCCCATTTTCGATAACAAAACCTGTACCTTGATCAACGCAGCTACTCAGAAGGTCCACTTAACAACTGACACATGGACAAGTGCTTGTGACCATGCATACTACATTTCCCTGATGGCACACTGGGTAAACCTGCTGCAAGATGGGACCAAGTAAGACCCTGGAACTGCACACGTGATACCAACACCTAGAATTTTGGGCCCAAGTTCCATCAGTGTTTCATACTCCTCATATGCCAGTTCCTGCACCCCTCCTCCTCTTCCTCATCTTCCATCTCAGAATTATTATCCATATCAGTTGCAATTTGCAAGCACTGCAGCACAGCCTTGGCAAAGCGGCAACAGGCTTTGTTTAAACTTTTATGTTAAATGACAAACAGTATACTAGTTATGGACTGACCTGGTTTAGAGCAGGAACATTGTAACCACTAGGCGCATCAGTGGCATGTAGCATAGCCACTGATAGCCATAAGTCGGTACAAAGGAACAGCAATGTAGTATCTTGAGGATAAGCAGCAGGTGAAAGACCATCAGAAACAACATAGGCACAAGTATTTGGGTTAGCACAGAAGTATCCAGGGAGCTGAATAGCCAGCCAGGTTGAAGGAAGCGGCACCAAGTCTGTCATGTGAACTTGCTCAAGCGCTGGCGAACCTCATCTCTACCGAAGACGGCTTCAGCTTTTTGTGAGTTGAATGGAGGATAACATCTCTGAAAATATGGTCCTACGGCTGCACCCTAACAGTTTGAGCAGCACTTTTAGAAGAGCCAATATCCTGAGATTACAGGGGCATGTAGCCCCTCACTTTGTCACTGAGATGTATTTAATTCTCCAGGGAGTGGTTCTTGTAGTGGGATGCAGGTCTGGACAGATGTCATCATCCTATTTGATAGATTTGAATTATTGTATATGAGTATGCTTTATTAAAGGGAACCTGTCACCAAAAATAACGCTATTTACCTGCAGATATGAAGAAAAATTCCAAGTGTCAGCAATGGGATAAATTCTTCAAAACTTTAGATCAAAATATAGAATTAAAATTCATGGTGGTAGAAGAAATAATGCTCAGACTTGTTTCAGGCATTTACTGCCCTTGGTCATTGAGTATAGCAAATAAACCTATGACAAAATATTTAAAACAAATGCTGACCAATCATGAAATGGCAGAAACTACAGAGGTGCACAATAATTAGAGAATCAAGAGTTTTGCAATTACGAGTGAATTTAAGGCAGTGTCATCATAATACAAAATTGCAACAGTAATATTTAGCAACAGAATATATTGGCACTAATATATGAATGTAGTATCAATTCTAAAAATAAGGGCTCAACAAGCAATATCATACAGAAGAGGATTAGATACACAGCTCAGCAGACAGAGTGTCACACAGAAAAAGATTAGATGCAAGGGCCGGCAGGTGGTATTTCACAAGAGGGGGTGATGTCCAAAATTCTTTCAGCAAGAATCTATTATGGTATGGAAGGTATGTGGACGACATATTGATTTTCTGGATTGGAGATATGTTCATTATCCTTGGTTTCATACAATGTATTAATGTCAATTAGATTAATTTGTCTTTCACTTTTTCTAGACCAAATAAAACTATAGATTTTTTTGTACCTCACATTGGTAGGTAGTCCAGATTTGGGAAACATAACCTTTAGAATGCACCTCAAAGCTGTCAGCGGCAACACAATGCTACATGCTGACAGCTGCCATCCCAACAATTCAATAAATTGCATCCACTATAGGGAATTTATTAGGGAAAAAAAAATATGCTGTAAAACCGAAGTATTCCAAAAGGAAAACACTGTGACCAAAGGAAGGTTGCGGAAAAGGGGCTATAAAGAACAGAACATCCTTAGCTCAATGAATAATGTGAAAATTATATCCCAACAGGATTTATTACATGATAAAAAATGTTTCTGAAAAGAAGCATAGAATGCGCAGTAATAACATGTTGGTTTTCAGTACTCCATGCAATCTGCAGTATAATGAAATCAGATCATTACTAATTATGTACCACTTGTAGATTGTGAGCCCTTGCGGGCAGAGTCCCCTCTCCTCCTGTACCGGTCGTGACTTATATTGTTTAAGAGTACTGGTTTTTATTATGTATACCCCTCCTCACATGTAAAGCACCATGGAATAAATGGCGCTATAATAATAAATAATAATAATGCCAATTCTTTTCCAGGACCCAGTCTTGAATGAAATTTTGTAAGAAGGATTTACGATGTTGCCAGAAGTGGTAAGTCCCTAGGCAACATTCTTTCCCAAAATTTGTATCTCAAACCACAAACTAATAAGACCTGCCTTACAATGAGGGGTTTCTTTAAGTGTTCTGGTGCAAAATGTAATATGTGTCAATATGCGCACAAGACAAATAAGTTTAATGACACACAAAAGATCTATTAATGTATTAATTGCAACACCAGGTATGTTGTGTACTGGAATATTTCTTCATATTTTACAGTGGATCAATAGTTCTCCCTGGAGCAGCAATGCTATATTGTGAAGCTTTATACTTTTTGTTCTTTTTATATGAATGCATTTTAGCCTGCAGATATGCGGTTAGTCTGCAGGTTAATAGAATTATTATGCTGATCAGTGCATGCATATACCCAAATGCAGTTGGGAGAAAATTATGTTTATTCTCCCCGGCAGCATTCGGTTTCAGTAATGGGGGCAGCGTCAGTGGTAGTTCAGTTACTGGTCCGAGAACACAGAGCATCGATTGTAACTGCACCCCTGGCCCTGACTGACAGTTGGCCGGGGACGCAGGTCAATAGTGTAAGTTCTGGTGACAGATTCCCTTTAAAGATGGAATGGATGCTAAGCACAATCTTTTTCTTTCTTTGGTTATTTTATTGTTTTTGTGCCACATGGGGAAGTGCTATACCTTTAGGTTAATTGAGATATAATTATATAGAAGTCATTATACAGGAAAGAATGTTTCTTAAATTTCTTCCTGTAAAATCCATTTTATGTTAGGTTTTATGTTTTATTGCCACTTCATAAAAGTGGCATAATACTCTGACAACATTGTTCCCAGAAGCAACCTGTGAGTCAGAAATGCATCCAGGTACCTTCCCCCTACTGTTCCCATTTCTTTTCAACTCTGTTTCAATCTATTTCAGTGATTTTCCTCCTCCTAGGAGGGTCCACCATAAAAATGCTGGTTTCTCATTTACTTACATTATCCTTGTTAGTCAAGACAAGTACTCAAGCACTACGGAAAGATTGTTACAAGGAACGAGCATCCAAACATTTTAGTGCTTGCCCATCAGTAGTGATAAGTTAACACTATTTTTTATTAAAAAAAAGCTTAAAGACAATTCCACCACAACAAGATGTACCAAATCGAGATGGTCTAATTATTAGCATTAAAATCTCACCTTGTGTTAGCCAACCTCAATATAGATGGGGGCAGAGCAGTACCTAGGCCAGATGGTTCAGACCCTACCCATGGGAAGCTATATAGATGAAATGCCTAGGTCAAGAAGAGGGGGTGATGCCCTGTACAGACTACAAGATATTACACCAAAACCATAGAAATGAACTGGTGACATGATTCCTCCACTCAGTGAGAAATTGCTCTGCTGTCTTGTGGAAACTGTGTCTTGCTGAAGTGTCAGTGTTTTGATTGACAGCTTAGCTCTCCAATCCTATGATGGACTTGATGAGCAGTCGGTGCTTTGCATGACAGCTCAGCTGTCCAATCTGTGACTAGGAGGTGCGGGACTTTCTCCAGGTGTTCGATGTTCTGGAGATTACCCAAGCTATTTAAATGAGCTGTCTGCCCTGATCCCTGCCAGATGTAGTTTGTGATTCCTGATTAGCATGATTATGTTGTTCTGAGTTCTGATCTTCGGTTGCCTGACCCTTTGGGCTGTGTTCTGACTATCCCTTTTGTGAGGGAGATCTCTCCTCCACTCCTGAAATGTGCCCCCATCCTTGCACCTCCCCATTCCATAAAAAGCAATGGAATGTATCCTTTAATAGACTTCAGGAAGAAGCTCTTTGAAGCTCAGTCCCCATCAATTAGCACTAGGGTATTAGCTCTCTGCAGCTTCACAGAAAATTGGATTATTTTGTCTGACTCAAGCACATGTAGACAGCATGGCACTACAGGTCACAGCAAGACTGTGAGGTATTGAATCTCGAAAAATAATCTGTAATAACAGATTGCAAACTCTCTGAGACTAGCTGAGCACAATCCGAATTGGCATTCCTTCCCCCACATGCCCATGCCTGGCTGACACCTGTAGTACTCTGCGTTATTGAGTTTTAAAAGCATAGCTACCAGGAATTACATATGTAGGCATAATTATTCTCTATGTGCAGATAAATTCCAGCGAAACCTAGTGGCGGCACCGCCATCCCATTCAGAGCTTGGGTGGAATATTATGGGCCATCCACGGTTCTGGACAGAAAATCATATTCTCAGATATGGGAGGAGAAAGGCTGCACAAGCGCAGGGGTGGCAGCAGAGTGTGGGAGGGGGCAGCGTAGGAGATATAAGGCAGCCCCTCATTTTGGACTTAGTTTTCTGCTGGCATGAGGATCCATTACCTGACCCGGCCAAGAAAAGCCTGTAACTAAGATTTAGACCTGTGATCCATCAGCACCTTCCTGTGGTTACATGCTACATAACACGGTAATTGCATCCTATCTATACCCTACCTTTGTACTGCACTCCTGACTGTAAATTTGTATATTTGTTCTTCTATATATACCTGTATATTTCTAGTATGCCTTTTCAGCGATTAAATATAAAATTAATCTTGGGCTGCTCTTTTAACTCGATTCACGAATCCCCACATCCGCACGCTCCGTTGGTCTTATTATATGCTACCCGGGTTGGTTTCTGATCTGATATAAGCCTGCTGTCGGATGGGACTTTTTTCAAACGAGGAACTGGTGGCAGAATGCCGTATTGTATTAGTAAGGAACTCTGGCAGTGACTTCTTGGAGGTTTATATATATGTCCACAGCCTGGACTGTTGATGTATTTCCCCCCTCACTGGGAGTGCCTCAATAGCTCGTACCTATATGGGAAACGACTATTTGCCTCAGTGCAGTTCCCTGACTGACCTGGGGCAAGTGGTGGTGCCAGAGAGCCGATCCCTGCTGAGTCCTTCTCTCCCCTCTTCTGACGTGAGCGAAGTTAACTCCCCCTTCCCCTGTGCGATCTGTCACACCTTTGTTTTGTCCTTTGGCTTTGATCCACTATCTCTTGTTATTGACCATGGACTGTGTCCTGACCTTCGTCTTTGTCTTTTCACTTGGTTATCTACATGCTCTCTTGGTATTGACCCCAGAACGTCTGACTTTTCTGCCTCACGGTCTGTCCGTGAAGTAATGACTAGTGACACAACCAGAGCATAAGTTGGTATAAGTGCAATATGTAGGAGCACGTTGACACTGTGAACATTTGACAGACATAACCTAAGATAAAAACAAAATGATCAATTACCCTGCAGTAAGTAAATGAATACATAATAGTAGTACATGTAAATAGCATAGGGTATTTAGTTAAGACTATTTTGATTTAAAAAAGCACGTGATCCCATCATGAGGTGTACCAAATTGGGACGGTCCTATTTCTAGTATTAAAACTTTAAAAATATGATTATTATGCTCTGGGTGCTGGTTGGATGTCAAGGAGATACTGTAATAATAATGTAAATTTGATTTGCATAGAAATAATTTAATAATGAATTGAATTTCCTGGATAAAGTGGAATGTACAGTACATATCCCACTGATGGGGGATTGGGTCCTGAGATTCCCTTCATTTTTCAAAATTCCGCTTCGAATCGTACTTTACAGTGGGCAGAAGTGCCAAACTCCTGCTTTTTTGTGCAAGAGTGATGCATGGACTCTTCAACTAAGAATCCAGATCCCCATTGATCTGCTAGATTGTATACCTAAGCAATAAAATATATAAAAAATATAATAGCAACTCTTTAAGGTATGCTAGCATACTCTTGAATGAGGATCTGTCACCTCTCCTGACGTGTCGGTTTTGTGCTTTCCCTCTGTTACTCTTCCTAGAAATGTATAAAGAAGTTAACAATGGATATTCCAAGTCGGGGAGGTGTAGGGACACACCCCTTTGACAAGGGAAATAGTAAACACCCAGTTGTCAATTCATTCAGATTTTTTTATAGTAACATATAAAATAAAGATACTCTAGTATTTTCAGAAGTCATCAAGAGGTGATAAATCCACTTTAATTTCCATTTCTATTGCAGTGGAATAAGGAAAAAAGGGGAAGATTGTGCAACAGAAAGGGCAACTTGATTGGGGCAAATATTTTCTCCAATTCTAATTTTCTTCGGTAGATTTACTTGAGTCACAATATTACCAGAAAATACCTATTGACATTTCTACTTTTACAATGGTATTTAAGACAGATAATGTTTCTTTCCTATAAGACTGCTCCTTCAACAAATATGATAGATTTAAAGGGTAAATGCTACACTTAAGACATTGGGTTTAATTCGGCCTTTCCTTAATTGAATCTAATGTGTGGCGACTGACAGTAACATATTTCTTGACATTTAGTATAGCGTTGTGAAGTATGGCGTATGATCAGCCCCGCAAAGTTTAGAAAATAGCCTCGGTGGTTCCCATGTGTGCTTCTCTTTGAGCTCCCAGGGAAAGTTCAGCTTTGTTGAATTAAACAGAGAACGTTGTCAGCCATCCAGCATTGTTCCTATCAAGATGAAATACTGGAGTGCTGCCAGTTGTTTCTTGTGATCTTCTGAGCTGAAGCTTTTGCTACATTTGCAGATGATACGCCTAGCAAATTGCCGGACAAAACTATACCCTTCAACAATTAATGTGATAAAAGTGAGAGAT